>NC_137461.1:118562685-119027685 GCF_964235325.1 Thermobia domestica
TTAAAGGCCGTATACTTTCGACTGTCTTGGTGAATTTTTATTTGCGCATAAGCAAATTTAGCGTCCAAGATGACGAACCAATTCTTTCCTCCCAAGTGCGCTAGTGATTCAGTTAAACTAGGTAAAGAACATGATTCCTTAATCGTCATAGCGTTCACCTGGCGCGAGTCCAAAATTAATTTATACGAATTATCACGCTTTTTATGCAAAATGGGGGCGCCTACAAAATCGGAATGGCACTTTTCTATCAAATTATCTGATTCCATTTCGTCTAGAAGCTTCTCCATTATTTTTTTCTTTTCTGTTGAAAGGGGCCTAACCCGAGAATAAAATGGGCGGGGATTGGCAACCCTGATTTCATGTTCTAGTAAATGGGTTAAACCAGGCTTAGTTGAAAATGCTTCCTTATGTGTGTACAGAATATTCTTTAACCTCTCTTTTACATTAGAGTCTATGTTGACTTTACTCAACATTTGGTCTATCAAAACTTCTTTATTTTCTCCTAAAAACAGACTCTCTGAAATCTTCGACTTTTCTTCTATATAAGCATCAAAAGCATAAACAGGAGACATATAGTCTTCTATTTTCCAACCGAATAAACCAAATGATAATACTATTTTATTCTTATAAAGAAAATCTCTCCCACATAAAATAGGCTTCGATAAATAAGGGAGAATAAAGAATTTCTGTTTTACACACTTCCCATAGAAATTGACTTCTACAGTAACACTTTTATTTACTGAAGTGGAACCTTCTGCCAGAGACAAGTACATTATGTCCCTTTTAACTTTACAACCTTGCTTCTCAAATTCTTCGGCAACTTGACCGGAAATGAAAGAATAGGAGCTCCCACTGTCCATAAAGAGTAAATAGTCTTTTCCAAAAATACTTGCTTTAATTAAGGGTGGCCTTACTGATGCAACAGCTCATCTTAGCCTTAAATTTAAAAGCAATTCTCTCACTTGAAGAAAAGCTTGTCCTAGCTACACAGAATCCTCGTATACAAGAAAAACTGTGTTCGGGATGCCTAGCTAAAATCTTTATGAGGATAAAAGTGAGGGTAAGGTAAAAAACAGTCTCTCATTATGAGACAAGAAAATGGCCCTTAAAGTAGGCCGTGCCCTATCCATCGGTCTCTCACTAATGAGACCAGAAAACTTGACCCTTTTACAAGGGCCAATCCCTATCACAGGTTAAGACAGGAAAACAAAATTACAACATGTAAAAACTATACAAGGTTTGAGAAATAACTTCTCAACCATAAAATGGATCGAACCCAAAACCGTTTGAGTTCGGGAATATCCTTCATAAGACCTAACCAAAGGTTTAACAAACCTACCATTATTTTGTTGATCCTTTTATTTCCAAGATAGATAAACTAATAAGAAGTTTTTAGTAATCGCACACGCAGAGTTATTCCCCCAGAGTCTTCACTGCAAACTCTGAAGTGTTTCTATCTGTATAGGCCCTCGCTCCGAGCCAGTACATTCCTAATGTAAATTCTCTACTCCTCTAAAAGTCCTTTAAATGTTGGGGGTCCTGTGGCATAAGCTTATTGCTGTCCTCACTGATGCAACAGCTCATCTTAGCCTTAAATTTAAAAGCAATTCTCTCACTTGAAGAAAAGCTTGTCCTAGCTACACAGAATCCTCGTATACAAGAAAAACTGTGTTCGGGATGCCTAGCTAAAATCTTTATGAGGATAAAAGTGAGGGTAAGGTAAAAAACAGTCTCTCATTATGAGACAAGAAAATGGCCCTTAAAGTAGGCCGTGCCCTATCCATCGGTCTCTCACTAATGAGACCAGAAAACTTGACCCTTTTACAAGGGCCAATCCCTATCACAGGTTAAGACAGGAAAACAAAATTACAACATGTAAAAACTATACAAGGTTTGAGAAATAACTTCTCAACCATAAAATGGATCGAACCCAAAACCGTTTGAGTTCGGGAATATCCTTCATAAGACCTAACCAAAGGTTTAACAAACCTTTATCTTAATAAAATCTCACCTAATTAAACATAATTCCTAGCAGGGGAACAAACTTAAGAAAATCGAAAATAGCTTAAGAAAAAGTTAACATCTTAAATTATTAAACTATGTATCCTATCTCCCTACTTGGCCGTACGCAAGACCACCTAACCAGCAAGTCTTTTTACTGCATAGCCCTGACAAAAAAAAAAAAATCCTCGAAGTTGACTTAAAAACAAAAGTGGTTGATCCACGTTCACCCAGGACCGAAGGCCTTATGTAGCCATGTGATCCAATGGTTTCTGAAAGAACAACCCTGACCAAGAGAACAGGGATCGCTTATATACGAATCGGGAAACACGTTGCAGAATCTAAATACGAAAAGTTCCCTAGTCAAAAGAAAGAAAAGATCGTTAACTTTGAAAAAAGGAAGGACGCTAACTACCTCCCCTCCTATATTTTTCCGTTTCTCTGCAACACATGTGGACTAAAACTATAGCTTCTAATGGACCAGTGTTTCTATCTATCTTTAAAACTAAAAGATTCATTGTTAACTATATGAGCTGAAATACTTAAGAAAAATAATTATACAGTTTGCATACAATATTCAGACTAATATACATATATATATATGAAATAAATTATTAGCTTCATATTTACACTTAATATATATTAAACACCCAGGCCTGGGAATAAACCTAATATTTATACGTTTGTATATATATATTTATCATATAAAAGTACAAATTAAAAAAAAAATCATTATTAATATAAATCAAGTAAGTGGCAAGAAAATGTCCACTTACAAATGCAAATTGTAACTGAAATTAAATGTAACTGATACATTTTCAGTAACACTAGTTGTTTCCCCTAAGCTTTAGGCCTGATGTACACTTCAGATTAAGACCGTGCTTAATTAAAAGTTCTAATTACACCCTAATTATACTTCACTTGCTTTAGTTTGACCACCGACCACCTCAAACTCGATCCATACCATATAGCTATATGCAATTATTCAAGGACTTATAGTTAGTAATACACAGTGTTCATTTTTGTTTTGTTTTGTTTCACGTCCCACAGTTATGCTAGGGCGGCTAAAGGAGACGTGGAGCTAATGATTATAATGGAATCCGAACCACTTCGGTCGTTCAACATTACCCCTACCGGAAATCGAACACGGGACCACGCGAACCGAAATCAAGCGTGCTATCCGCTAGACCAAATGGGGGTCCTCATATTGTGTTGATTTAAATCATTTAGTAATGTTGCCAGATCCGATTATTAAAAAGTAGCGTATTTGTTCTCCGAAAGTAGCGAATTCGAACTATTTGTAGCCCAAATATATAGAAATGAATACTGATGGTGCTAATGAAATAATTTAATATGAGCTGGAAAATGTGCTGGACGTATTGCAAGAAGAAAGTATGACCGACGGACGAAAACAATTCTAGACTGGATACCACGAGACAAAAACAGCCTAGGAAACCTTTGCATACAAGGTGTGACGAAATCATGAACCACTGAGGAGTAACCTGAAAAAGAATTGCCCAAGTTAGATAGTTGTAGAGAAGACTTGGAAAGACCTTCATCCAGTAGTGGATTGATAATGGTTGATTATGATGATGGTGATGATTTTATTATATCCTGACCTCGGAGGTAAACTAAATCAAGTCATAATTTCGTAATTTTACTGAAGCGGAAAACCAGTTCCTCAACTAAGACCTATAGTACTGTTTTTCAAACTTACTAAGTAGTTACAAAGTAGTAGGATGCTTTCAAACTTACATTATTATTACACCACTAGAAAGAACATAGTCTATTAAAAAAGCATTACAAACTCAATTTCGACCAAAAAGTGACAGCATAGTCTACCTTTAAAGTTCATATATATATATTATATAAAACTTTTACTAGGTAAGGAGGTAAGGTAGGGTAAAAATGGATCCAAAATTTAATGAAAGTCGTAGAGCGAAAATATATTTTTGACTATTCAATCCATCATGTTGCAGCAAAACTACGAAAATTAATACAAAATAAAACTAGAAAATTAAGAATCACTTGTTTTGGCGAGTGAGAAAAAAATAGATACAGGTAACTTGAATTACCTATATACTTATATAATATGTATGTCCATGTTTCGCAAGTAATTTTCAATCAATATAAAATTTCAACGTAATGAACACACGATTAGTTTTCTCGAATAAAGATTGCATGCACCGCTGAGAGCTCAGGAATAAGATTAATCTATGTTACGGCACTGGATATGTGCTTATGTATTGCATTACGGCTTTATGAACTTGTATAAGAAACAGAATGCACTAAAAATGAGACGCGAACAATGCGAAACATCGGACTTTGAATTTAACTTGTTTTGTGATCCAACTCGAGACCTCACATAGCAAAGATGAGTGTAATAGCTCCCACCACAAGGTTCAGGACGTTCGTGTTATAAAGTGTCAATTAAACACGGAGATGTGAAACGGTAATAACGCATTTCATCAATTTGAAACAAAATACGTATATTGTAGTAATAATTTACCCTATTTGTTAAGATATGAACGTTATGTTCTGTTTTGAAAACGAGTCAAAGCAGAATGTATTAAATAATAAATGAGAAATTATAAAGTTTCAACTTCGGTACGATTAAATACATTCGTGTTGGTATGTGTTGCGTTATCCGTTAGGAGGTATTGAACAATTCTGATTCAAAGGAAGGAAATAAACTACTGTATAGTACTGGAGTTAATTTAATAGAGTTTAATTGTATAGGCAGTACTGAGGCTATATGAGAGAAAGTCTATTGCTGAAAGTGAAATATGGGTTACTATTAGGGTTTTAGGGTGATATACCCACTGATCATTGATCCTGGAATACACGCATGAAAACATTAGGACTAGCAAATTAGCTATGAAGAGGTACACCATACCATAATTCTAAGTCAAAAATGAAAGGAAAAAATAAGCGGAAACGACAGATTGTACGAGAATAATACTTTCACTATTTTAATTTCACAATACTTATTTCGAGACTTTCGAGACGAGACCGAGACTTGGTACTCGAGACCGAGACCGAGATCGAGACAAGCATCTGTTGACCGAGACGAGACCGAGACCGAGACGGTGATTCTTTAGTCGAGACGAGACCGAGACCGAGACCGTTATTTATAAACCGAGACGAGACCGAGACTGTACAAAGTCTCGTCTCGTCTCGTCTCGATACCATCCCTAGTATTAAACGTTTTTTTTTCAAATAATCCTGGTACTTTGAATATTTCTCAACGGAACTCGTTTTATTAGTTCTTCCCCTTCCATACATCCTGTCGGGAAAGTGGAACCGAAACAGTGCTTCATGCCCCAAAAGAAACTCCTCATCTGAATTTAATACTCATTTAATAGATGCAAGGAGCGTTCTAGCAGAGAAATCGCACTATCTTCTCCATGGAGTAAACACAGGCTTGTTGTTTATACTGTTATTGCTACCTACGTATAGACCGATATAATCCGTCGGGCGCGCGTTGGATAACACATGTCCAATGCAAAATCAATTAAACTTTCAATATAAGCCTCTGGGTTATCAATGATTCGCTTATTTCCCACAGCTCTAACGGCGATTTCATGGCCCGTAAGATGAAACTTTTTTCTGCTTTCTCTAGCAACTTCGAAGTTAGTATTTCTCTTATTTTGCCTGTCATTATTATTATTTCTATTACTACCACTTGTATTACTATTACTACTTCTACTAATACCACCTGTGCTATTACTATTATTGCTCCCACTTCCAACCAATGTTGAATCAGGGGCGTATGACGGGCCTGGCTGAGGATCAGATTGGTTCCCATAGCCATGATTATTCTGTACACAATGTTGAGGAGGGGGTTGTATACAGGATTTTGTCCTTGTTATTTATGTATAGCCCCTGCTTTGACGTCACGCACACAGAAACAGACTTCTACTTTCACAACGGTAAGCTTCGTACTAGGTTTCACTTACTATCGTGACTTCGTCCAAGAAGGACCTATGTGAAAACTGCTCCGCATCGTGCTATACCTGAGTGTTCATCGAGTAAATTACGAGAGAATAAAAGATACGAAGTAATGAAATTTAAATATGATCACACGTAATGTTCTGAATATGCCTTGTACATGAACAATAAAATAAATGAATAAAGACTTTTTCATCTCCCAATTTTTATTGGATCACAGAAAGTGTTCAAATAAAGAAAGAAATCCACCTTCCTCCACTCCTCCATCTCAAACACTTCCTGTGCACGTCCTTAAGCTGTGAGTCCCGGGTTCAATTTCCATTCTTTTTTATTCCTAAGAAACATAATTTCTACTGCCATTTATTGGGTGTCTTCTCCATAGTTAAGCACTTACTGTGTACGCCTTTGGCGTGGAAGTTCCGGGTTCGATTCCTATTCTTTTATAGCTGAGAAACATTTTATAATGAGTGTTATTATAAATAACACGAAAGAATATTCAATCTTCACCATAGCTAAGCACTTACTCTCCATGCTTTTCACATAGGGGTCTTGGGAGGCGGGGATCATTCTCTTCCTCTTCTCCTACAGGAGTCTACATTTTAATTTTGTTACATCACAATTAAAAATTGTTCGTTCGTGGCTAAATGGTTAGAGTACACGCCCTTGGCGTGGGAGCCCCGGGTTCGATTCCCATTGTCAAGGCAGAAGTAGGGGTCGTGGAAGGACCACTTCTGAAGGTTCTAATCAATACGGGGGCTATAGGAAATCCATGACGCCTCAGGGCTACAGGGATTAAGTTTTAACAACTAGCTTTCTATACACTACCTGGTATCAAACCTGGAAACCCAGGGAACAACGAGCTTTTTATTACGTTCACACATAGTGTTCAGGGACATATTTTTGGGGTCCAGGGGCTATAGGAGGTCCCTACACAGGGTCACTCTTCAGCAACCATTCTCAAACCAGGAAATAGGTCCTAATGACGTCAAGGGTCATACACATCATCTAATGTCATTCAACTTTTCCAGGAAACAGACAGAACTTTTAGAAATGAAGACCTACTTTTCCCATGTACCACTTAAAGTTACAACACTTTCTTTAGTTTATCTACTAACGTTTACAAGAGGCGACTTTTACTTTGATGTAGATCGGCTTTTCTGATTACTAACGTGAGAAGTTAAACTAAACAAATATTATTTTATATTTTTAAATTATGCCGAAAAATATTCTAAGCTATATTCCATGTTAAATCTTCCTTTTGCTAGGAGGGGAATTGAAATATTTAAATGAAAGAATAATGCTGATGCTTCATTATCTTAAATAACCGTTATGAATTTTAAATTCATAATATTAGACAATTGAAAGAAAGTAAGATTCTTATAACAGTTATTTCTTATAAGAAATTCGGTAGCTTACATTTATGTATTTACATTTAAACCACTTTGCACTTCTTAACGATCACATTCGCGCCGATGAAATCAAATAAGGAATTTGCATGTTTCCTTCGCGTTCTTTGTTTAACTTAACAGTTACCATTATTTGTTTAATTGTCTCAGCCTGATGTATCAACATCATGTTTTCTTTATATTGCATTAGTTAATCCAACGCATAACCATGCATGAATCCAAAATATAATTTCCAATATAGGATTATTCGTACTTAACATTTAACATTGTTTCATAAATTCTTTAACATTTTTTCTCTGCCATGAAATTATCTTAGACACGATAATGCAATATAGATAGATAAATAGATAGATAGATAGATAGATAGATAGATAGATAGATAGATAGATAGATAGATAGATAGATAGATAGATAGATAGATAGATAGATAGATAGATAGATAGATAGATAGATAGATAGATAGATAGATAGATAGATAGATAGATAGATAGAAAAAAAGAAAGAAAAATTAAATCAAATATTTGTTTTATCTTCCCACGATTATGCTCTTTAGGCTAAAGGAGACGATGATTAAAGCAAATGAATGATGATGGAAGAACTAGTTAAATGAGAAAATTTGAGGAAACGGGAGTATCCCGAGAAAACCCACAGACACGATGTTGTCCATAAAAAATTACTTGGACAACATAGAATCGAACCAGGGATCCACGAACCGGAGGTAAGCTCGGTATCACTGAGGCACCGTGCCCACTTAATAAAGTTTGAAATACACGTATCGACTTCCAATCAACTTAGATATGATCCCATGTTTACTTATGGAATACAGTGGAAACATTTCATTTGCATCAGCCTTATTACTGTTTAGACAAACTGTAGCTAATGATCCGTTTTATATGTGCTTTAGTAGCTAAAGTATGAATGCTGATGTTGGAACTGAACTAACTGTCCTTACTGATGAATGTGTTGATGAATCAGAAATGAAAAGATGCTTACTACGACCATGAATGTGAGGTTTTGGTTGCAGGATGACTAGAAACTCCTTCTTAATTGAGGTTTCTGATGGTCTTGATGGATTACATGCAACGCTCTGAGCAACTAAAGGCATGAGCTCGCTAATCGTCAAGTTTCTGTTATCTGCTATGCCTTTAGTTTTCTGCTCCAAGCTACTGATCAAGTGAATAAGTGGTTCTTCCTTCCGCTTTTACTTCTCATAATAGCTTCAAGATGCTTTTTTCTACCCTTCAAACCACTTTGCTATGTAGTCTTGTATCTTAATGTTTTCATCTGCTGTGGTTTTACGTTTACTTTCAGTACTGCACATCATTTGCCAATGTTCGTTTAATCCTCCAAGATCGGTGATGTTCGTTCGTTTAGTTTTAGTAGGTATTTATTTATGTATGTAGCTATGTTTAAACATTATTTGTTAGTGATCGGATACATGCGTCGATTGAATTAACTTCGATACCTACCTTCATTAAGCTTACGAGTCATGCCCATAGTTAAACTCCTGTACGATTCATTTTAACTTGATGAGCATATCTCTTTGAAATTTTAAAAAATTTTAACAACTGTATGCTCTTCATAGATGTTCTTCAAGTTAGTACCGCCTTGACGTAACATACACAGGAAGTTAATATCTTCGATAAGCTGTTTGGGAACGTTACTAAACGTTTGAGCGAGATAGAAGCCATATATGTTCTTATGTCTTCCTTAAGCGAAATAGTTGTGTACTTCATCCTGAGAATCGAGAATGTAGTAAGCGAAAACTACTACCGATTTAGGTCGACAGATTTCTCATGGAATAACTAATGATTAAAAGTGGCTAAGTGTAAGTGCTCATTTTATAGTTTTATATAAGCTTTACAAAATCTGGGTTGTAGAACTTAAGGTCTCGATCAGTCTGTGAATGTTTCGACATTTGGTTTGCTGAGCTAAAGACAAGACAAACTTCTTTGCCAGTTTCATTTTTATAGAGACGGCATATGCCGAGGATGTTTATAAACTCTGCTTAACTTTGCTCTGTTCAATGAGAATATATCTACATCTTCACATTTACTATAACATAAGCTATACTACAATTCAGATCAATCGAGACGTAAGGTTTACAAATATTATTTTAAACCATCTTTGGCACTACCCAAATTAACATATTCCAGGGACATAACATTCAATTAATTGTAAGCTATTATGTAATTCCAAAATTAACTAAAGAATCATAACATACACCTTCCAACAAAATTTCTAAAGAAGCGAATCACATCTTACTCCTTACAATTTACAAATATTATCTTTCACGATTTTACTAATTTGCCGTCTTCCAGGGACTAAACATTCACTCTACCATAAGCTATAGTCTAGTTCCAAATTAAGAATTGAACCATAATATTCTGATTAAAAATATTTTCACAATTTGTTATCTATCTAACGGGTCAAGATGAACGACCCAAACTTACAGAGGTATGAAATTTTAAGAATAATAATTTCTTGTAAAATATTTACCAAATTGTATTTTTTTGACAAGTACTAAATTTAAGAGATATTCGATCTAAGGAATTCATGCTAAAATTTGAGAGGAGTGCACTGCCAGTATTGTCTTATGAAAGATAATAAGTGCATTTACTAATTTATAGGAATATATCCTGCTATAATGATGCATCCTAGAGGATAAATAAAGACAAATATCGCTCACGTGGTAAAACGTATTATTACGTATACTATTTTCAAATTTTTACCAAATGAAGGGGGAAAATTTGACTCCTCAAACGTGTTGAAATATATTCCGTAGTCCTAGAGAACATATAAAATTGTATTTCTGATAATTCACAAATTTAAGAGATACCCAAAGGGTGCATCAATATGCAAATGTAATATGGAAGAGAATGCAGCTGTGTATCTATCCATATGACCATATGCTGCAATAAAGCTTGCTTCGTCTTAAAGAATAGATTATTACGAGGAACAACCCACATAGTAAAACATATTACTTAATACTATATATTAGGTTGTCTAAAAGGTATTGAGCCTTTCGAGGTAAAAATTAAGACTCTATTTGCTGTTATTTGAAAATAATGTTATGAAACTACATATACACCATCTTGTTCGATGATCTTCGGCCATTATTTTCAAAACATTATAGTCCCTTCGCTATAGAGTGTCTGTGGTTGCTGGTAATAAAAAATGCAGAACTTCAACACATGGTATTTTGAAATCTACTCACGGAATTCTGCATACATCGAAATAAGTAATAGTCTGACGGTGCCAGTTATTTGTTATAATGTGAATGCATTAAAGCCTCCCAAACAAGTTTTCTCAATTTATAAAGAGTGGTTAAAAATGTATGTGGTATGGCGTCGAAATCACGGTACACGACAGCTTTCTGTTTTCTTTCGATCCACCTTCTTTCGAAATCATAGATACATTCGCACTAATTGTCGACAGTCCAGGTCATTTCTATTGTTCCAGACAGCGGCAGCAGATCGTTATGCACAATACTTTCCAATCCCACCAAATGCACATCATAACCTTCCAGGGTGTTAGTCTGGAGTGTTTGTATTACTGAGCAATTATTATGTTTTATAAATAACATAGAAACTATTATACATTATAACATCTATTTGGCAAAAGCAGAAAATCTTCTTTTTGCAAAATAAGCATCCCTTTTGTTCAACGGCAAGTAAATAGAGGAAGCCCATAATCTGAATTCCGTTCCTTTCTTTGTATACATCAACCAAACACAGACCACCCCCTAAAAAAAGCAGGTATTGGAAGAAAGTCCTAAAACCTTCTTCTGTACACGACCATAAAAATAGTGAGAAAATCCAAACAAACTCTCTAGTTTACCTTTATCTATAATATATTTGAATAAATTACATTTAACATAGAGCACGTAAAGCTCAACAAATAGCTTAATGACAGACGACAATTTTAATAAAGGATTGTTGGAGGAATTAAAGAGCCAAAAACTAAACAAACCGTTTGCAATTTTTAAAATTTAAAGAAAAAACAAAATAATCGTGTTTTGGAACTTAGCTTGAAAGGTCAACACCTGGGAGTCCAGGTAGTTCAAATGGAGACTTCACGGGAAACACACTTATGCACTTTTGAAACTAAGATTTATTTTCTGTGTAGAAGTGCGAATTACCAATATGGCTGGTTAGACCATCGAAAGTGGTACTTAGCAAGAATGTACCCGTGTGATGACGTTGCTCATATACACAGTAGTTCTAAGACGTTAAGATATTTTTTAAATTTTATTTCATACTTCATTTCCGAATTTCTTTAATGTTTATCTTGATATTCGTTTCAAGTTTTCAACCAAAGAAAGAATAAATAGAATATTACGCAATGACAAGCTTCCATTTAGAACTGCCTCAAGTACGTCAGAGAAGCACAATTGCATTACTGTTTATTGCGAATTCAGTGAAGATATGTGACGAAACTTTAGTTAGGGCAGGATACAACGATTGTCTGATCACAGATCATATGACAAGAGTCCAGGAGGAAATCGGTATCGAGGACGTAAGCCAGAAGTGAAGTCATGTGAGCAAGGGCGCCGATTTCTCTGTAAATTTGGGGGGCCCATTCAGATGCAGAAGGTATATATATATATATATATATATATATATATATATATATATATATATATGAAGATTTTAAGACAAATTGCATTCAAATTATGCCAAATATTGTATATTCATAAATGCAATAGGGTGCCCAACTGAGCACCCCGGCCCCCCAGAATCGGTGCCCTTGCATGTGAGGAGGCAGTTGAACGAGACTCGTCTACCTCCGATAGAGACGTCAGGATACAAAGGAAGGACTTCAATAACCCACAATGGAGTGAATTATATCTAGTGTAACGTAGAGCCGTTGATTCACTTCAAGGGGAAGATCTAGGTATATAAATTGAATGATCCAAGGATGAAGCACAAGTAACTAAAGTAGTACACTAACTAAAGTGGTATAAGTTATTAAATATCCACTTTCGCACTAAATCCGAAAGCCAGAGTATTTTGACCGATTCCATCCGTTGGATCAATAATCACCGTGCTATTTTCTGTCATTAGACGAAAGGATCAGTTTACATATTTCTACAAAAAAATATATAATATTGCTGCAAATACACAAAATGACTTTTCTACTATCTTAATCATTTTCATTATAACTTAGAATGTATTTAAATTTTGTTCTTTCGTCATTAATGAACACTATTATATATTTATAAATTCCAATATCTTATTATTGTGAAGGAGTTACAAAATAAGAAGGGTCGCATACATCAGATCAGCATGACAATATTTTACTATGATTTAAATTTATCAGTTGCTTTTCCATTTTTTTTAATTCGGTGTTGCAAACTATCATATGTAAGTTGTTGGATGTGCATGCCCCGCATAGAGAAAAGCTCTCGCTTTCAAGCATAAATATTAAATTGTAGGATCAGGATTTCTATTGATCAGCATTGTTGCGAATAATATGGTCATTGTTTAAGAATACATAGGAAAAGGTGTAACTGTCAAGCTATTAAGCCTTGAACTAAATCGTGAGTAAGAGCAGCTTTGAATGCCCAATAAGCATACAGATGGCAAGAATATTTTAGTAGATGTTACTACGTAAAATCATATTTTATATAGCCTGGGTGGTAGAGCGTTAAGTTGTAGATGGAATATTTAAATATCAAGTTATTAAATGTTATGTTCCTGACATTGTACTAAGTTCAATTAGGAACCTTAAATTAATTAAAATCCTTCGAGAAAGAACTATTTAGGAAACAAAATAGTCGAACCTGATTATTATGATTAAGAAACGCATAATATTCAGTAAACGAAAAAAGTAAACTCAAAAATTCAAATGTTTACATCCCGCGTTGAGTAAATAGAAAAATATTCAATATGATTTCCTCATTATCAGCCTGAATGTTTTATGTGTATATATTAATGTGTTTAGTGTATAAAGTATCCATTATGTGGTTATCGTAGAAATTATTGACATTAATAAATGTCTTTTTGACATGATCAAAGAATATTTTAAATGTTGATTAATATTAATATTTAAATATTAATATATTTACTTATATATTTACCATACAGACAAATAAGCTTATATTAAAATTTACAAGTGTACGTCTGTCCTATCTCCTTTTCTATATTTTCAATTGTTTTCGTTTTACTAGCAACTCCTGAAACTCAAAATCACCTAATGATCTTTCGATAAGTTACCTACCTTCTATTTTAATCATTTTCTTATAAAGATTCTTCTCCATTGACATTTGTTTTACATAAATATTTATATTTTTGCCCAAACGAAAATTGTTCACTTCTGCACTGTTTGCTTATACAAATACTTATAAAAGTAGTTACTTAATTCCCTTGTTTGTTTGAAACGACTAGATTTTCCAACTGTAACAGTCGAATTTTTTTAAAAAACTGTTTCGCTAAAAATACCTTGAGTTTTGAAAATGTTAAAGAAAACTGGAAGCCGAAATCCTTCAAATATCGTGAATGAAAACTAATTTAGCATTGTAGTTAATTTTGGAGATTGAGGTTATGGGAATATTCCTACTGGAAAGACTTTTTCAATTCCTAAATTTATTTGCGTATTTGAACTTTTTTAAAATTAAGATATCTATAAATATATGATTTTTACTTCCTTAAATAATTTATGAACAATTAATTCCTTTTAAAATCCTTAAAAATAAATTTTATCACTGTTACCGAAATTTATGTATACTGTTCTTTGCAAATTTCATTAAAACTTTTTACTTCATATCTTCACCAGAATATTGAGAGACAGCTGAGGTGACCGTTTTAGATTTAATTAATCTAATTTACTAATTCATCATCTATTGAAAGGCAATTTAGTCAATCAGTAATTGTTTTTTTCTTTAACCCAGCGGCATTGGCACCTTGTAATGTGATTTAAGCACTGGCGCCTAGTCTCACAGACTCGTTTGTTAAATTATAAATCTTTACCTAATATTTTTTGTCTATTTTTTGTTGTTGTTGATAATTTTATTTTGTATTACGTATATTAAACAGGTATATTGCGAATTTCAATACAAATGTTACATTTTAGTGTATCTTTGGAATAATTGAAGAGTTATGAAAAATATGGTAAAATTACAATTAGTGTATAATAAAAAATTCAAAAGTTTCAATATCTCATCACGAGGTAATAAATCATGTTCTGAAGTGTCCATTGAAATATAAAATTTTCAATTTGAACCCAGTCAGAACCAACGGCCAACTACTAGTAACAGGCTACAAAAACAGGTGTTATGAGTCTGTGGGACTTGGCGCCAGTTCCGAAGGGTTAATGACATATAAAACAATTCACCTACGTCTTGTAAAATAGTCAGCATAGCCAGTCCCATAAGTACTGAACCAGTATGGCATATCTACATCATCCTTGCAACATGTATATATTCTATGAAATTAACGTGTTCAAGTTCGAAATAACTACGCACTTCTACCTAGCGCCCTGGTTATGTTGCTTTGGGGAAAATGTAAGTACCAATATTGTTTTATAATTAATATTGCTCTTTTACACTCTTTTCAATTTTTGGAGGGATACTTCATCAAATGTTGAGCTTAGAGAAGTGAAATCCGATCCCTCCTCCCGGTGTTAACTTCAACTCCCCAAGATCAAGCTCGGGATCTCACAGATCCGTTTGTATGAGACAGCCATAATAACCAGTTAACATCGCCATTAATTTATTTAGAATCAATTTGCATAATAATTTATTCAAATTTAGATAAGTTAATTATTACTTATCCTCGAAGTATTAGCATATGCTAGCATCGGGATTGGAAGTCAAATTTAGGTTTTTATATATTTGGTGAAACTCATTTCTATTGTATGTGCCCATTTGCTATCCACATTTGATCACTCGCAATCAATGGCTTAAAAAATGACCCTAGTTCGTTAGTTTCAGGAGAGATTCACAGATAAAAATTCGATCAAGTAATTGTTTTCTAATCAGATTATCTGTGACACCCAAAAGTGAAATCTCGTGGGTGGACAAGTATAATGAAATGGTCCCAGATGAATTTTAGGACGACAAGTGAGTAATATGTAGGTATCCCCAAGATACATTAATCTCTTACATTTCAAACTTCAACTCTCATTGGTTCATGAGAAATGGTGCAAAATTGGAAAAGTGGGATTAATTTATTTCTCAAGAATGGCTCCATCGATTTTGTTCAAACTTGGATGTATGTGTAGGTGTATACAAGGGCTTCGTCTGAAGAATTTAACAGCTCCCCTCGACTATTCTCCCCCTCAAAAATTGATTCAATATTCTGAGTACCTTTTGATCTATCCTGATCTGCGAATACAATTATGCAAACTTAAATTTTAGGTGTCTCTTTAACCCTATAATCACGTATATTTTTTTCCAAAATTGTATCACGAGCACGCCATGGTCAAAATTAGCCAAAACAACCATACCGCACCTATAAGGGGGCAAATGCAAAAATAACAGCTATTGATGTAGCTTTCGCATATTTGCTAAGTGAATGATTGAGAAATCACAAATGAAAAGTTCCAAACTCAATGAGGTTCCATTTGATGACCTGTGCCGTCCCCATCCTCATTTTGAGCGAAAGTGAAACTGTTGATATTGGTGTTTATTTCATATTAATCAATCAGGCTGGACATGAATATGAGGTTAAAATTGCCATTAAACCCCTGTAAGTATCCCATTTAAGGATACCTGAAGTTTCAGTGCGAGTATTCATACAAAAAATCAATGTTACCTATACATATTGTGTCCAATCAAAGCTGGACAGTCCAACCAACCTCAGCTGGAAAGAGAATAACCATCAACATCATTATGTAATGCAACCTTTGTTGTAGTGTCTTTCATCGGTCCTGAGAGGGGAGATGGGGATACGAAGTAGAGTGATGGAAAACTGCAACATTTGAATAAAAGGTACATTTCATCCAAGAAATAGAGAAGAAAATACAATACAAATGGAAAGTAAGTTACAAGTAAGAAGTACAAGTATTTCAATGTATGAAACAAATAAGGATGAAAAGAACATGCTAGTATGTAATTCAGTCCTTGTCACTATTTTCTTTATGACCACACAAATTGCTTGTGATCGAATATTTTGCTCAATATTTGTTCTGGTTTCTGGATCCTCGACAAATATCTTCCATAACTTCGGTAATAAATAATGGTTTTAACATGGGAGCAAAAGCCAACTGTTAGCAATTCATTTGCACAGTAGCAACAATATCTAATGATACTTTTGTAACCTTCTGTACTTGGTTTCAGATGAAGCATT
Organism: Thermobia domestica; assembly: GCF_964235325.1. NCBI lineage: Eukaryota > Metazoa > Arthropoda > Insecta > Zygentoma > Lepismatidae > Thermobia > Thermobia domestica. The sequence goes on from NC_137461.1 coordinate 118,579,334, forward strand.
TGTATGACTTGCTTTGCATATGACTTGAATACGCTGTCGTTTTCAATATCTTCTCGTGATCTTTAATATACTACGTATAAATACGTATTACCTCTTTCATCCAACCATTCCGCCAAATAACATATTGGCTGTTTATATTGGAAGGATCCGCCAAATAAACCTTTCAAATATTTTTCGTTTATTCGGAAAAGTCCTCAAGATCCTGTGAAGAAATAGATATAAATGGAAGTTCTCTTCTTCGCAGTTTCTTCTGTTCAACAAAGGCCGCAAAGCTGTTTGCGTCTCCTGAAGTTTTCGCAGATTGCATGATTGTGGTCATTGCTAGGAGGTTTTCATCTGGTGTCAAACGTATGGAGAATTTATTGTGTAGAAAACTAGCATTCTATAACACGGGACCGATAGTAGCTATTGTCATTTCATCCAACAGACGATACTTTTCTTTCAGCATTCCATGTGTAGCTTCAACTGTCCAACGTATTCTTGTAACAAACCTAGTACCACTGGCTTCTGCAGTGGACAATTGCGATTTTTTCCTTTAAATGCAGGCATAGGAACTTCATAACATCTGTCCTCAATGTACGTTTTATAGAGTCTATATTTTAATCCGTTGACTGCTAATTTACTAATATAAAACGTACAAGTCTCACGTAAATGGGGGTCTTGCCCCCCAAGAAATATCGCAAGAGATGCTTCTGGCTGTCAGTATTAGTTTTTTCGCGACATATTCATACAATCACAAAGATTCATTGTTTCGTGTTTGTTCTAAAGTGACAAGGGTGTTCATTCCTAAATTGTTAAATATGAATAGTTTCACTATATCCCAAACTAGGAATGGGGGCGCCACAGGTCATCAAATGGGGCCTCAGAAAATTTGGCACTTCAAGAGTGATTTCTCATTCATTCACTTAGGAAATATGCAAAGGCTACATCAATAGCTGTTACTTTTGCGTTTGCCCCCTTATAATTGCGGTATGGTTGGTTTTGGCTCATTTTGACCATGGCGTACCCGTGATACAATTTTGGAAAAATATATGTGATTGTAAGGTTAAAGAGACATTTAAAATTTATTTTTTCATAATTGTGCTCGCAGACCATCATAGGTCAAAAGGGGCTCAAAATATTGAATTGGATTTTTAGGGGGGGGGGAATGATGGGGAGAAGCTGTTAATTTCTTCAGACGAAGTCCTTGTATACTCATATACATACATTCAAGTTGAACAAAATCGATCGAGCCATTCTTGGGAAATAAATTAATCCCACTTTTCCGTTTTTGCATCATTTCTTATGAACCATTGAGAGTTGAGATTTGAAACGTGAGGGATTAATGTATCTTGGGGGTTCCTACATACCACCCACTTGTCGTCTGAAGCCATTTAACTATACTTATTCACCCATGCCTTTTGTCTAGTTGTTAGCTTTCTCCACATCTTTAATACTATTTGATCATAGATGGATATTATTAACCATGTCCAGACTGATTACATCCCGTCTTTCTCGACTTTTTCAGAATATCATCTACTTTAGCTCGCTCACTACGAGGACCATCTTGAACATCTACATTTCTAAAAGAAAACGAAATAACCATCTTTTGGATCTTGCTTTGATAACGTATCTTGCTAAACTCAGTACAAATTTCTTCATAAGCTTCAGCAACATTTTGGTCTTTATCGAAGTAAAATTTTACAATGTGGTACTGAGGATTGTTTGTTCGTCTTCGTAGTGCACGTCTTCTTATCTTACGTCTGATTCAAGAAATTCCAACACTCCTGAATATCTAGTATCTTCAAGTATTAGATGTCAAATGATGCTAGGACTTTTCCATTGTTAATTGTGTAAGATTAGAATTGTGATACAAAATCCAGCGCAAAATGTTCAATACGTTTTAGATGACCTTATATTTTGGCAATCTTCCACCCATGGAAGGAGAGAAGTTGTATCACCTATATTTGCTAAGCTATATAAAGTAGTTCTAGAGAATCATTACAAAATTTTAATATTGACAATTTCCAAATTTAAGGAATGGACCAACAAACCTTTTCCGTTAGCGCCTATCCGGTTGCAATGATGTGAACAGACTGAGGGAGATGGCTGAAATTCAGCTCAAATATAGAAAAAATTACGTGTTCCAAAAGCAAATTGTTCATTGTCAAAAGCTCGAAACATTAACATTAATGTGAATAGATAACCAATGGAAAACAAATCATTCCTCCACTTACCTAAAAAATCAAGAGAAGGAAATACCTTGAATTCAGCTTAAATATAGAATACTATGTAGGTTTTACGTTTAATACAGAAATCTTCCTAAAATACTCCACGAGCACAATATAGGGTTCGTATCGTACTAATTAAATGAAAGCTGAATTTATCAGTATTTCAGTATCGGTATTTCAAACTAAATCGGTATTTCATACTAAAAGTTCCCATCGATCCCACGCCAGCTTCACTCTCAAAATGGCGTCTAAAGATGGCAGCACAAGAAGTAGTTACTCTCTCACATTTGTTCCTATAACTTAAACAAATATACATAGATTTTCTTCTTGTAAACGTTTTTTCACTTTCATTTTATTTTTCTTAATATTCGAATCTACGGTCTAACTATAAATAAAGAGCTCACGTCAAGCAAGGATAGATTTATTGAATTTTTTGATAAATCCTTTTGAGACACGGTAGATAAAGTGTCATTAACGGTAGTGACACTTACTTAGTCCTCTCCTGTGTGAACACTAATTAAGATATCGGAATGATTTTTTCTATGCCAAATATGAATTGATCATAGTTTATCCTCATGTATTTTTTTCTGAGTGTCAAATTTCCCTTTCAAATCTGAGCCCCAAAGTCAAAAATTGAGATTTTTTGAGTTTCAAATTTTCTTTTAGATTTTTCATGATAACTTCCTTCGTTTTAGAGAGATCTACTTAGGACTTGTTACGTATATACATCACATAGATACCTAATTTTTAGAGCAGTTGGTTCAACTTGCAATCAGTTGCAAATTAGGGAAATTAAAATTTTCCTATTTTTCTGTCAAAAAATACAAAAAATTTCAAAATCTTGGTTTTTAAATCCGTACCTATACTTACTAACGCAAGTCATCTTACGTCAGTCGGATGTCAGTCTTTACTGAACAAAAAGAAGTATCTACAGATTGTTAAAATTGGGTAGTACGAAAAGTTCTAATTTAGGTTCTAAACCTTGATTTTGTTAGTTTTCTTTTTACCATAATCTATTTTTTAAAATTGCAAGCTTCGTTTCTTAGATATCGACATGATAGGTGTAGGATATATTAGTGGTGTATCAAAGTTTATTTTAAGGTAGTTGCGTCTGTCTGGTAGCAGTGTTTCCAACCATACAAAATTTTAATTCCCTATTACAGGAGGAAGATCCGGAAAATATCCCATTTTTCTCTCTATAATTTCCCTCTCTTACAATTGTTTCTATAATTTGAACAAATATACATGGATTTTCATCTTCTAAACGTCTAATTACGCAAAGTAAAATAGGTTATTTGATGTTAATTATTAAATTAAACTAAACTTTCAAGATAAATTTTTATCGAGTAAACATTTTTCATTTTCCTCTTTTTGTTTGTAAATATAAAAGTCATCTCAAAATTTCAAAGTGAAATTTTCCATGGTGCGTAAGAAAAGGCTTTTAGATACTGGGACCTTTGTTCCAATGTAACCAACAAGAGGAAAATTGTAGAGAGAAAAATGGGATATTTTCCCAATTTTCCTCCTGTAATAGGGAATTAAAATTTTGTATGGCTGGAAACATTGCTACCAGATTGACGCAACTATCTCAAAATAAACTTGAAATAAATAAACTTTCGTACACCCCCCCAACTACCCAATTGTAACGATATGTACTTGATTTTGTTCAGTAAAGACTGACGTCCGACTGGTGTAAGATGACTTGCGGTTTTAAAAGTACAAATTTTGAAAATGTTTGCATTTTTTGACCGGAAAATAGGAAAATTTTAATTTCCCTAATTTGCAACTGATTGCAAGTTGAACCAACTGCTCTAAAAATTAGGTATCTATGTGAGGTATATACGTAACAAGTCCTAAGTAGATCTCTCTAAAACGAAGGAAGTTATCATGAAAAATCTAAAAGAAAATTTGAAACTCAAAAAATCTCAATTTTTGACTTTGGGGCTTAAATTTAAGAGGGAAATTCGACACTCAGAAAAAAATACATGAGGATAACCTATGATCAATTCATATTTGGCATAGAACAAATCATTCCGATATCTTAATTAGTGTTCACACAGGAGAGGACTAAGTAAGTGTCACTACCGTTAATGACACTTTATCTACCCTGTGTCAAAAGGGTTAATCAAAAAATTCAATAAATCTTATTCTTGCTTGACGTAAGCTCTTTATTTATAGTTAGACCGTAGGTTCTAATATTAAGAAAAATAAAATGAAAGTGAAAAGATGTTTAGAAGATGAAAATCCATGTATATTTGTTTAAGTTATAGGAACAAATGTGAGAGAGTAACTACTTCTTGTGCTGCCATCTTTAGACGCCATTTTGAGAGTGAAACCGGCGTGGGATCAATGGGAACTTTTAGAATGTTTTAAGACTTAGTTTGAAATACCGATACTGAGATACTGAGCAATTCAGCTTTCATTTAATTAGTACGATATCAAAGCATATCTTTCCTCGGGTAAAATGCATGGAACACAGTGAAGAAGTCGTCCACATATCCAAAAAAAAAACTATAAGAAGATGGCTAATTGAAAGCTTATTGCAAAGACATAATAAAGAGCTTAGAAACGATTTTAGCATCTAAGGTAAATATGGATACAAGATTGTCAAAAGTCCAGTTGTGTAAGTTAAATCGATAGTAATGATAAAGTATATGCATCGTCTTCGAATTACTCAGGACGCCCCACGTGGAAGTTACGAGCTTGAAATATCTCACATCTGGATTTGGAGTCTTCAGAATCGATTTAGCACGTAATGTGACTTTTTACCTAATCATGTGACACAGCCCGGTCCTTACGGCAAACCGGATAGCCCTTTGTAAGGAGTGTATTAATTTACTCATCGATAGAATTATATAACATAGTAAAGGTTCATATTAGAGGATAAATTAGTTCAAAATCCTCCGAAATTTTAATTTTGCCTATTTTTATCGACATATGAGAACGACATGAACCACTCAAACTTTCACAGGGTATTCTATACGACCCTATCAATTTTCTTTTTTCATTTTTAACAAATTTCCAAAATTTTAGAGAGGTCGAATGGCTATGTATACCTCCCCGCAAATGTCAGAATTGCCAATGTCTTTATTCCCAAAATGTAGAGGGTAGTAATATGCACCCCTTTACGAAAGACTCGGGGGTACAAAATCGGGCCAACTACGTGGAAAACTACTATTGTTTCCTATAGTTTAGTTGAATTTTGCTCGTTTACTTTCTCAGAAAAACAACTATGATTATATTTTTTGAGTAATAATGAAAGTATGTTACTGTTAGGGATAAGTTCTTAATTATTTTGTTCATATATCATTAATAAATATTTCATTAACAACTCTAAAGAATTATTAAGAAAGTGAAAAATATAAGATTATGAGATGGCATAGCTGATGAACACTTTAATACAAAATAGTTGGAAACAATAATCTTTCTTCTCATTCTTATCAATTTAAGAGAAAGGCTTGCAATTGCAAGTCTCTCTACCACAAAAACGCATCCTCAGGCTGGGAAATTATTAGCTAAGAACTACCACTTATGCCAATTGTACAAGTGACCACACTTAGATAATAGCGCTTTCTATACTAATCTGAAAACGTTAAACCCAGTAGAACTATTTCTGAACAATCCGCCCAAGAGATATCAAGCAAAATAACCTTATTGATTGGGATATAAATAAATACAAACATCACAGCTTTGATGTATTTTCCCCTCCTCTATTCCATGGACGTACATTTTTAAAATTATTTCCATTGAATTCAGCTTCTTCAATTTAGTTTACAAAGCGTCATTAGAATCTTATACAAATCTTATAACTTTACCATTCGTATGAGTAGTGATTCTTTTTACAATGATATATTACTTTCAACAAAAGTATACTACTAGGCTCAAGTACTGGATTCCACTATCCACAAGTAGAGTAAGTATTGTAATCGTATTCACTCCATAATTATACAGATAGTTTATTATATTAACACGTTCATGCTTTCTCTCTCACCTGTAGTAAATATGATTCCCATTTGTAATTTTTTCGTTTACAGCACAGAAAACGATACCTCTTGCTCCTTCCTTAGGTGTTTGGGAGGCGTATCGCCTGTTTATCTCACATACGAGGTTAACAAGAAGTTTCGGGAAAAATAATGTCCCAAAGTTACATGCCAAAGGAGTATGAACTGGACCTGGATTTACAGCGTAAGCAAAAACTCCTCTTTCTGTCAAATGATATAAGTAAAATACTTTCAAAACTTATCACTACTAAAATTAGAAATTACACTGACAGAAAACCCAACTAATATTATAATCATGTAGTACAATTTTTTAAAACTAAAAATTAAAGAATGACTTGAGATTGTATCTTGCAACCTTTAACGGACTGACGAGATAAAGAATAAAAATTAAGATAATGATAAGAAATAAGTTGCAGAGTGCCTCTCCATCTCAAAACACCTGGAATGAAATATTTTATATTACATATATGTCCAGAGCAGCATCGGGTCACGCATTCGTAGCTTGAACACAAATTTAAAATTTAATGGGCTATGGAAAATCTAACTACAATTTTATTACGATTTGAAATTGATATAAGAAAACTTAGCAGCTAAAATAAAATTTAGTAAAAATTAAATGATGAAAATTAAGATTATAAAACAAAAATTGACTAATTTACAATAGAAAGGATTAAAATGAATTCATGTAATATTACTTGATTGCAATTTTAAGTATCGCTCAGATAAACTATTCAAACCCAAATTATTCCAAAATTTGAAGAGTAAAATGATATTGTTTTAAAAATACAAGAATATTTTTATTTTAAATTATGTAAATTTTAATTAAATTTAAATCAATTCGTATACGTTTAAACTTTATCTAGCAAGAACAATAAGTACAGCCTAGACCATTTATTCTCAAACACCCTTGTAACTTTTAAAGTAATAAATAAACAACGCTGAAGTTTTGTATTTTTAAACATAGATAGTGGACATTCTCTTCCGTCCTCTATAACACCGCCAGATTAACAATGTTGCCAACTCAACATGAAGTTATATTCTTTCAAGATTGTTATACGAGGTGCTACCTAAAATATCCGAGAATTTCTTTCTAACGGGCAAACCACTAGCAGTGCGACAATCAACCGCTAGGTACATGTATTAGCTACTGCACCACAAAGTTGCATCATCTTCGGCGAATTCAGTTGTGAGTTGTAGTTGTGCGTGTCAGTACGTATTTCAGGGCTTCTGCGATTTCGGAAATGACTGACGATAAGGAGCAATGGATTGGCAACAAGTTCTGTGTCAAGTTAAAAAAAATGCAGCCGAAACCCACGGCATGCTGAAAGAGGCATTTGATGAGAATGCACTGAGTCAAGCAAGAAAATTTGAGTGGTTCAAGAGTTTCAAAGAAGCCAGTAAATATGTGAAAGATGACAAACATTGTGGTCGCCAGTCAACATGCACTACACCTGAAATGATCATGAAACTGTGTGATGTGATTCGCGAAGACAGAAGGCAGTCAATTCAAAGTGTTTGTAACAGACTTCAACTGTCGTACGGTACTTGCCGACGAATTCTACCCGATGAACTGAACTTGACACGAATTGCAGCGAAGTTTGTCCCTCATATAACAGATTTACTATTGCTCATGCGTTGATTTCGAAATTTGCCTTGAATTTCGGTCTACTACTCGAGCGCTTAAAACAATAACCACCATGTTTGTATGTCGTATGTCAATACAGGAGAAAATGTCTGCGAAATATAAGACATGTGTATGTCGTTCCTAAAAAATACCTAATATATTAACTGAATTTAAGACTTTTAAAAACTAAACTATTTGTCTATTTATTTAAAGTATTATTTGAATATACATGAATATTTAAAGTAAAAGTTGTAGTGTACTAATTTGCAGTGGCCTATATACGACGAAGTATCTAACATACATTGTTATTCAGTAATATAGTCTCAATGCACTGAATTTTCTAACCACTTAAAAATGTAACTAATATAACTTTCCTTACCAGTACAACAGAATCGATGCCTATGAACATATGTATTCATTCAAGTTTTGTAGTTCTGTTAAAAGCCTTAATGTAAGCTACGCGTATAAGCACACAAAGGAAGTTGTGATAGTAATAATACTTGATACCTTTACATAAATTAAGATTTTAGCAGCGTAACTTAATAAACTAATTAATTTTCTCATGTTTGGGTCACCAAGCGACTTTACGAAATTTTTGTATTTATTTTTAAGAAAATATCAACAATATAAAAGCACGATGATTTGATGGAGCACGATGATTTGATAGAATGCTCTCTTCTGGTATTCAACTTCGTTTTGGATTTCATAGTTCTGCGTTCAGAGGGGGAGTCCGAGAAAATTTACACATGAGAAAACATTTCCCCACGTAAACATAACCTAAGTTCTCTACTGAGTTCAACAGTATGACGCTCAAACTTAAGATGATAATCATGTTCATGAGCTTTCTGAGAATTCACCAGTGCTAGTATGGAATTATTTTACACATCAACAATATTATTTAATCATACCTACTTAACGTCGTTTTCTTTAGCCCATGGAAGAAACTCGTAAATCGTGTTTTGTAAAACAACAAAACCAATTTTTGGAGATTGTTTTCCCATTAATGATTTTCCCTCCGACTTTTCAAACAGTTAACTGGTTTGTCACGTAGCCTGTTTACTCAGTTAGTTTAGTACTTTGTGTTGTAGGGGTATTATAGTGGCGATATTTAATATGATTATTTATGTTAATATATATCTAAGATGCATGTCTACAGTTTGTATGGGTGCACCTGCCTAGTATTGATTAGTGGAGTTATCTGTTGTGTTTTTTTCCCTCACCAAGAATCTAGATCTCTTTGGCATAAATTATCCTCCAAAAAGTGTGAAACTAAGTACAAACTTTTATTTTTCTCCCCCCTCCAAGAGACGAGACCAGACAGTGAAGATGATTACCTAAATTTCAATAGTTAATTAATTTGGAGTATATATTGGTTTCCATTAGTTTAATATATGTACTTATATGTGTAGATATATACTTTGTGCAAGTAATATTTAGTAGTGAGTGGAAATGTTGTGTGCTCGTGTGGATTTATTTATTAGTGATGTGATATTTATTTATATATTTATTGTCAAAAAATTTTCAACTCATGCTATGGAGAACATATCACTCCGCGGACCAATATATTTAGTGCTTTCCATATTAAGTGCATACGCGTGCGTTTACTGTGTAATGATCAAAATATCTTCAGTGTTTAACCTAAAACTGATTTAGTTTATTTCATTAAGTGAGAGATTAATTCTCTTTTAGCGAACCCTGATCGAGGATGATGACTGAATTCCACATTTCGTATTTCATTTGCTGTTTGTTCGGAAACCTAGTTCAGACCAGAATTATCTTTGAAACGACGTTGTTTAATAGAATATTTAGTCTGAATGAAAACTTTCAGTTAAGGTATGCATATGGCTATCAAACAGATAATATCAATTAATAATTCTATAAATTTTATTCGCGTCCGTGCCTTAGTAGAGCAGAGAACTCCTAATTTCAACTTTTAGTTTGCTCTTAAATAGAGAACAGCTGTTTCGAGTCGTTTGGATAGTGTATTTGTGTGATTGTTTTTCAAATCTTCTTACCCGCTCTAATCCGTTTATGCATGTTGGTAACTCGTAAGTACGTGTGAGTATAAAGTATTATTATTACCAAAGTTAGTAAATTAAATTTAGTGTAATTACCCAAATAGCAAATAATGATTAGCAGTACGTACTACGAAAGGACATTTGTAATTGCAGTTCGGATTAGCAAACTATGTTGTTCATGATTAGTAAGACGGAAATTTTGACTTGTGATTCGGGATTGAAATTTCTATGTACTATGTTAAACTTTCGTATGCAAACAAACAGTAAGCAATCGAATCAGAATTCATTAGTTATGACATATCGGTATTTGGTTTATGAATTTCCATTTTGACGATATATTGGTTGGATTGTATTTGCCACGAGTGGACTGTTCGTGTGGACGATTAAGTGAAATCTGTAATTAAGTCAATTATTCGGAAGTATTTCGATAATATTGATATATTCCGTAATCTACAAGTTAAGTATGGTATATATCTCCCACTTCGTGAACATACTATGCGATTGTAATAAGCACCTAGGCAGAAATGTGAAGTCCTATGTAACGAAGAATTGCTGTTCATAATTTAGCCTGTACCAAATTTTAGGTAAGTTATAAACTTACTTTCTAGTATTACATTTAATTTTGTTAATTAGTGAAATTCTAAATCATATTTGTTTCACATAATGAGCATATATTGTGTTATAATCATATCCTTGTATGAGGAGAGTTTTATATTGTAATTATTGAAATCATTTTTAGAAGAATAACTGAAATAGTTGTTTTGTTAGAACATTACTTATTCCCTAAAAATATATCGATATTATTGAGAAATTTTGTATATGGATTGTATTCAATTGAAACGATTCTTTATCATAAAGAAGAGTCCTTTAAATTCATAAAAAATTCTGTCTGTAGTATATAACCCCACGTCACATTAGGTTGAGAAACGGCAGTTTATGAAGTATTTTAAATTTCATTAGTATATGGAAGTTAGTATTTTAATGGGAAAGTTAAACAACGTAGGTGAGGTAAGATATTTGACAGAATTCCTCCCACATTCGCATTTCTCCTTTATTGGTATTACAAAAATACGCCCGAGAGTATTAAATAAGATTCTGTAGTGGGCATTTGAGTCTTACTACTCTATTCTCAGTGGCCGGGTCAGAATTCGTCCTTTGATGAAGTTTGTTGCACTATTGAGCATTCAGCACATTCTCCTAGAATGCCCACAATACTCAGGCCTTAGAGTGAGTTTAACGATACCTGCAAGTCTCTATCATGTTTTGAGAGATAATGAGGTCTCTAGTAAGACTGGTGTAGTTAACGCAGTAGAGCTTTTGTTTTCCAACGTTCCTTTTATGTGTAACTATTATGACTATTTTGACTTACTTTATAGTTATATATTTTATATTTTGTTGTTTATTCCTTTAGTCTTTTTCAAAATTCCGTTTGAATTTTAATTTATTTTTGTTTTATTTTAATGCCTTTTTTGACGTATTTAAACTTGTGCTTTACTTTCTTTAAATTTAATTTTGAAGTTTTAGTGCACAAACTGTCAGTCACTGGTCTTATCGTGACGGGGACAAATAGCCTAATTGCTGACGTTCCAGTAATCAATCATCCAATCATACGTACGTTCTCTTCATAATTTCGTAATCGCTTTTCATACATGAACTACAGTTGGATCGTATCAATTAACTCTCCATTTACTCAGGATGTTTGATACAAATAGTAACGAAGATGCATAACAGATGAAGATTTACAGATTATTCTACAAAAATTTAAAGTTTCTGTGAATGATACTTAAACAAGAAAAAAGGAAATGAGAAATTTCTCTAGTCCCTCATACAAATTGTTAGGCAAGAGACGGATTACCTTGAAGTTGTCTTGTCAGTTCTCTTGTAAAATGGATCATCGCAGACTTGCTTCTGCAATATCTCAAAAATGGAGAGAATGTTTTTGATGAATTAAGGTCTTCTACATCAATGTTGCCAACTGAAAAACATATAAAAGAAATTAACAATCGTATTAACAAAAGTGTCCATTCGGGTGGATAAAGTAATGTCTTATTTCTGACAGCATTTAGTACATAGTAAGAATGAACAGAGTTAATAACTATAAACCAAATAACTGTAACGAAGAGTACAATATTACTTGGATCATAAAAATTCATTTGTGCAATTAAAATTTAATATCTGTAATATCTAAACAAATAGACCTCCCAAACCTTCTTTCATAACAAAAGAACATATTTTTGATAAACAAGCGGAGGAAATATGCTATCAATATCTGACTTGAAGAGATGACACATTACCATTCCTAAATACACGAGCTTCAGTTTAATTTTCCAATTGCAAAAAAGTGGAAACGCACATTCGTATAGTGTTAGAACAAAAGCTACAGGTGATCTCTCTCTCTGTTTCACTTGAACCTACCTTCTGAAGTTTTCTAACCAGTAGCAAGAAATTACAGCATTGACAGGATAGAAGATTAAATCACAGTATTGTCAATGCTACATTCTTACCCTCATTGTAAAATGTTTTATTTTCAATGAAGTATTGAGCTTTCTATGAAAGCGCTTTTAATGCCACGAAATCTACCGACAGTTATTCAGCACAGACAGATATAAAATGAGCTCAGTGGCACTGTCCCCAATGGTAAATAATGCATTACTTGATGGAAAATCACCTCTATATTCGAACTTCACATGTAACAAATGTGACTTCTATTTTAAGATTGGTCCTTCCTTCTGATTCTAATTGAAATTCCTTCTGATATAATTGGTGAAATCATTAAGCAAAAGAATCGTAAACCAACTAATGTGTGGGTATTCTACTAAGGAATGTTTACAGAAAATTTTCTCTGGGAGGAAGGAGAGAAGCATAAATTAAAAAATGAGGGAATTGCACTAGGCACTGATTCTAGTCTCGGAAACGAGACGATAACATTTGTGTTTCTCATCTCGTCTTGAATTTGAAAATGCGCTTCTCGTTTCGCGGGGAACACTACCTCTGAATCCAGTAGCTTCTGAGATTAGCCCTGTTTAAAGATTTTATGTTGAAGCAAATGAACCATCTTTAGCCTGGTGTTGCGAAACACTTTTAAACTACACACATAATGTACTACTATGAGCAAAATAAATGAAGTTTTATTTTGAAGTTTTTTGAAAATATCTCCGTTTTCTTTATATGTTCGAAATTTCGGAAGGATTACCCAACAGGACAGGTTAATAACAAACCCATTTTTAATATTTGTATTAGATATTAGCTTAAAATAAATAAATTAAAAGCAAAAAACATTAAATCGACAGAAATCTCGAGAATTACCAGCTCTGCTAAAGTGGGAAATTTTCAAGAACGCGAGGGAATTCTGCAGTTCAAAACGAAGCAACGACATCTATGTCATTGAGAGAAACGTGGATTAGATCTACAAACGAAACTTTTAACGACACATTTCTAATATGTCTTACTACATTCATTATCAGCGAACTCCAAATATATGAATCTATGCTAAGTATTAACGTATAAATAGAGCAAATAGTGGAAATTACCTATGGAAAAAGACGAATTCTTAGCACAATCGTAATGAAAATTTCTCTTTACCGTAGAACAGGTTTAGTTCACGTTAGAAAACAATTAGTTCAGGCAGTTAAAGCAACTAGTCTATATGCCGAAGGTAGTGGGTTCGAACCCCATGGAAGTGCCGTTATCATTTTTATTTGCATGGTTATTTTATTTATTTTTTATGTGGAAAAGATTCAAATTGTAACATATGTGTAAAAATCATGACTCAACCAAAAAAGAGAAAATGTCGTTGTGGCAGTTGCATTAGTGTTTCTATTTTTGTTTGCAAACAGTTTCGTAATTATTTCCCCTATGCTCACTGCTCACTACATGCTCACTGGTGCATAACGAATGTTTTCCAGTAAATGTTAATTCTAATTTGGAGAATTTTATAAAGTTTCACAATGTTTCTCACTTGATAGTCTTGTATCTACTTTTTTGGACACTTTGATAACAGATTTTCCTATATATATTTAATTACGGAAAAGTTTTACAATGTATTTGTCTTAAATTGAAATTGTTTTGAATTTACCACATGACGTAAGTAGCACGAAGGAGGAGAACTGAAGTAACTGATATTCTACGTAAAAGCAACCTGTTGTAGAATGATTATGCTTCTTACCTTCAGCACATAATCTTTACGTTACAGAGTCATACAGAGAAAAATCCTGTTTTTTCCTCTTCTATGACCACTCATCTTAAAGCTCTACATGTAATGATTCGTGTCACATAATTTTGGCTCTCCAAAGATATACATATTTATTATTATTATTATTATTATTATTATTATTATTATTATTATTATTTTTCCTGAATATGCCACCCTTACATAATGTAGTAACTTTAGACATCTTAGTTTAAAGTGCTTTCTTTAGTAATAATTTGAGCAACCACGTAACAAAATTTAAGATATATGAGGAGGCAAGACGTTTTATTTCCCCGCTCTCTTTTCAGCACCGTCCCAACCGAAAGTATATAATTTCTGACAAGCAGGGCAGACAAAATGAATAAGAAATATATTTAGAGTATCCTTTCCTCCTTCGTGAATGGAATATCACGTAGTATTTATTTATTCTACCGAAGACGACTCTAGGCCGTTATGGTTAGGTAACAAAAGAAATAACTAATATATTTATTGCGCACCTTGACTGTAATATTACCTTTTCTTTATTTGTTCGAGGCCGCCCTACACAACCAAGGGTGACAAAAAGAATAGGAAAAGTGTCTAAAGATTACAAAGCACTTTATATTTTGTTAGAAACAAGGAAGCGTATACACAACATTGCTTTCGTTGACAAGTGTTTCACCCTTGAGTCGCTTATAAAATTAGGCAGAATAAACTTTTGCCGATCATTGTTCTAGAGGGATTTGTCCAGGATGGTTTGATGTCGGGCTAATAACGATGAGTATCCGGTATGTTTATTTACATCGCCGTTAAAGAAATAGCAAACTTTCTGAAAGGAACTTCCTTACGAAACATCAGATCCTTCTTCTACCTAATTTCATCTAGCGTTCTGAGTGAAAGTTCTATGGGACTATTAGAAATATATATATTCCCGTTTCCACGCTGATGGTAGAATTTCTTAAGCAGTTATTGAATTACGTTTGAAGCATAGGCGTGGGGACCGCACAAGCTGCAAGGCCAAAAAATATACAGAAAGTACGCAGGGGCGGACCAGGCCAAATTTTCATCAGGGCAAAGTGACTTTTTGGCGCCCTCCCTCTGGTACTAGCCTATATTTTACATTTTACCATAGTGTTTTTAATATTTTAAACCCATTTTTCAAAAAGACATTCATTACCTAGGAAAACTTCACAAAGGATATGGCCCGCTATAAACAATACGAACTCCGCCCCCCCGTTTGGTCTTGTGGTTAGCACGCCTGTCTTCTGTGGTACCGGGTCCAATTCCCGGTGGATTACTGTTGAACGATAAAAGTGGTTCGGATTCCACTATAATTAGTATCCACATCTCCTTTGGCCTAACACCGTGTGCGTGGGTTTTCTCGGGGTTCTCTCGTTTCCTCCCACTTTCTTCATTCCACCATTTCATTCATTACTCATCATCATTGTCTCCTTTAGCCTAACCGGCATAACCGTGGGACGTAAAACTCAAGCAAACAAACAAACAATGCTTACTCTCCCGCCACTCTTTATTCTACATACTATCTCTCCAATTTTCGATACAGCCCCCTTAGTACTATGAAACTCTCCTCTTCCATGGTTATGTAATTGCCATTACTTTACAAGAATATAAACCAAAAAAAGTCAGTAGAAAACATGCTAAAAATTTGCTTTTTGAGGCTCGTTTCGCGCCCCTCTTTCTCTGGCGCCCCAGGGAGTCGCCCGGCCCTTTGTACGTCCATGAATGTACGGACGCATACCTAATGACTGTGGAGGAGAGGTTAACCTTCATGTTATGCCACTGGTTTGACGTGTTTGAAATGTTCAGTGACTGATCGGTTAGTGAAATAATTTCGACGGTTAATGATGTTTAAAGTTTAGCTAAGACAAAGTTACCTAACCAAATACATTTGATATCGCGATGTCACAATTTGATTTTTCCTCACATAAAAAAGATAAAAACAATAGTAATAAAAACCCTTACTCGTACTGGGCTCCAACTACCAACCTAATTCGTACAGACTAGTTGCTCTGACCAACTGAGTTTCGATTTCTTACGCGAAACAAGTCTGTTATATTACGAAGCATGCTTTTTGTTCTCAAAACTGTTCGAAGTAATACGAACATGGCTTAAGAACAGAGACGGAACTGAATTACCACTCGATTGACCTTGAGGGGAAATCACCAAAGGGTAGCTATAAACGTAAGTTCAGCATGCATTTCTGTGGAGTTCTGTTCAGTATTCAATCACGCTTGTTCGTTGGAGTAATATTTTACAAACGTAACCTTTCGATAGAGCACAATGGCAGACCAAAGAGAAAGAATTCTTGCCCTTGTGAACGTTGGATACCACAATGTGCAATAAAACTGTCGCGTCTCCTTGAAGTGATATTTTATCGAAAATAACTGTTTTCCTTTATATATCCGAAGTTTTTGAGGGTTTCAAAATGAGAAAACTTTATTGTCTAACCAGGACGCATTTAGGGGTGGGTCCAGGGGTCCGGACCCCCCTCTGAAATCCAAACTTTTCTGTAAATTTAGCCTAATTTTGGGGATTATTTTTTAAAATTTTATTATAATTTATCCTAATATTGAAGTCGGACCCCTCCCGAAATAAATTACTGCATATATGCCTGCTGACAATTTTCAATATATTCGTTAAATAATAAAGTAAAATAATTAAATTAGGAGCAAAAAGCTTCAACACGAGCTAACTTTTGTCCACTGCCAATATCGTTAGAAGAGATATTAATAGCAAAAACTGCTCGTCAATGCTGAACCTTGGAACTTCACCCCGAACAGCAAGTCTATTATTGAGAACTACCTATGAAACATTTTATCGAAACTTATGTAGCTTTTATCTGGCATGAAATTATTATATACACAAAAATGCACTCTCCTAAAATGTGTATCTAAACGTTGCTCTAGGTATCTACGAAGCAATGAAAATTTTTTATCGAAATATGTGAGCAGGAAACTCTAACAGCCAGCCATTTTATTTAAATCGTAATAAACCCTGTAACCGTGCGTTAACGTGAACACAAAGCTTGGTCCATTGGTAAAGTGTTGGAAGAATGAAAACTCAATGTTCGTAGTTTCGAATCTATCCACTCACCACAACATTTTATTCTTATGTGTAACGATGAAATACGAAAGAAAAAATGTATAACCGTTAAGACAAAACTTCAACCAAGTCTGAAGAGAACAATACTAAAATAGTAACACAATGACGTCAACCAAGAATTATTTCATGTAGCGTTTGGACGAAATTACAGCTGTCAAGAATTGCAGAAGTAAAAACAGGCTGATAGGTGTAATGCAGTCTAGACTTCTGAATGCATTCACTTCCTGAAAACTTCCGTCTTGTCATTGGTATGCCGTTAGTCATTGTAAGACCTTTCAATTGGAAGTGAAATGACACAAACTAAAACAGTTTTAAATCAATAAATGTCTATGTGTAAAAGTAGGTGTCTCTTATCCGTAGTTCTGAGTTCCTTTTACTTTGAAGTAACAAATGAGAGAAGAAAGTATGGTGCTCGAAAAAAATCAAATTTGAGATTTCAACGAATTTACACGTATTATAGCCCCTAACTCCGAAAAAGTTATTTTTCGATACATGTCCATCTGAGGTTCGTCCGTCCGTTCCCTACACTTTTCTGTGCAGTCGCCTAGAGGCCATACCGTTCAACTTATCTGCACCAAATTTTAGTTTAAGATTTTCATAGTTTCTTTTATTTCCCTCCTACTCCCGAAACAAGGATAGTTTCCTGTACGATGAAAATAGAAAAAAGATATTTTCTCATAACTGGCTCTAACGATCTTGTTTTCTTTCTTTTTTTATAAATCAATATTTAATTAGCAACCCTATTTTGTGGTATAAGGCATTTATCTGAGAAAAATCTACAAGGGGTAATTTATACTGAGGGGTGAGTTTTTTCTAAGTGATTTTCTCAAAATAGACTCAAGTGTTTTCGATCATATTTCATAAATAAATATTTCATTAGTAACTTAACAATATGGCATAACTCGTTTGTCCTAAAAAAACGCGAGGGCTAGTTTATTTTTGGTGGAGTGTGTTGTCTGGGCGATTTTCTAAAAACGACTCAAAAGAGTTTATTCATATTTCAAAAATACATATTTCGTTAATAACCAAACAATATGGCAAAACTCGTTTGTCCTGAAAAAAATATGCGAGGGGTAGTTTACTCTTGGGGGTGTTTTTCCTCCACGGTTTTCTCAAAAATGAGTCAAGCAATTTTGTTCGTACTCAGAAATAAATATTTCATTAAAAACCTAATAATATGGAATAACTCGCTTACCCTGCAAGAATCCTCAAGAGATAGTTTATTCGGGGAGTTATTTTTCCCTCACGATATTGTCAAAAAAAATTACTCATAGAATTTTATTGATAATTCATAAATAAGTATTTCATTAATAACCCTATATTTTAGTATGTCATTTCTATGAAAACGAATTACGACGAATAGTTTATTTTGGGGGTCAAGGTTTTTCCCGATAATTTTCTCGAACGACAGGCGATTTTGTTCAAATTTCGCAAATAAATATTTCATTAATAACCAAAAGTATATCTTAACTCATTGTTCGAAACAATTCACAAGAGGTAGGTTCCTTCTGACGTGTTCTTTTTGAACGACTTTCTCAAAAATGACTAATTTGATTTTTTCATATTTCATGAATAATTATTGCATTAATTGTTCTATTACATGTCTAATGAAAATATGCTCAAAGTGTGACTTAGTTTTGTAGTGTGGATTTTCTTCAATCGAAGTTTTTTATTCGATAATCTGACATTCGATGTATTTGAATAATACGATAATTTTATTCGTATTATCCGAATACACACTTCAGTAACAACTGCTGCCTAACACAGTTAAGAAATTGAATTGAAAAAGTTTAGTGCGGTGGTCCTGTAATTGAATATTTTTTGGTAAACTTCCTAGCTTTTTGTGGTAAACTCAGCCTTTTCTTTTTCGAGCGACAAAAGAGAGAAGAAAATATGGTGATTGTGAAAATAGTATATCAAATTCAGATTTCACCAGATTTAGATATTTCATAGCGTCTACATACCGAAAATGTGATTTTTCGATACCCGTCCTTCCGGTTCGTCCGTTCGGTACACTTTTCTGTACACTCGCCTAGAGGCCATACCGTTCAACATATCTACACCAAATTTTAAACTTAGGGTTTACACAGTATTCCTACAGGAGATTTTCCAATTTTTTCCTACCGCCTAAAATAAATATGGTTTACTAACAGCCGAAAATCGAGAAAAGCTATTTTCTCCAAAATGGTTTTAACAATTTTGTTTATTTTTCATTAATCAATATTTAATTAACAACCCTATATTGCAGTATCAGATACTTCTCTTAGAAAAATTTACGAGGGGTAGTTTATTCTTGGAGGTGACTTTTTCTCGACGATTTTCTCACAAAAGACACTGGCAAATTTTGTACACACTTCATAAATAAATATTTAACCTTGCAACATGATATAAGTCAATTGACCTGGAAAATATATGAGTAGAAGTTTATTCTTGGAGTTGAATTTATTTCCTTAATTTTAAGGCAGAGAGCTACTTTTGAGAGAATAGATCTTGAAAAATAATTTTAAAACTTAGACTTTTGTTTTCGAGACATTCCAGACAAGACGAGAGAAGCTATCTCGTGCCCAAAACATTTTGGATGTCACAAAGCGCGTCTCGTCTCTTCCTCGAGACATGTCTTATCTCGTGCGCATTCGTTAACACTTCGAAATGATTATTTTTCTACTCAAAGCATTGTTTTTATAATGGTTGCATATTTATGATAATTGTCGTCAACATAAATTACAGTCCCTTCAGTTGAATTAATTGTTTATTATTATTATTGAAATTAAAATTAAATGGAATATCTAGTTGCACGATTATGCACCTACGCTAAGGAAGAATGATGATGAATGAAATGGTTAAATGAAGAAAGTGGGAGGAAAATGGAAAACCCCAAGAAAACCCACACCCATGCACACGGTATTTGTCCACCTCAAATTCTACTTGGCGCGAAGTGGAATCGAGACCCCATGCACCAAAGATGAATGCTCTATTATTATTATTATTATTATTATTATTATTATTAATACTAATAATAATAATAATAATAATAATAATAATAATAATAATTGAAGTGAGCTTAACGAGTTTCAACCCTCCGATTCAACCAATGATTGGGTGCCTGTTCGTTCGTCTGCTCCATGACAACCTCTCATAAAAGACATTTCATTTTAATGAATCTATGTAGTAAGTGCCTTCTTTTAGCTTTGAGAAGTAACTTTTGCTTGGAATTTGAATCTGCAAAATATAAGAGGTAAAATTAACCAAATGGTGCAAGTTTCCACTCATGTATACAAAACAACTTTGCAATATCAACTACGAGATTCTTGTCCCATAAAAAAGCAGAAACCCCTACACCGAAGAGCCCTCCGAAATTTGATCATTGTCCACACGGACTGAAATTGTCATTTGAAGCCAAAACTTTATTATGAAGCCAATAATTTCTTTAAAATAGACGAAAAATTCGAAAGTTATAAGCATATTCATATTTTTGCCTTTTCCCATAAGGGAGCCGTAGCCCCCTATACTGAAGATTGCCTCCAGGATTTGATCATTGTCCACTCGGACTGAAATTGTCATTTGGAACCAACATTTTAATACGAAGCCCAACCTTTCTTTAAAATAGACGAAAAATTCGAAAGTTATAAACATTTTAATATTTTTGCCTTTTCTCATAAGGGGGCCGTATTAGCCTACACTGAAGAGCACCACGAGATTTGATCATTGACCACTTGGACTGAAATTCTCATTTGAAACCAAAACTTTAATATGAATCCAAAAATTAAACTTTTAGATCAATTTAAACTGACTGGGTTCCGGTTCACCCCACTATTATGTTTAGTTTAGTTAAGTGGTAATTTGTGACAGCTTTACATCATCAAAAGAATCTTTCACTCGCCCCCCCCCCCGGAGTTTGAGCTGGATCCGAAACTGGAATCAATAGACACTTTCCTATTCTTTTTCCCACCCTTCTAGGGGCTCCCTCGTACAAATAAAGAAGCGGTAATATTACAATCAAGGGGCGCTATATATTAGGTATTTCTTTAGTTACCTACCCCTAACCGCACAGGGCCATCTTTGGTAGAATAAAAAATGCTACGTGATATTCAATCATGAAAGGGGAGAGGATGCTGTAAATATATTTCTTATTCATTTTGTCTGCCGTTCTTATCAGAAATTACTTTCTGTTAGAAGGTTACTAAAACGAGAGGGTCAAAATAAAACGTCGTACCCTTTCCTACATGGTTGCTCAAATAATTACTAAAGAAAGCATTTTAAAATAAGATATCTAAGATTTAAACTAAGAAATTAAGATATCCTTACATTATGTAAGGATGGCATATTCAGGATTATTATTATTATTATTATTATTATTATTATTATTATTATTATTATTATTATTATTATTATTATTATTATATGAATGTTATTGAAGCACCGAAATTTTGTGAGACGAACAATGGAATGCAGAGGTTTAAGGTGGGTGGTCATAGGGAGGAAAAACCAGGATTTTTTTTTTGTCTGACTCTCTAACGTAAAGATTATGTGCTGAAGGTAAGAAGTATCATCATTCTACAATAGGTTGCTTTTCCGTAGAATATCAATTACTTGAGTTTTCCTCCTTCGAGCTACTTATCTCATGTGGTAAATTCAAAACAATTTCAATTTAATACAAACACATTGTAAAACTTTACGCAATTAAACATCTAGGGAAAATTAAACATTTCATAGGGAAATCTGTTATCAAAATATCAAAACAAGTAGATAGAAGACTATCTAGTGAGAAATATTGTGAAACTTTATAAAACTCTCCAAATTAGAATTAACATTTACTGGGAAACATTCGTTATGCGCCATCGAGCATAACGTATAGTGAGCAGTGAGCACAGGGGAAATAATTACGAAACTGTTTGCAAACAAAATTAGGGACGCTAATGCAAGTGCGACAACGACATTTTTTCTTTTTCTTTTTTTTTTTTTTTTTGGTATCGTCATGATTTTTACACATATGTTACAATTTGATTCTTTCCCACATAAAAAATAAAAATAAATAACCATACTAATAGAAATGAAGACAGCATTCGAGGGAGATTCGAATCCACTATCTTCGGCATACAGACTCGTTGCTTTAACTAACTGAGCTATTTGTTTTCTTACTTGAACTGAGCCTGCTCCGGTAAAGACGATTTTTCATTACGGTCGCGCTACCAATTCGTCCTTTTCCATAGATAATTTCCACTTTACGTTAATACTTGGCATATATTCATATATTTGGAGTTTGCAGATAATGCACGTAATAAGACATATTAGAAATATTTCGTTAAAAGTTTCGTCTGTAGATTAAATCCACATTTCTCTCAATAACATAGATGTCGCTGCTTCGTGTTGAACTGCAGAATTCCCTCGCGTTCTTCAAAATTTCCCACTTTAGCAGAGTTGGTAATTCTCGAGATTTCTGTCGATTTAATGTTTTTTGCTTCTAATTTATTTATTTTAAGCTAATATCTAACAGAAATATTAAAAATGGGTTTGTTATTAAATTGTCCTGCTGGGGAAACCTTCCGAAATTTCGAACATAGAAAGAAAACGGAGATATTTTCAAAAAACTTCAAAATAAAGAGACGCGTCATTTATTTTGCTCATAGTAGTACGTTGGATTTCTGACCACAACTGCAGCTTTCTGACTGTGGTGTGAAGATTTACGACTACTATGCAGCACGTCCTTGGGAAAAGTACTCATGGTAGATCAGTGCTTACGAGAGCCTCAGCACAGACGAATTTGTGTAGTTTTCTCGTGTTGATGTTCTTCCATAATAGTTAACGGACGACCTTCTATTGTTGTCACACACCAAACAGTGTACAAGAGCCCAGGAGTTGCAACTTGAGTTCGGGAGTTACCAGAACAGTATCAAGATTTTAATGTGATGTACACAGGCGGTTACAAAAGCAATAACTTCCTCACGAAAAAGGACAACTCAGAATTTAGTCTGATCGCCTGCGTTGAATATATGCTGCTCAACTAACAGCAGTTAAGCTTTTGCTACGTCGAGTACTTATCTGTACTAACTCGCAATTCGTTTCTATTCATTCTACAATGACTCGCAAAATGCCTGAAGAATGTTTTTAGCAAACACCCCTCATGCAAGTCATTTTGGTGAAACACCATCACCTACGACAGGGCTAGTCGTTCCTTTTTTCTGTTGAGTACCACGACGTGCAGCATTCGAGAAAACGAAGTGCTGAAGCTAAGAACATCGTATCGGCAGATGTTGCACTGGAGCACTGCCGTGCACGGATCTCGTAGCTATTGGATTGGAAGCAGATTGGAATCAGGTAAATAAGTATAGGATTCACTTAGTACCTGTTATACATTGTCGCGAACTAGCTGCTAAGATAAAGTGATCCTGGGAAGCTTATGTATCGGACACTCACTTCTGACACCTTTCTATTTAATGTTTCGGGCTAACCGTCAGTATTTCAAAGATGGAAAGCTTAATCTGAGTAATTGGCATATTCTTGTTTAATTTCCAGAATAATCATATCTCAGGGAATGTTTAGGACTAACAAAAGATCTTAATCAGACTTTTGGGGATAATACGGCCTATAATGAATGAACGTTGTTACCTTTCAGTTGTTGATTGGAATGGTTAACCTTCTTTGAGTTTTTTTCATTTTATATTTTATCTGGTATTAGTTTCTTTTATTGCTGTTTTTCAAGTAGTTTTCTTCTGCACTTTGTAATTGCGATCTCTGTTTCAATTAATGATACTTTTGGGAGGCCGGGATTATTGTCTTAATATGTAGATCTTGTATTTTATTCACAGAATTCTTTAGAAAGTTTTGTTGTGGGATTGTAATGTGCAGCTTTTGTTAGCCACTGGCTTTATCGTGATGGGGACAATAAATCTTCCTTCTGAGGTTCCCATTAAACGCTAATAAACAAATCAAAAGCAGATTATATGTCGCAAAAGTTCTTTGTTTTACATTATCTCTTGGATATAGAAGCTTAACCCTTAGGTGTGTTATCTTGCCCCACATTCTTACAATTTCAGCAACTTTCACTGTCGCTGCGTCGTTTCTTTATGCTTTTCTTGTGTGATTCAAATAAATAAGTATCGATGTTTTTACTGATTTTAATCTCAAAATAATAAATTTTGATATGGATTTACAAATATATTTGTTACAGTAGTCAATTATTACTTGTACTGTAGGAAAATCCCCGGAGGTCTATTCGTCAAAACTACTAGACTTTTAGAGGAAGTGCAGGTAATTTGGACCCCTATTTTTATTTTTAAACAGATATTTTTCAACATACAAAAGTATTGAATACTATTTAAAACAAACAATTCTTTGTCCATTTGTACGTTTGAAGACAACAATTTCACTTACGTTGTAATAAGTTTTCAGTTATTCCTTGTTAAATAAAAAATGGAGGATTTTGCCCGTTTGCAAAATGGTCGGATAAAGTGGACCCCCGGGTAAACTTTTGCCTCAAAATTTGAACTATTACCAAACGATCATATGTTGTTTCACTTTCCTGGTACGTAACCACAGAAAATCATTAGGTATCACAAAAACATGAGTAATAAAAATAAACGAACAATAACTAAAATAAAACATGTTCAATGCGCTCTTCATTCATTTTTATGTCAGAACATTTAACAATTCAGAATTATTTGAGCACTACTTACCTATCCCGAGCTGATCAATATGTTATATATTCTTTACACAATTCACAAACATAACGCTCAACAATATCTAATTCAGTGCATGTTTCATGCGATCACTCAAAACACTCGACGCACTGTACCCACTTCTCACCAAAATAATCTTCGCTAAATTTTATATCACAAAGAGCGCAAGAGGCATCATTACTCTCAGGTTGATCATCATTGGCATGAACGGATGTTCGTTGTTGCTGCTAAAACTTGTTGTCTGAAAGGGATGAAGAAATGAAATTTACAGACCCTGTAGGTCTGACAAGTCCACTACGTGTTGCAGATGGAAGACATGGTGGTGGTTGTAGCAAGACTTGGGAAGGAGAAACTCGAAATATGGAGCTTGATGACGTGGAAAGTTGACATATGGCATCAGCATCCTTTAATACGAGATATTTCTCTGCAAGTTCTTGAAAAGAAAAGTCGAAGAACTTTGGACATTTACGATCAGCTGATTAGTTAAATAAACTTGTGTATGGAAACATTCACTCTGTAGGTCAATGTCAGGGTTCTGATATTCATTTGTTCGAAGTGATTGCAACGCCATCTATCTTGTGTAATCTACCCGTAACTATTACGTTTCAATTAGACTGAAACGTGAGGTAAGCAGGAGTAGGAGCTTAAATTTTTTGTTCGTCAAATTGAGAAATAGTACAATGTAATTTCGGTTTGGTTTTCGGCCTAAAGTGCTCCTTTACATAAGATGGACGGAAGTAAAGTGTCAAAAAAATTGTAAAGTGAACAGGGATATATTACTCGGCAAGAATTTGTAAGTACAAAATTTTAATCTATTATTTTCCTCTCTTTTTGGCCAACTACTGCAAGTTATTGGTGAGTGGTATGTCTTTGATCACTATAGTAATCATATGTTGTTAAACATTTGGAGAATTAAATTCAGTTTAAGAGTAATTGGATATAAGAAATCTTCCAAAAGAATAATCTTTAAATTCCATTTAGATTATTGGAGAAGTAGAATGCTATTGTTGAATAACTTCCGGACTGCCAGTCAAAAATGGGAAAGGGTTAAATTTGGTTTGAATAATGTTGTTTGTGTTAGCTCCTTTATTTTGTTACTGTTAAATTTATATTCATGTTGAATTATTTATATAATAAATTGTTTATGTTGAAGGAGAATTATAATTTATATGGAAAAGAATTACTTGCCCAAATTGTTCCGCATTAAGGGAAAGATAACTAACCTTTTCATAGGTAGTAGTTTACTTGCTTTCAAGATTGCCGCTACAATAGACATCACTGATAATAATTTCATAAATTTTACGTTATTCGTTTAATAAATAGTAAATAACACATTTGTATTACACACACACATTTGTACACATTTAATAAATAGTAAATAACACAAACAATAAAAAAACTTTTACTCGAAATGTCGGGCAAAGTTGACCCTACTTCAGTTTAGCCGTCATGTCGGGATCACTTTAGCCGCCAATAGGGATGTAACATGTTTCTTGAATAAATTATATGATATTCATTTTAACAGTGATATTTCATTCGTGATACATTTTCTTTATATAATCCTGCAAGTACAGATTATAAGAAGAAAACCGTAAACAAACATAGTTTTGCCAAATGTTAGAATCTTCTTTACACATATAATAATACCTCCTGACTCGACTTCAATGGCCTCCTTACTGAAAGTTTACGTAGATGACTCGGGATGAGAGACACCATCTGACTGTATTCCTAACTTGATGTCCTTATTTATTCCGCAGAAAACCAGAGTCCACTTTACCTGCCCAGGTCCACTATACCGCATTTTCTTTAATACTAGTGTAAAATTTTTCAAAATCAATTTTTTGTAGAATTGTATATACTATGAAATAATGATAAATTAGATATTGTTATTCAGAACTGACTTTTATTATTATTCTTGAATTTCTATTTCACGATATTTTATGACTTGTAGAAAATATATTACAATACTTGTTGCTTTGAGAAATAAGAATTTATAGGTTTTCATATGAATATGTAACTAATGGCTTTAGTAATATTTTACAAATTATCAACCTAGGTATCAGGGTTGTTGGAATTGTCCCAGCCCAAAATTCCCCAGTGTTTTTAAAGGTAAAATCCACATAAAAACCACAATAAAACCCAAAAAGCAAACCTGAAAAACATATTTCAAAACTTGAAATAATAATCTTAATCTATATATATAAAATTGAAAATCACTGTGTTTGTGACTAAGTCTCCTGAACCATCCAACCGATCTCGATCAAAGTTATAACATGGATGAGTTTCCAAGCTGGGCTGGTGTTAAGCTATTCACTTTGATGGTAGAACTGAGGAGTGGGGGAAGGGTATAGAAATAAATAAAACTTAATAATTCCTGAATCACTAGACCGAACTTGATCAAATTTTCAACATAGATGAGGTTCAGGCCTGGGATCGTTTTTATGATTTAAATTTGACGAAGCAAAGAAGGGGAGGAGAAGGAGAAGGAGAGGATATATATATATATATATATATATATATATATATATATATATATATATATATATATATATATATAACAATCAATTTATAGCCTATAACACTGAAAGTGACTACTTTTGTAACTTAATAACTCTTGAACTATCCACCCGATCTCAAACAAAATTTCAAGATACATGAGGTTCGGATCTGGAAACATTTTTGTAATTTCACTTTAACGGTAGATTCTAGGATAGGGGGAGGGAGACGTATAAATAAAAACTAATAAAACCTAATAACGTTTGCACCACCCAACCAATCTCGATCAAATTTTCAACATACATGTAGTTTCAAAACAACACCGACAACGTTCGGGAGGCGATTCCTGACACCAAGATAAGACAAAAAGTATAGACTAACCTGGGTGCACATATGCTTCCTTTCGGAGGTATAGCTGCCGAAAACATGAAAAGCTGAAATTTAAATGTCCATAGCTCCAAAACTATGCGACCTACCGTAGGCGGCTCAAGACTTTACTTAGGAACTAATACCTGCGCTATTCAAAAATATGTTTCAGAATCCTAAGGTACTCACGCAACAATTTTTATAGAATGAGTTTTGCTACAGGCATATAACTTGAAGTACTCAACAACTTCCTCTGCAAAAATTGTTGCGGAAGTACCCAAGGATTCTGAAACTCGGATATTTAGATAGGGCACATATTAGTTCCTAAGTGAAGTCTTGACCCGACTAGAGAAGGTCCCATAGTTTTGGAGCTATGGACCTTAAAAGTTCAGTTTTTCATGTTTTCGGCAGCCTATAACCCCGAAAGAAAGCATTTGTGCACCCAGGGTTGTCTATACTTTTTGTTTTATCTTAGTGTCAGGAATCAACTCCCAAATGTTGTCGTAATTGTTTTGAAACACCCTGTATATGAGGGTCGGGCCTTGGGTGTTTTTTATCGTTTTACTTTGACGAGCCAACGTAGGAAAGGGGTAGGGGAAATATATATATATATATATATATATATATATATATATATATATATATATATATATATATATATATGTGTGTGTGTGTGTGTGTGTGTGTGTGTGTAAAAAAAATAACATAAAAATGGCAGCCTTTGTGACTTCATCACTCTTCAACCACCCCACCGATCTCAATCAAATTTTCAACATACATGTGTTTAGGGGTAGGGAGTACTTTAAGCTCTTCACTTTGACGATGCAGCATAAAGAGGGGAAGTAAAGATAAATTTAAAAATGATCAAAAATGACCGATATTAGTGTTGAATCCATAGTTTTCTGGGTCGATGAGAGAAACAGTGACACTTCTGATGCTGTTTCAATCCAAGTTTAGCCCAGATAGTTGGTTAAAGGGAGGGTAAAATGTAGGGGAGATTGATCAACATTTAAGAATGGTCGAAAATGACTAATATTAGTGTCGAATCCATAGTTTTAGGAGTAGCTGAGACTAACAGTGACAATTCTGATGCCATGTGCCGCACCACGGAGGAGAGGGAGGGGAGCTATATATAATAATGATCGAAAATGACCAACATTAGTGTCTAATCCATAGTTTTCGGGATCATTCAGATGAACAGTGACATTTCCGATCAGGTTTAAATGAAAAATCAGACCAGCCACTTGGGTAGGGCAGAAAGAGCTATATACAAAAATGATTTATAATGGCCACTATCAGTGTCGAATTTATAGTTTTCTGGGTCACTTAGATACTTTCGATCCCCTTTAAAGTCAAATTGTGTACCCTACAACTTGGGGGAGGGGAAGTGTATATATATATATATATATATATATATATATATATATATATATATATATATATATATATATATATATATATATATATATAAATGGTCAAAAATGACCGATATTAGTGTTGAATCTATAGATCTTGCGGTCGTCGAGATGAACAGTGACACTAATTGAATTACGGAAAAGTTAGTTATTTCTGCAGTATTAGAACATGAATCACACTTAATTTACAACTAAGATAAAAGATTGTTACTACATCATAACGTTCCCAAACATTAATAAAAACTATGTAAACATACTTGCTGCAATAAACAATAAAAAATTAATGGCAATAAAATACATGAGATACAAAGATGTGGATTTAAATTATTTATTTCAATCCAGGGAAGCGGGTAATATATGCTAGTATGATTATAATTACTTTCTTGAATCGTACTTCTTAATGTATGCCTAGTTTCAAAATTGGCTTAAAATATGTATTTATCACCAGAACAGAATACCACTGAAAACAAAGGTTTGGGAATCATTCCTAATGAATTTCGTTTGCGCTTGAACAAATTCGCTGTAACACTGTTCAACTGTAATCTATTACATAAAAATGAAAATAATCTTGTTTGAGCGCGCAACACGGGAAATGGTTAAACTGTTTCGAATGCATTTTTGAATGCAGATATCACGCTACCTCGAACTAGGTTTTTAAATCAGACTACTTTGATTAAAATACGTGTTCTATGGGAAAACGGACAGTCAAAATCTATGCGAAAATTTTAATATCTCACTATTCTGTTAAGTTAGGAAAATGACATTTTTTATGTAAACTTCCCATTAAAAGTATGTGGATCCGTGCCCCACTGCTTTTAAAGTTTCCATCTTAAGTAGGGAAGGAGAGCATTTTCTATAATTTAAAAGCGATGTTGCCTGTTGTTTCTGATTGCATCATACATGGAAACTGTTAAAATGAATTCATAAGTGCACTTTGACCAACACATTCATAGGAACCGATTCACAATAAATAGCAATACGAGGAATTACTTTCGATTTTCTAACGAAATGGGTCCAAACTTTCCTAACCCTACGCTAACCCGACCCTACCCTACTTATTCCTACCTTATCTTATGTTAGCAATGCCACTTCCTGTAACAAAATCACTTGTTCTGCTCAAAGTGCACTCTTACCGAAATGAATTTTGGAACAGTTCATTATTATTATTATTTACTTTGACTAAAGGACACTCACTAATGGAATAAAGGAGGTTCAAAATTTTAGCCAAAATTACAGTATCTCCTGAGCACGTCAAGTTAGGAAGAGGAAATTCGGTATATAAACACCTTACTAAAAATTAGAGGATACGCCACTTCCTGTTTTTCAAAATTTCAATTTTGAGGGAAGAGAAAGAGTGTTTTCTACAATTTCTTTCTTCACATTTAAATTTACGACGTCTCTTGTTTGTGACCGCGTCACGGGAAATGGTTGAACAGTTTGAAATGAGTTTTAGAACAGTTAGTTTCTACCTCAATCTGGAATATTGTCCTGTAACTTTCCTTAAAGGGTGTATTTTAAAGGAGAAGAAAATTAATATCAAATAAAACTCAATATTATCAAATAAAACTCAATTTTTGCCAATAAAACCCAATTTTACCCAATAAAACCCACTGGTATAGTTTTTCTAAACTGGGTTTTACACAACCCTGCTAGGTGTCAAACATGGAAAATATGATGAAATACTACAAATTTAAAAAATAAAACCACAATATCCGTAATTTAAGTAAGGTAATTACATTCACTTACTCCAGTGAACAAACGATGAAGTATTAATGATTCTTGATGGTTCTGATTGTATAAGGACAGGTAATAGGAGATACGTAAGTAAAAAATGTCCTAAATAATTCACACCAAATGTCATCTCAATACCATCCTTTGTTTCAATTGACTTTTCACTTACTATACCTGAAAAACAGTTAAGTGTATCTGCATTTAAATTCAGTTAATTAAAAATGACGCTTTCTAAAAGAAATTTTAGAAATATCCACAACTTTTGCAATTAATAAGTTTTGAAACGACATACATATGTAATTTAAATTCTTCAAATAAATATGTTAAATAAAGAAAAAATATTACTTATGGATTCAAAATCACTACTAGTATGAAATAAACTATTTATGTTAATATTAATATGATAGTTATACTATCATCAAAACAGTCTTACTAAGTTAAAATGAAGCTAAAAAATATGCAAATATCAACCAGTTCAGAAAATTGTATAGCTAACTTCGCACTGTTACCACTATACACAAGGCAAGAGACCATTTGGTAAAAATTATAAATTTGTATGTATTGAACTAAAACATTACTGTAAAATTGGAAAAATGTAGTATTCATTGACACAGGATGAAGCTAAAGAAATTTCTACTCTAATATAAATATTGTTCACAAGTGTACTCTTGAAAATATAAGATTTCAAGTTTTCACACCGCAATAGCAAGTAACATTTAATATTTCAAAGGGAAATAAGTGTTCAAGTATGTTAAAAGCCAATACGGAATTATTCTGTACGTTGTATGCGGAATGAGCAGAGAAATTAGATATATGGCTACGCTAATAATAATACTATATAACTGATCACAGCGAATAAGGAATTAAATCAATTTGATTTTCGCTAATAGCAACTGAGAATTTGCAATGTCTAATTTAATATGAAACACATACCAGCATTATTGATAAGAATATGAATTTCTCTTTCTGTCTGCAACAAATCTTCTTCACATTTACGAACGGAATCTAAGGAAGCCATGTTTATATATGGAACTATCACCTCTCCCTGTGTCTTTCTTCTAATTTCTTCGGCCACTTTAACAGCATTCTCCATATCAACACTCGGCATAATAATTCTCGCTCCTAACAAAGGAAACATGGAAAGTGAATAATAGAAATACATAACCAACATTTGCATCTTACATAAAAGAAGGTTATTAAGTATTTTTATACAGTATGTGCAGTAGATGCTGTAGTCCCTCACATATCTTTCGTAGAATGATGGAATGACTTTTTCGCTATCTTGTATGACTATAAGAAGATTTACCTGTAAAAGCTATAACATATTGCTTGCTACCTGATATTCGGTATATGGACAACTCCAAAAGTGCACCAACACCTGCAATTCTCCCTTTCCTGCAATAGTAGGCAATTCTGGTTGGGAATTAAAAAGGCGTTGGACCAAACCTCAATATTGTTAAAAATATAGCAGTGTGGCAAACTGCAAAAAGCGAATAAAATAAATTGTTAAGAATGGCGACTTTCTTTAGCGTGAGAGCAACGGATGACATAAGAAGTTACAAAACGTTCTTACTTAAAGAATTCAAACAAGACGAATGGTAAGAAATAGATACCAGAGGAAACCAGTTTCTCTAATTCTTCCCAAAAAAATCTCATAAAAAAATAGAAAGGTTACATGTAAAAGTCTTACAGCACAAAAATAAACATCCACAGTTAATAAAAAGATAGAAAAAAACAAAATAAGGAACACTAGTGGCGTAGCAGACTTTCGGCTCTCATATGCAAGATAAATAGATGGGATCCTAGTTGTAATCCCTATTATTATTATTATTATTATTATTATTATTATTATTATTATTATTATTATTATTATTATTATTATTATTACTATTACTATTAAAAACTCGTTTCCTTTTCAAACTCTCTGATTCTCGCTAAGAGCACGTCAGCATATAGTGATTACGTGTGCACTTTTTGCCAATGAGCGGTACCAAAGGCGAAAAGGATGGAAACCTCTGAGAGAGAGGAACAAAAAGCATTATTATGATCAATTCTAGGTCAAAGTTCGAAGCACTTGCTTTTGACAACTGACTTTTTGTTTCTTTTTTTCCTGTAAGTTAAAAATTCTGGCTGCTAAAATTTACAGTATATAATATAGCAAATTTGCAAGTGAATTTATTTACATTCCAATTTGTGGTCATAAAGAAATTGTCATTAGAAGACATTATGGTAATAATTAAGTTTTATTTCTTCATCGATCGCAAGTCTTAGGGGCCCCCTATACCTCACCTACGAATATCAATATCGAAAATTTAGGATGTTGATAAATCGAAAGTAGGGATGAGCACGAGTCGAGACATGTCTCAAATCTCGACTCGACTCGACTCGAATTCGAGTCGGGACACGCTTTGTAAAATTCGAGACGAGTCGAGACTAACGTATTTCTCGGCTTGATCTTTCGAGTCGAGACACGAGTCGAGTCGAGACAGCTCGTAAAAATCTCGACTCGACTCGAATGTCTCGAAAATCTTTCTATAATTTTTAATATTATTTTGAAGGAAGTACTCATTCAGAAACACTCGGCACGAGAATTTCGGAAACTGCAGGACTTGTCAGGTGTTCGAGGAGTGCTATGGTGAGTGTCTTCAACAAGTGGCGAAACCAAGCGGAAAAGACTCCAAACTTCGAGGTGTTGGAGCCCCCCACCTCACTAAATATGTTGGATGTTGTAAGCCGTGCAGACGGTAAAACAGGACAGGCAGCGAACTGCGTCGGAACTAACATCAGAGTTTAATGCTGGGTGAAGTACAAGTGTGTCTGAACTAGTGTTGTAAAACTTCCGGAAATTTTGAACCTGTTGGTAAAAAAACGTTTTTTCGATTTCTTTCCGGAAAAATTGAAAACATTGAAAAAAAATTTAAAATGTTTGTATTAGGTTACTTTTACTAGTAATGATATCCTTTTTCTTCAAACGCGTGAAAAATATAAGTTCAAAATTTCAATATTGAGAATATTAAAAATAGCACTCGAAAATAAAACTATTCCCATTATTATCTGTATTAAAATACTAGATTTACGCGTATATGTTTCTCCCCACAGAAAAGTTTATGTTTTTTCAGTCCTTTCGACAATGAGATATTTAACCCACAAGTGCTAGAAACATGCCGTTTTCATTGGTCGATTTCAAATTTTGTATAAATTGTCCAGTTCTAATGAACATTTAAAAACAAACATGGCCATTAGTTCTTTATTAAATCCTTAGAGGTACACTGGAAGTACTGAAAATTTTTAAAAGAAAAGCTTCATACCCTACGAGTTATATATTCCAACATCACATAGCTGCATATAGGGGTTGTATATCTTTCAGGTGCTTGTTTCATGGACAAATGATAAGAAAACGAACGATAACCATTTCTCCAGTCTAAGTTGAATCTTCATTGTTTGGAGAGTTTTTATTTTTTTAATGAACTCTGTATATAACTGACATAATTAATTGTGTGTGTAAGTTATTTACTTATTACATAATGCATGCAAAAAGAAATAAAACTCTTGTCATATATGAACTAGAAATTCCAACCACAAGTATGCTCAAATCTTGCAAAGGGTGCGAGATACAGAAAAAAATAGTCGAAAAAATTTCCCTTTACGATACTCCTTGCCGATTTTTATGAAGCCGTTCTTCACTTGTATCTGTAAAGGGACATGTACAGATATGAGGAATGACAAAAAGATTCATGCTCATATGTGAATGATGAGCTGTGTAGAGAGCGCAGGTTCAGCTAGTTGAAAATTAATAGTCTGCACTCATTTCTGTTATGTCCTTTATTCGTGGATGTGCATTAATTACAGAAGTTAGAATTGCAGTTACATATAGTTACATGCATTAATTACAGTTACATATAAGCCTACCAACACGAAGTGTTCTGTTGCAACAAATAGGTCTCTTGAATAACACTGAGTTCTCAATGTGCTCTTTGGTCTGGTGAAGTTTTGTTAATTTTAACCAAATTATTTCTTAAGAGAACGAGCAGTGGGCAAATCTTACTAATACTCATGCACTAAAACATATAATTAATATTATTTAATATTTTAATATAGACACTTATATAAAATCCTATATGTAAACAAATACGTTTTTTATTGCGACAGATTATCTATTACAATCAAACTATGAAAGTGACTATGTTTCTAACTTAATAACTCTTGAATCATCAGACCGATCTCGATAAAATTTTCAATAGATGAGGTTGGGGATGGTTTTTATCATTTTACTTTGAAGATGCAACTTGAGGGAAGGAAAAAAGGCAAAATGATATATTAGTGTCGAATCCACAATTTTCGGGGTCGCTGAAATGAACAATGACACTTCCGATGCCATTTAAATCAAAATTCAGCTCCGCAACTTGGTGTTAGGGAGAATATATATATATATATATATATATATATATATATATATATATATATATATATATATATATATATATATATATATATATATATATATATATATATATATATATCGATTTTTCTGTCGGTAGGCAATGGTACGGAATACTGGCACCTTTTAATGGTAGCGGAATATTTCCTTTTCCGTCTTAAAAATGAGTTGACAAGTAGATTTTAAAAATGCCAAAAAGTAAATTTATAGGTTTATTGAAAATCAGTTTTTGTTGTTGCTCTTGTTGTTTGTTTGTATTCGTTTCCTTTTTCTCTTTCAGGAGAAAGAGCTGCAAATCTTTGTTTTTTCTTGAAGCCAGTTAATAATATTCAGGGATCCTTCCCTCGCGCTTCCCTTTGTTCATTCCTTTTTTATACAGTAATATAAAGCATAAAGGCTCTGAACAAACCAGATTTTTTTGGTGAAAAGACTGATGTCTCACAACAAATTTGACTGTCGCTAATTCACAGGCTATTAGAGATGGAAAGTTGAGGGTTGAATTCCTGAGATAAATAAAGCAATAAAGCAAATGTGGACGGTGAGCAAAAGTCAGACTCTCTCTCTCTCTTTCACAAATGGGCATTCAGCAAATGGAAATGTGCATTCAAGATGCAGCATTCAATTATGTATACAAGCCGGCTACGACTCTTTTGTTTTGCCCACGGGTGGAGTCCAAACTACCTGTTCCTCCTACCAATTTTACAATTTACGATTTAGTTTCTTACGGGATGTGTAGCCTACCGAAGGAACTCTCATATGTTATCTAAACTATTGTGATACTTTTTCTTTGTATGCTTTAGCAGAAACTTCTTTGGATATCGTAGCCCGCTCACTTTTGTTACTTGCGGACACGTTGAGAAAAGCAATTTAGTAAAGCAAGCTTTCTGTCTAAAATCTTAGAGGTGTCACAGGGGCAGAGCGTTCACCTCCGGTGATTGGTATCACTGGTTTGATCCCAGCTAACGCCGTGTGGATTTTGTGGTGAACAAACACCGCGCTCGTGGGTTTTCTGGGGATTCTCCGTTTCCTTCCACTTTCTTCATTCCACCATTTCATTCATTTCTCATCACCGTCTCCTTTAGCCTAACCAGCATAACCGTGGGACGCAAAACTTAAAGATTTCATTTCATTTTTCTTCCGAAAAAATTGCTGCGTAGTGCTTATATCTTTCAATTATCTTTTATTAAAATGCTGTTCTACTCAAAAGTGTAAGGTTTGAAGTCTGAACATTAGGAGCTAATTGTGCTATATATTGTGCTTATTATTATTGTTATTATTATTATTATTATTATTATTGAGGTTCAGCGTGCCGGCACCTTTATTATTAATTGTGTTGATTTGGAGTTTAACGTCCCGTTCAGCAACGAGGCTATATGAGACGTGGACCTACTGATTAACGTGGAATCCGAACCACATGAGCTCCCGCCGGGAATCGAACCCGGGCCTCCCACGCCAAAGGCGCGTACGCTAGCCGCTTAGCCACGGAGGAGCTCACCTTTATTATTAAAAACACTATATATATATATATATATATATATATATATATATATATATATATATATATATATATATATATATATATAGCGAGAGAGAGAGAGAGCGAAAGAGAAAGAAAGATAGATATACATATATACATGATCGAAAATGGCGGTCGAATCCATACTTTTCGGGGTCCCTGAAATGAACAGAAGATGTCGTTTAAATCCACAAATTCAGCCCCATTAGTATTCCTAAGAGGGGACGGGAACAGGTAAAGGTAATTGAAATTTACCGACATTAGTGTCGAATTAATAGTTTTGGGGCTCGGTAAGTTCATTGGTGACAGTTTTGGTGCCCTTTATGTCCAAAATAAAACGTATTCTCCCCGTGCAAGCTATTCGGCTAGTCTGTAATAATAACGAACGCAAGTTTCACATATACAACCCCTTATAATATTTTTCGCTGCTCAAATTTACTCACTTGTGCGGTATATGTGTGTATGTGTAAATAAGATCATCTCTCTTTTTGAGTTATTCGAAAAATATACAAATAATAAAGAGGAAGGATTTTACCAGAAATCCGAAAACTAAAAAAGTAAAATTAAAACCTGTTGCTTTAAGTACTTTTCCTGTAAGCAAAATACATTGTATAATGCTGCAAACATTTTACAGCAATTAAGATTACTAGCATTAGACGAAGAAATAGTTTTTAAATTTTATTTTCCGGTTCTTGCTAATATTTCCGAACAAATTATTTTTTTACTAATGGCTTCAAAAGTTTTGGAAATTTTACCGATCTCAATAAAATTTTCAACATAGATGAGGTTCGGAATTGTTTTTATTATTTCACTTTGAAGGTACAACTTGAGGGAGGGGAGAGGGGGAAATGACAAATATTAGTGTCGAATCGATAGTTTTCGGGGTCGCTGAGTTGTACAGTGACACTTCCGGCCGTTTAAATCCAAATTCAGTCCCATTAGTACTCTAAGGGGTAATGGTGACATGTAAAGATAATTGAAAATTACCGATATTAATGTCGAATTTATAGGGGCTCCATAAGTTCATTGGTGAGAGTTTTAGTGTTCTTTATGTCCAAAATGAAACGTATTCTCCCCGTGCGAAAAACGAGTATTCTGCTAGTCTGTAATAATAACTAACGGAAGTTTCACATACTGAACCCTTTAATATATTTCTCGCTGCTCAAATTTACTCACTTGTGCGGTATATGTGTGTATATGTAAATAAGATCATCTCTCTTTTTGGGTTATTCAAAAAATATTCAAAAGAATAAAGAGGGATTTTACCAGAAATCAGAAAACTAAAATGTAGAATTAAATGTTGTTGCTCTAAGTATTTTTTCCGTTAGCGAAATACATTGTATATACAGTAGGACGTCGATAATCCGAACGTCAAAAATCCAAACGCGGTCCCTAGAAGCTTTTTACATTTTGTCTTAATATAACGTTAGCGGTAAACAAACAATAGTGTGTCCGTCGACGTTGTGTGAAGTCAATGTTTTTACAAAAGTTCATTCATACGTAATTGTTTGTCATACATATTTTTATTTTTTTTTATTTTCTTTATAAGTTTTAAGTGTGACTTACAAGATCAGTGTAATTTAATGTACGAGCAAGTTCTTCAGAAACATTAAATATATGTAGCCTTTTGTACGGTATTGTAATTACTGTATGTACTTAATATCCACTGTATCGATAGAAGAACATACCGTACAGTATATGTAAGCCTAAATGGCATTTTCTTGGTCATTTTCGAAAATCCGAACTACCTGTGATCCCAATTAGTTCGGATTTTCGACTTCCTACTGTATATCCTGCAGACATATTACAGCAAGTAAGATGACTAGCATCAGGCCAAGAAATAGTTTTTAAATTATATTTTCCTGTTTTTGCCAGTATTTCCAGACAAATTATTTTTTTAGTGCTTTCAAAATTTCCGGAAATTTTACATAGAACAAGGAAGACATCTCTATAATATACATGTTTGATTTAACATATTAACTAAAATGATTCTGGCTTCCTTATTTTAACACTTTCCTGCCATCAAGGGGGAACTTCATAAGATTGCTCGAGATAATTTTAATGCGTCTATACTAATTAAGCTAACTAGGATTATATTTTAGTTTCTTTTGTAGCCATAACTCCGTTCTATCACGGTTCTAACTTTGAAGTGTTTGGATGAGTTGTGCACAAAATTTCCCTCTTCTAATACAAGAAACATAAGTACTGAATTATCTTAACTCTACACTAGTAAATATAAAGTAGTTTTCATTTTGAAAGCATAATATAATAAAATATTCGAAAATTTCAATTGTACTCAAATGTTCCGTTTTTTACCAAATTCTGGAAAATCGTAAAAGACTGGTTTTTACCCAAAATGTCCGTTTTTTCCCAGGCCTTCACAACATTAGTCTGAACACATAGTGCGCCGAACACTCCTAACAATGACCCCTTCATGACCACCATGTTTCCCAACGGTAATAGCATTTTTCGATAAGATAATGCATCATGTCACAAAGCAAGGAGTGTGATGGTGTGGTTCGAGGAGCGCAGAAGCGAGTTCCAAGTGATGTTCTGGCCCCCAACTCGCCGAATCTGAACCCAATCGAACACATCTGGGATGTGATTGAACGTGACGTCAGGGTGCACCACCTCCTCCCCGGAATTTACGGGAATTAAGTGATCTGTGTGTGCATATGTGGTGTCAACTCTCTCCAGCGACTTACCAAGGATCATTGTGTGCATGCCAAGACGTGTCGCCGTTGTTATCCGTGCCAAAGGTCGACATACTGACAATTAGGTAGGTAGTCATAATGGTCTGGCTTATGTGTGTGTATATTTTAACTCGTATATTTTGTCTCGACTCGAATTCGAGTCGAGTCGAGACAGAGACTGTCAAGTCGAGACAGAAACATATTTTCGGGTCAAGACACGATTCGAGACAACATTTCCTCGAGACGAGTCGAGATAGGCTTAAATCTCGACTCGACTCGACTCGTGCGCATCCTTAATCGAAAGTGAGATAACAACTTGTAAAATCTGAGAAAAAACTGCCTGAACATGATTTAAACCTACGTTGGATAACCATGCTACTCGTAAGTCCGTTGCGCCACATGATTCTAAAACCCAGATATTACTAACTTCGGTTTTCGAAGGAACCAGCTTCTTTCTATAAGGTTATTTGCACCAAAATGTATCGTGCCGACCATAACTCCATGACCAGGTAATGGCGACAGCTTACGAACCAAATGCAAAATATGAGAATTAAATATGTCATGTCTGTAATTTGGTGTGCAGAAAGAACAAAATTGTGAACCAAAGGTTTAAGAACAACTCAAGTTATTAATATACACTATGCCAAAGATTATTGACTTATAGTATCATAAATGAAATACGAAAGACGTTTTGAAGCAAAGAAAAATAACGTATAACTTTGTAAGGGGAGGGAAAGACATCTAACGTAAACACAGTAAAGGTGAATCACTTGCCTCATAGTGATCGTCGTTCAGTAGTCAAGGAACCTGGTCAGTAATCTGCAGGTCCTTAGATCAGATCCACGTCGGGAAACACTTGTTTTTATTTTCGGATTTTTGGTAGTGCTTGAATGCGACGACACACGTTTTATTATCTTCAGATTTTGAATACTCGGATGTTTCAATATTTGAACTACCAAATTTTCAGGAATAATTATCTCGTAGAAGATTAAAAGTTAAAAGCTTATTATCGTTTAGATCATACCATTATAAGCAGAAACGTGATTTTGGCTAGAATATTTCGCTTTTGTTTAATGTTGCGAGCAAGAAGAGTAATGAGAAATTACTCTTCTCGCTCACAACATTAAACAAAACCGAAATATTCGTTTCTAAAAACAAAACAAACAAAAACGAGAAGAGAATTAACATTTTACATTCGAGACTGGACAAGGGTAACTCAAATTATCGTCTCGCTTTCGAGGTGAGAATGGAGACGAGACGAAAAGTACCGTAAAAACTTCTCGTCTTATCTCGATTCTCGAAATAGTGTATGTCCATTCTTTAAGTAACAATTGCCCTGTAGACTGAATCTTATACGCTATTTTGTTACTTTGTATTTCAGAGATCATTGAATTATGAACTGTGTAGGTATTTTTGTAGCAAACCTTTTATAATTAACTTTACATATCCTAAAAGTTATTTTATCATATGATTTACTGTTCAGTGATATTCAGTTATTTTAATTACAGTTATCTTCCTTGAAACGTACAGTAAAATATTTTCTACGTGAAACTTTAGTATAACGCTTTGCATTAAAATTTATGTAGTTGCAGAGCAGGCCGGTAACCAGCCCAAAAATGTAGGGGAGGCCGGCAGAAGTTAGAGGGGTCTGATCCAACCTGTTGCAGAGGTGTATCTTGGAGCTACGTATCTCCCTCCCCAATATCCCGACTTTCGGTAAGTTTTGCCTAAATTTAGAGCAACTTTAAAAATTGTAATACCATTATTATAATTATTATTATTTAGTATTACTAATGATTTGTGAATTTAATGGTTCACTCTTCCACTTAGCTGGCGCCCAGTGGCATTGTGCTGAACAAACGCCGTGCTTGTGTGTAGGTTTTCTCGGGGTTCTGTTTCATTCCTTTTTTTTATTGCACTATTTCTTTCATTCTCATCATCAACGTCTCCTTTAGCTTAGGCGGCATAACCATGGAACGTAAAACTTAAAAACGTTTTTTTCTTAGGCCTCGTGTGAGTTCAAACTGAAATGAAGTGAAATCTTTAGGTTTTACGTCCCACGATCCTGTGAGTTCAGTATACCTACTTTCTACATGAAATCTCAATA
Organism: Thermobia domestica; assembly: GCF_964235325.1. Taxonomy (NCBI): domain Eukaryota; kingdom Metazoa; phylum Arthropoda; class Insecta; order Zygentoma; family Lepismatidae; genus Thermobia; species Thermobia domestica. Next base: position 118,620,916 of record NC_137461.1, read on the forward strand.
TTACGTCCTATTCCAATGCTAATAAGCATACTGAAGTTGATAGGAAAAGGAAAGGAACTTGTTTTCGATGCTATCTGAGAATGAATTTCCTTGTAGAAGATACTTTGGAAGGATTAGTGTCCGAATGGAAAAGAAGGGGGAAATAGGTGTAAGGTCCTGGACAATATGAGATATAAACTTCAGATGTCTTAACAAAAACTAAGCAGGATTTGTTTTCATCACGAAAGATAGTAACGCCATTTATTTGGATAAAAGACTTTGGATTATGTATGCGTTATATTGATATTTTAACAAAATATACATACAAATATAAGAAAGAATAGTTGAAATTTTGGTTGAACGGATATATGGAACGTGTTGGAAATGGCGAACGAAAATATTATTATTACCTATACATTAATAGTGGTGTCTGAGAACAAAAAGCTATAGATCAAAACTGTAAATGACTATGTTTGTGACCCTTAATCTCTTCAACCACCCGACCAATCTCGATCAAATTTTTGATGTAGATGCAGTTCTGGCATACGAGTGTTTTTAGCTATTCACTTTGACGATAGAACTTAGCGGAGGGGGAGGAGACGATTATAAAAATTAAATAAAACGTAATAACTCTTAAACCAAATGACCTATTCAATAAAATTATCAACATAGATGACGTTCGTGCCTGGGATGGATTTTTCCATTTCGCTTTGACGGAACAACGTAACTGATGGGGAGTAGGGGGAGATATACAAAAATCAATAAATATAAAAATAAAAGTGACTATGCTCGTGAGTTAATAACTCTTGAATCACCCGATCAATCTCAATCAAATTTTCAACGTAAATGTAGTTCGAACCTAGGAAGTTTTTTTATTATTTCATTTTGATGGTAGATCTTAGAGGAGGGGAGGAAAGGAGCGTAAATATGAAAATGAATATCACTTAATAACTCTTGAACCACCCGACCGATCTCGATCAAACTTTCAACATAGGTAAGGTTTGGATCTGGGAGGTATCCATCATTTTACTTTGACGGCATAATGTAGGAGAGGGGAAGGGGAACATATACGTATCAAAAATAAAAATAAAAGTGACGGTATTTGTGACTTCATCACGCTTAAACCACCGAACCGATCTTAATTATCAGTGTAGATGAAGTTCAGACCAGGGGTGGTTTCTATCATATCCCTTGACGGTAATGGATATATATATATATATATATATATATATATATATATATATATATATATATATATATATATATATATATATTAGGGTGTCCTTTATTTTAGGTAATTTCGTATTGCGATACGCATCCCCCTAAATGTATCTGATCATAAACACGCATTACTGAAATAGTAGCTCTCTACGAGAACTTTAATCCGTGCCGACTTCACGACAAAATCCCGAAATGGCGTTTCCACATTATAGTATAGTTTAGAATTTCCAACCGTGATAACGGAGAAACTAAAAGAGACAGAGAAACGAAACTTTGCGCGAAGCAACTAGGGAAAGGGCGATATCTGTTCGTGTATTGACAAGCAGCACCGAAAGAACAGTGTTGCCAACCCAAGACAAAGTTGTGTTTTGTAAATAAAATGATCTAAATTGAATATCATCATTGGAAGCAGCAACGAAAATAAAGCCAAAGCAGATGTGTAAAGATATATCAGTGTTGCAAACTTTTTCGAGAAATAACGTGTAATATGTATTGGCCGAAACAGGGAGTGAGGTACTAACGTTTGTACACCTTAAATCAGATATTGAAAGATTTTGTTTGCTTTTACTCTAAGTCTAGAAGCATTCGCTGAACAGTGTTGCCATCAACAGAAGAGAAAAATTGAGTTTTTAAAACATACAATTACTCGGAAAAGTCACTAGTGTTGTATGCTTTAAAACTTATATTGCAAAGCGGTAGAGCATGAGTAGAACCGTGGTTATGTGAGATCGATAACTGATCGAGATATACGATATCTTGTTAAAGCTGACAAGTAAGGTTTGTGAAAGTTGGCAACGCGGCACAGCGGGTTGGAATCCCAACAACCTGGTTAAAATATGAAAACAGCGTTCAATTTGCATGGGTTTATGTACTCGTGGGCTTTTGAGGACACTGATAACCATGATTAAATCAAGAGTAAAAACGCTGCAGCTGTGCAGCATTGCCACCTTTCACAAACCTTGTCAGCTTTAACAAGATATGGTATATCTCGATCAGTTATTGATCTCACATAACCACGGTTCTACTCCTCATGCTCTAACCGCCTTGCATTATACGTTTTAAAGCACACAGCACTAGTGACCTTTTCCGAGTTATTACATGTTTTACAAACTAAATTTTTCTCTTCTGTTGATAGCAACAATGTTCATTGGATGCTTCTAGAGTCAACGCAAACAAATCTTGTCAATATCTAATTTAAGGTGTACGGAACGTTAGTACCTCACTCCCTCACATATTACACTTTATTTCTCGAAAAGTTTGCAACATTAATTTGTCTTTACAATCTCTTTTGGCTTTATTTTCATTGCTGCTTCCAATGATGATATTCAATTTAGGTCATTTCATTTAGAAAAACAAACTTTGCCTTGGGTTGGCAACACTGTTCTTCCGTTGCTGCTTGTCAATACACGAACAGATGTCGCAATTGCCCTAGTTTCGTTCTTCTTGCAAAGTTTCGTTTTTCTGTCTCTTTTTGTTTCTCCGTTATCACGGTTGGAAATTCTAAATTATATTATAATGTGGAAACGCCATTTCGTGACTTTGTTGTTAAGTCGGCACGGATTAAAGTTCTCGTAGAGAGCTACTATTTCACTAATGCGTGTTTATGGTCACATAAAATACATTTGGGGGGTGCGTACCGCAACACGAAATTACCCAAAATAATAATAATAATAATAATAATAATAATAATAATAATAATAATAATAATAATAATAATAATAGGTATTCTGCCTTTATTGGCAGGTCACTTGCCGCAGCTGAGAAGCTTCCATGCTCTACGGTCCTCCGCTAACCTTTTCGTCTTCGCGTATGATCTTTCTGTTTTAATATCATCCATTAATTGTAGTCTCCTTCGCCCCCTCCCTCTCTTTCCCGCCACCATACCCTCTAGGACGTCCCTCATGATACAATCTCTTCTTAGGCAATGTCCCAACCAGTTTCTCTTCCTCTTCCTAATAATATCTAAAAGTGTTCTTTTCTCACCCACCATTTCTAACACTCTCTCATTCGTTTTCCACTCTACCCAACTAATTCTTTTCATTCTTCTCCACACCCGCATTTCGAAGGCTTCCAGTCGATCTTCGTCACCTTTACGTAATGTCCACGTTTCCGCCCCATATAGTACAACACTCCACACGAAGCATTTTATGAGTCTTTTTCTCAACTCTTTCTTCAAGGTCCCACAAAACAGACTTTTCTTCCTCCTAAAGGCTTCTTTCGCCATTCCTATCCTTGCTTTTATTTCACGTTAGCACTTCATGTCATTACTAAGAATACTACCCAGGTATCGAAAACTATTCACTTGTTCTATTTTCTCCCCTCCTACTTTTATATTTGACACAGACCCCTTCGTTCCAATCACCATGGCTTTTGTCTTTCTAACATTTATTTTCATCCCATATTCTTCAAAGCCCTTTCTCATTTTTACTAACATTTTATTGATTTTCTTTACAGATTCTGCAAGAAGCGCCATATCGTCTGCAAATCTTATGCATCTAATCATTCTACCTCCTACCGAAATGCCATCATCATCATGTAGACTCTTTTTCACTATCTCTTCTAGATAGACATTAAATAGTATTGGCGAGAGGCAGCATCCTTGTCGAACTCCCCTTCCAATTGCACTCTCTTCCGTCAGTTCTTCCCCTACCCTAACACTTACTTGTTGGTTCATGTATAAGTTTCTTATGAGTCTTCTATCTTTCCATTCCAACCCTATATTTGTTAGAACTCCCAACAACAATTCCCAATTCACGCGGTCAAATGCCTTTTCTAGATCAATAAATACAACATACACCTCTTTCCCTTTTTCTATAAATGTTTCACCGATCGCCCTTAATAATCCAATAGCATCTCTTGTGCCCTTGCCTTTTCTGAACCCGAACTGCTCCTCCTCAATATCTTTATTTGTTCTTCCATATAACCTTCTATTCAGTATTCGGAGCAGAATTTTAGCTGCATGAGATATGAGACTAATAGTTCTATAATTCTCACATCTCTTTGGGTTCGATTTCTTAGCCATCGTTATCATGATCGTTTTCAGAAAGTCTTTTGGCCATTCTCCTGTTTCATATATTCCATTGCATAGTCGCAACAATTCTTTCTTTCCCTTGTCTCCTATATTTTTAATGAATTCGATTGGTATGTTACTGCGGGGTGGAAGGCAACGGGAAACCACCACTCTATTTTCCCTAGTTTGCTGGCAGCAAAAAAGAACCCAAAATAAGGGACACCCTAATATATATATATATATATATATATATATATATATATATATATATATATATATATATATATATAAATGAAACCACTCTTGAAATATTCAACCGATCTCTATGAAATTTCAAACATACATGACATTACAACAGTATTGTATATTTGTGCATTATTTTCGTGTGAATTACTTCCATTTTTCTTGTAGCTATTTGGGGCAACGGTGCTTAAAAGTGCACCATCTGTTGTTAAGAAGAAGAAGAAAAAGATATATAATATGTTGTTAATTATACTTAGGTATAGGTAATTATTGAGTAATCATAGTGGCAATTAATATAGCTGTTTGTTTCGAGTTGCTATGACAACGGAGAATCAATTAATGGAGATTTTGGAAAATAAAAAGGTACTTGTGATGTGTATCTGATGATTTTAATTTCAAGGTTAGTTCTTGCAAATATACGTACGTATAAAATAAGTGTACTTGATTGTGTTGACTTATCTTATTCGAACTGTGGGCAAATGTAACAAAAAATACGTTGGATATAAAATATAACGTTACATTGTAGATGGTGTTTTCCGCACAGCAATAAATAACCGTCAACACGGAGTATACTTTACTAGGAAGTAAAAAGTATGTAGAAAACCGAAAATGGATATTCCCAGAGGTGAAAGTAGTAGGGATGGAGTTGGTGATGTTGAAGCACCAGGATGTGTGATACTTCAACGAATGTGGCTGACCTTATAAAACTGCTCGGTCAATCCTTGTCACAGCAAACGAATACTAAATTTGAGGAACTGACTCAGCAAACACAACAAATGGATACTAGGTTTCAGCAAATAGATATCAAATTTGAACAAATTACACAGACCATAACACAGCAACTGTGTAATAAACTTGAACAAATCACTCAGTTCCTGACACAGCAAATGGATAATAAATTGGAACTAATAAATCAGCAAATAAACACAAAATTAGAACGAACAGACCGTAGAATGGTACAAATTCTGCACAGATTTACAGTTGTACAAAGTTATGTGGAAGTGGTTGAAACTCAAGTTAATCAGCACACCAATCAGATTAAAGTATTACAGGAAGAAATACATGTTATCCAGGAAACTATTAGGACCGTAAGTGATAATCCAGATCCAGCCGTCTTAGCCAACATGCCAAATGAATCCGGGTTAGCTATAGAAGACAGTGATCTACCCGAAAGTTTTTTGAAAAAGGGTGATAGTGCTACTAGTATTGAGAAAGAAAAGATAAGATTGCATTCGTCACATCATGGGAAACGCACATATATACAGTCTGAATGTTCAAAACATTCTAGTAATAATAATAATCATCACTTTAGATTTAGCGAGATAAGATCTTTGACCAAATTTAGTGGCCGAGCGGAAGACATCCCGGCAAGCACATTTTTGGAGAAGTTTGAAGAAGAGTTCAATTTAACGGGCGTAGACAGACCCAAATTGTTTAAAATTTTGCCACACGTGTTACTACCACCTTGTTCCGTTTGGTTCAAAGGAATCAAGGGTAATTTATGTAATTATTCAGACTTCAAAAATGCATTGCTTTCAAATTGCGAAAATGATTTTATGTTGGCGAATCGAGACACCTTAGTTCGAAACAGACTTTATGATCCAAAAATTGACAAAACTCTTACCGATTTTGTGATTTCTGTCTATAATGAATTGAAGTTAATTAACCCATATCAACAGGAATCAAGAGTTATAGCATCAATTCGAATATTGTTACCTTTTAAGTTGCAACAAATGCTGATTTTTGCACAATGCGTTAATTTCAATCATCTTATTATGATAGTGCAAAATTTTGAGTCAACTGATATTGGAAGGTAATAGTAACCGCAATTAAGCCAATAATAATCGAAATTAATTTAGTCATATATCTGTTCGAAATATAAATGTGACGGAAGAGTGTGATCCTAATATGAGATGTAATGTTAGATTTGGTACCGGTAATGTAACCGAACCCAATTTAAGAAGAAACAGAAACAATAATCGTACATTTAGGAATCAGGCAAACAATAAAATTAATTTTCCTCGAAATGGATTTCGTAGTAATTTCGTAGGTGTCAGGGATTTTCAAAATGGAAACAAAAGTAACGTTGAAGTAAATAATACGCGGGACTGTACACAAGATTGTGGCGTGCAATGCAACTTAACCGAATTCTTTGATGATTTAACTTAAGCGAATGTTGTGGCGTCCGAGAAAACATATTCAACGATTTTTGTTTCATTTCACTTTAAATATCGTTATGATTTCATTTGTTATTCGTACTTTGTTTGAATTCTATGCAGATAATAAACATAATGGATACTTAATTTCAGCACGTTGTGGTATGAATATGAATATAGCTTACTAAAAATTGTGATAAATATGCTCGAATAAATAAAACATGTTATATTGTATTCTAACTCTCATCAACTTTATTCTTAGCATAATAACTTCTTTATTTGTATTATTCCTGAATATGATACTGATCAGTTCGTATTTTATTTCACTTTGAGTATTGTTATGATATTTTTGTACTTCGCTTCATTTATCAGTATTGTGCATTTCAAGTATTTTATAACCATCTTAATTATGCCCAAATAGAAGAAACAAGTTATGTAGTATTTCAATTTATTTTAATCTAATTTATTAACGAGATCGAATAATATTGAGTTAAAGAATCTGTCTTAGGATCTGAATAATTAGCAAGTTTGTCACGCTTTGGATAAGTCCTCTTCGTAGATAATTTTATAGAATGAAAATGTAATTGATTATTAAATGGATGTAAGAATATTATTGAGACAAAATGAAAATGAAAAATGAAATGAAATCTTTGAGTTTTACGTCCCACGGATATGCCGGTTAGGCTAAAGGAGACGGTGATAATGAGAGATGAGTGAAATGGTGGAATGAAGAAAGTGGGAGGAAACGGGAGAACGCCGAGAAAACCCACGAGCACGGTGTTTGTCCACCACGAAGTCCACACGGCGCGAGCTGGGATCGAACCAAAAACCCCAAGCACCGGAGGTGAACGCTCTACCACTGAGCCACCGCGCCCCCTTGAGACAAAATGAAATCAATATATACGTATTATAATTTATATATATATATATATATATATATAAGGGCTATTCAGAAAGTAAGGTAACTAAGTATGTGAGATGTGTAACGGTTCAGGATTCTTTCTTCAATTGTAACCTATTAAAGAAGTCCTAATCGGGAGCCATATATACAACGGTATTGTATATTTGTGCATAATTTTCATGTGAATTACTTCCATTTTTCTTGTAGCTATTTGGGCAATGGTGCTTAAAAGTGCACCATCTGTTGTTAAGAAGAAGAAGAAAAGGATATATAATATGTTGTTGATTATATAATTAGATAATTATTGAGTAATCATAGTGGCAATTAATATAGCTGTTTGTTTCGAGTTGCTATGACAACGGAGAATGAATTAATGGAGATTTTGAAAAATAAAAAGGTACTTGTGATGTGTATGTTATGATTTTAATTTCAAGGTTAGTTCTTGCAAATATACGTACGTATAAAATGAGTGTACTTGATTGTGTTGACTTATCTTATTCGAACTGTGGGCTAATGTAACAAAAAATATGTTAGATATAAAATATAACGTTACAACATTCGGGCATGTTACGATTTTTATCATGCCGTACCCCACAATATGTGGAGGGAAGAGGGATATGTATAAAAATCACCGAAAATGATCAATGGGAAAGAGCGGTTTAGTACTAGTGAAAACGAAACATATTACTAATTTTCCTTAATTCAACCCAGTAAAATCGGGGTGGGTCTTGGATTCTAGGACGTCTTAAGTTCGAGTATTTATCGAGAAGTTCTTAATTAAAGATATTATTAACGTGTTATTAAAATTACTTTGTTAGCCATAAATATTTCTAATTTTGTATCATTCAACTATTCAGACAACAATAGTGTACTGCGCTTGCACAGGACGTGCGGCTTTGCTAGTATCTATTAATAGTAAAAGATGGCAGAAACAATTGCACAATTGCTACGAAACAATAACGTTTCAGTCACATTTATGATTCACCCTTGAGAATGACCTTTATGTATTCAAGAATTGCTTCCTAAACACCTTACGTTCTCAGACAATACGAATCAAGGTTGAAGACATGTGACGTCATATTCTTATTTCCGCTGTAAGGAAAATCATCCTTTCAACTCCTACCATGTAAGACCGAGAGATTGAATATTTCTCATGTTATTATACATAAGAAGTATCGACATTGTAAATAATTAAAATATTCTTAATTTACTGACCGGAAATCGAACCCAGGGCCGCTAAATTTCGGGACGAATACACAACCCACTACCCTAAGACGGCTATGTTAAGTAAGAGTTTAAAAAAAAAAACACTTGTGTATGTAGCAAATTGCACAAGTTTACGATTCCAATATTTTATTAACCATCAAACACTCTGATTTCGGTCATGATAAAATACTATAGTTCAGATAATTCAAGTCTAAATTAAGGAAAAACATACGAACACAAGAACATGAAGGAGAAAGTGGTCTTAAAGTAATTCGATTCCTTAACTGAAACCTGGTACCTCAGACCATATTTTTTTCTGATTTACCGAAAGTATCTCCGTAACTTGTCTCTATTATGCTAAGTTATACTCGTTTTACAGTTATTTCCAGTAACTTTGAACGACAGGGCACGAACACAGATACACTGAGGACATTTAAAATTTCAAAGGCTCTCCCACTAGGAATCGAACCCGGGACTCCAACCACTGAAGTATCCGATAGGTGGAATACCTGATTCGTTCCCAAGGCAAGCAAGCTTCAGCTGAAAAACATCCTGCTCGTGGGTTTCCTCGTGACACTCCCTTTTCCTCCCACTTTCTTATTCCAGCAATTCGTCCATCATAATTCACTTGCTTTAACCATGATCTCCCAAAACCTAACAGGCATACTCGTGGGATATTAAACGCAAATACTTCATTTCATTTCATTTTAAAACTTTTAACATAAACCAAACCGAACCGAAAAAAATTGTATTCTCTATTGTTCATTATTGTGTTCTCACAAAAATATAGAGAGAGAAAGATATGGAGTATCGTAATTCCATTCGAAAGTGGAACAGCTGATTCATAATACCTTAACTTAAAACGTAACAATTACAGATCTTTTGGAACTTCTCCAAAATATAAATGGATATTCTGAAAAGAGGCAATATAGTGTCTGTTTTCAAACAACATTGAACCAAATTACGGTTTGGTTTCTGAAATAAACCGACACATTCTGTTTCAACCTTAAACCCAACCAAAACCAGTTAACTGCCTTATGATAGACGAATTTGTGGAATGAGAAAGTGGGAGGAAAAAGAGTGTCCCAGGAAAACTCACGAGCACGATATTCTTCACCTCAAGCTTACTTGCCTTGGGAACAAACCAGGTACCCCACTCCTCAGATACTTCAGTGGTCGGGGTTCCCGGCTCGATTTCCGGTGGGGTACGATTCCCGGAATCGATCCACAGAGGGGAAACGTGTTTGGTTACCAGCCAAGCTCGCTACCACACTGTTACTGAGGAACCTACCTGGGCACAAGGGCAATTACACGTTTCTCTCTGCTGGCAGGAGACAGCGCAGCGGTATCCCTAGGGTTATCAAATCTTTAGTGTCTAAGAAAGCGAGAGCGATTGAATTCTAAGAATTAACTATTGCCTTAGTACATATTCACGTTTGCGAAAATATGAAAAGAAGATAATAAACTGTAAACGTATTATTTTAAATTACTTTTGCGTATTGCGTGTTATAATAACTTTTCTTATTAATGTTGCAGGGCTACCGCTGAAAACCTCGGTTGCCCATAAAATACGCCACTGCCCTCAGGTTCATCGGACGCGATTTTCTCTTTACCTTCTTGCAGTGAGTTGGTTCCCTACGTGTACCTACACCTTCTTATGTTAATTATGCAGGGGTTTATCTAAGAATAAAATAAAATAGCATAAAATGCCTTTAAACCATAAAACAGTATCGAAGTCTATATATTTGAAATGTAATAGTGCGTTTTAAATGTTACTCTTAACAAATGCCTTCTATGTTCTAGATGTTCTTATTGCCAATCATAAATATTCACAAAACAACATATACCTTACGAAAATTTTAACATTACAAAACTGTTTTCCAGAAACATTATGGTTTAGAGAATTAGAGTGACGAAGAAACGAAAGAACATGTACTTACGAAGAAAAAAGGTACAGTCATCTTTTAGAAAATTTTGGCTACCCATGCATAACATTTTGTTAAAGTTGCAGAGTGAAATCACGTTTCTTTTCCATATGCCTGATATAAAGGTTGAATCCTGTTTGACTTGCTAGAAATGGAGCTCGGAATAGAAGTGTTAATTTTAATATCTCATTCACAGTTAATTTGTCTTATTCTTTCAGTTAATTTGTCTTAGAAATAAAATATGAGGTTGATTTCCAGTGTATATCATCACAATATAATATGGCAGTTAAAATTTCATATATAGATAGAAAAATGAAAGACATAAATTTCATACCAGTATTCATAACTTTCTAAATAATACTTGACAAGTAATAATACGTGCTTGCTTGTTCCCAAATTAGCAAAACAAAATCATTAATAGAATTGTGAAATCATTTTCTTTTTGTTATTGTTTTATTATTGTTGTTTTTGTATATCAGAGTTCTGTTGATGTTTCATGAGAGAGATAATAAAGAGAATTAAAATAAATACATATAAAATTATGAACAGTGGGGAAGTTAACGCCGTTGAAAATATACATTCTACTTACATGGCACATCCGCAAACTGTTGCACGCCGATTTCAACGAAATTTTGCCGGTTGATACTTGACGCAAAATATACTGACCCGTATTTTTTCGTTTCTGCGGAAAACAATTTGAAGGGACCTAAGTTCCTCCCGAAATATTTTCAAAAAAGCTCAAAATCTCCAACAGAACATGAGCAATTTGCAGAAAAAGGCATATACACATACTATATAGAAAATTAAGGAATAAGAGTCTTTTCTTTTGTGTGAGAAATTGGTTGCAGGGATAGCAACGGCCTCTATTAAAATATATCCAAAAATAACGACAAGGCCAAAATCGACAAATGGGCACAAGCGATTCCAAGGAAACTATGCATGCAGATACTAGACTTACAAGTAAGAAACATGTATTTTTTCGTTTCCGCTGGAAAACGGTTTGAAGGGGCCTAAGCCCCTCAGAAATATTTTCAAAAAGCTCCAAATTTCCGAAAGGACATGAATCGTTTTGTTGAGAAAGGCGTATACACATACTAAATAGAAAATTAAGGAACACGAGTATTTTCTTTTATATGAGAAAACGGTTGCAGAAAGAGCAACAGTCCCCATTCAAATATCTCAAAAAATAATTACAAAGACCAAAATCAACAAAAGGACACAAGCGATTACAAGGAAACTACGCATACAAATACTAGACTTAAAGTAAGAAATACTTATTTTTCTTTTCTGCGGAAAAATTATTTTTAGGGGATTAAGCCCCTTCCGAAATCTTTTCAAAAAAGCTCTAAATCTCCAAAACGGCACACAAAATTTGCAGAAATTTCCAGTATATATCTAACATATGCAAGATATGTTTCTGGGGCCCGTATATCTTTGTATTCCGAGCTGATTTTTATGCCCCATTGATGGAGAAACTACACGTAAAAGAAACAACTTCTGAAACGACATACGAATATCTTATGTCTCACAGACAGGAAGCTGTTAAAGTGTCATTTACTGAGCGAAGAATGCGAGAGATGTGTATTCTAAAGAACCCTTTCAAAGCTTGAGTGCATATAATTGGGCAGCAGAAGATATCAAACAGTGTTGTATTTAGACACATGACAAAATATCTTATTTTGAACTATGGGACATTTTATTTTTAAAAAAACATTACAGTGAAAAGGATAACCATTCATTTAAAGTTAAATCACCTTTCGACTTTTTTCCAAGTTTATTTGCCTTTCCCACTAGGAAGTCTTATTGCTGTTTGTCATTTCTTTCTCACATTTGTAATTTCTCAATTAATAAAAACAACAGATTGCTTCCCCGTCCGCATTCCTACCATCACCTTACCTTGGTTAATCTACGAGCACGCACTTTTTCATCTAGACGGAAAACATAGTGAATAACTGAGGATATGAACCCGGAAGGGACGCTAAACAAAAACGATTGAGAGATTTTTGGAGGGGTCAGTCGACATGGAATGAGAAACGAGTTAATATGTAGACCGCGAGATTTATTTTCAGGTTTACGACAAATTTAGCCTTGCTCTGTCCTAAAGAGCACATTTGTATTAGCTAACGTTACATAGCTGTTAACGACAATGAATTGTTCACTAAAGAGTAGTTTTGACTCTGACTAAACTTGCGATCTTCGTAAAGTTGGTTTTCCTGTCCGAGTTTCGCTAACTCTTAATCTTCGACTACCTGGACGACCAGCCAGCCAAAAGGAGAGATGGAAAGACGTCAGCCCATCGGAAGGATCGTCAAGAAGGCAACATCCAAATCTACAAGTAAGTGCAAGTAGGTTAACCTCTCCTAAAAGTTGCTCCCTTCTCACCCCTTTCAACCCCATCGACATCACAATCTGTTACCTTTTACATACGTTCGATTTTATTTAAATGCAACCCAGGTCTGATCCCGTGCCTTACGTTCTGTTAAGTTTAATGTATGTTAAATCCTGGGCGCAACTTGTCGGTTCTGACATACCCAATTATGTTACTTATAAGCGTACTATCTGAGCTCTCAGACCGACAAGGGGCGAATGCACAGTATTATGAAATATGTATAATATTATCTTGCAATAGCAAGCCAACGAGGTAGTCATGCTCATCGCTCCATATGATAAGATCGAGTGATAGTAACTTTATCTATGTGTGGAAAACATATGACAGGTAATTGCTAAAGCAATATGCAATTACACTTATCTTAACCCTTGGCTTGTACAACAACTTGCTTACTTGTGATAATAATACATGAATGCCACAAACGAACACTTCAAGATAATGAGCCGCACGTTCAGAATGAGACATCAATATCTACCATGTGTACACAATATATAATCATGAAGTTTATTACATTGCATCACACACTCATATGTGTATGATACAAATTCGTAGTTCAGTCAGCGTGTTAAAGAAAAGAAATCCATCATGTAACTTCTTCATTTACTGTTCCTTGTTTTTAAAGTGATACATCGACCAGAGTCACCAATATCAGCACACGAAAGGGATACAGCACGCATATTGCAATGCTTGCTGGAATACTGGATAGACGATATGGTTACTTTGGACACAGAAGAAATATTAATATTAGCATTTGCAAAGGAAGACAGGGAAGAGGATACCTCCCAATATTTTATGGATGACGAAGTAGAAGAGTGTGATGGCGGCCCAACCGTACATTGTCAAGCAGACATCACCTTTGCATACAAACAAAAGGCTGTCAACTATTGAAAAAGTGGTATTGAGAGAACGCTATCCCTTCGATCCGTAGAAACAAAATTTAGAAAGGTAGCCACAAGGCAGCAACTAGAATGCTGAGAAAAGCAAGTCATTGGTGGAGGAACACAGAAGGATAAGATATCGCAGGTATCAATACGTTCTTCGACAATTCCAAGACGCTCGTGAGGCACACTTTCCAGTACACGATGTTGATCTACGACGATGCGCTCTGCAGGCTAGCAACAGATTTCATCTTTCATCATTTAAGGCATCAAATACATGGCTGTGGGAGTTTAAAACAACACACAAAACTGTATCGCGAAATGTAACGAAATTTATAACTACGACACATACGTCTGAAGATAAAGAGGACATACTGTGAACCGTAAATGCCTTTATTGACAATATAAAGCACCATATTATCCAATTCGGCCCATGTAAAGTGGTTTCCAACTACTGCAGAAATGCATGGCGGTCGAAACTTGGTTGCTCATCGAATGAAGAAAGTGAAAACAGTTGTCCAATCTCTGAGTGCGACAACACACAGTTATACAATACAACTGAACATCTCTGCAGATAGTGCTTTGTTGGCACCATTACTCATTGTTCTGAAGGAGAAAACTGGTGAGTTCGACCCACGCGTGCACAATAACTTATATCTTGCTGCCTAAAATCAGGAAAACTTGCAAATCAGAAATTTTACCGTCGTTGGTTAGAGCATTTGTATTTTCCTTCAACACAGCGTCAAACAGTTCTTCCATTGGAAGCTTGAAGTGGATATTGTGAAAATAGCCAACGTGCCATTGAACCAGAAGAGAAAAATACTGTGCTACTTACAATGCCTCAAGATTTAACTTGGAAACAGCAACCACTAGATGTGTACTTTTTTCGCTTGTCGAAGACATTTGTGCGCCGCTTTTGGGACACTGTTATCTTACAACAGTCTGATATTAATTTGCATCTACATAATCAAACTAAAATCTCTGACACATAATTAACCCTTTCACTGTGGAAGGCGACGGAAAGAAAATTTCCCTAACCTGCGAATGTCGATTATAGTCGACGTGTTAAAATTTGTCTGTATCTTGGTTTTGTCGATTGTAGTCGCCAAAGGTTTTCTGTGTGATCTCTATTGTTTATCGAAAACAATAGAACACAAAAAATTGAAGGGTACAACTTTGGCGACTACTCTGGACAAAGCCAAGATACGGACAAACAAATTTTAACACGTCGACTACAGTCGATATTCGCATGTTAAGGAAATTTTCTTTCTGTCGACAAAAGTCGACTTCCTCTGTGAAAGGGTTAATTCACCTCTCCAAAATACAAAGATGTCATAAAGTACGCGTGGTATCACATTGGCTATACAACAGACCAGCCGGCACAATTTCAGACCCCAGCAGAGTTCTCCTTTGCCAAGAATCGTCCCAACATGTGACATTTGTGGACATATTGCTGTGACTCGTTGCGGTTGATGTAAGATATCACTTTGTTTACAACATCTCTTTGTGGAATATCATTATTGTGACACACTGGTTACGCAAGATACTGTACTTAAGAAACTGCTGATCTGCGTTATAAAGTGGTGGATAATACTTGTAATATGTATTTCTTCATTTCACGTCTAACATGTGAATTTATAATTTCATCCCAATTCTTTGTGATCATTAGTGAATTTTGACCTTTCTAAACTATTTGGATTAATTTGGAGGGGATGTGGCTCCCTTTGTGAGGTGCAGGTAGCCTGAGCCGAAACTAAGGTTACTACAATACCAACACAAATAAAATAAATAAATAAGGTGGAGTGACTGGGAATATTTAAATTAAAACATGAAATTTACATGAAATGCAAATTACCAACATCTGCATAATCTATTCCCTCTTGGAGATGATAGTGTTCTCCTGCAAGAGCCGCCACTTCCACTGGTAAATCGGTAGAGCATAAATAAATTTTTAGTTACTACGAACCACAGATCTCAGGGTTATCTGGTCTACAGTCATGGTCGAAAGCTACTATAGTGGGTAGTTTGTTAAGTATCAAAAAGGTTAAAAATAAAAAAAAAATCTACTTTAAAATAATAACAGGTAGCAGCCTGTTTATCTAACCCACTATACTCATGACTGTTTATTGGTTCTATGGGCAATTATACTCTCTCGGCCCCATACAGAGAGCCGGTCAGACATACTTATGACAAGGGAAAATGCCTCCTTGTATCACACTCCTGAAAACAAACATTTGATTAGTATCAGGTACTCACCCTGCAGCAAATTGAGTAGACCATGAATTCTGGTTAGAGATGGTAGTTTTATTCTCATAGAACAGGACATAAGGATGAGAGCGGTGATAAATAGCTTACACTTCAATACACTTGTTACTTTCACTCCTTCTGTAGTGCACTACCACACACACTTAAACTTATCCTATTATCCTAGATATATATATATATATATATATATATATATATATATATATATATATATATATATATATATATATATATATATATATATAACACCACTGTTGCATTTTAAAATAACAAAAGGAGAGGGATTTAAATGTGAGATAAAGGTCTGTCTGACCTTTGCAGATAAAAAAAAACAATTTATATACAAACTTTCTTATCTCCTCATTTTTAGTGAGTTTATGGTCTCTAAACAGTTTAGAGAGGAGAGAATAATTTCACACTAGATATCATTTAAACTAAACACGATGATAAAGAAACAAACAAAATTTAAACTGATATAATATCTTTGTTCTGTCGAAACACAGTTTCTGTTGTAGACGAGGATGTCACGCACATAGTTCTCGATGAACATCACAATGTCCTTCCGCATTACCATTTCACTGTGAAGGGAAATGTTCCTTATGAGCTTAGTTACACTGGCTTGTGAAGTTTCACAAAGTAGACATGTAGTATGTCCTTCAAACAAGCAATTTAAACTGCTTGAACTCCTTGTTCAAATGTCCAAGGAAAGGCACTGTGTAATAGCGTTACAGGCCTATGGCAATATTTCTACTGGAGATATTGCACATTTTGTTTTCTCCCATACTGGAAGTATTTGTTTCACCAATATTAACGGTGGGGTGTTTGACAAATGTCAAAGTTAGCAATCTCTTTTGAGTGATGGTTAGCACTTAGAGAACAAAAAGAGAAAAAAAAAGTTTAACTGTTAGTTCCATTTGTCACTCGTCGTTACTTAATACAACTTATTTACTAACACAGAAGATATGTGCATGGCTTCACACATTCGGTAATTTCACTTGACGGTGTTTTGCACAAGTAGAGTTCACTACACACTCGCGTAGTACTGTTGTTTACGGGAATATCCACGGGGACCGGCACTGTCCTCACGTTTTCCCGGGTTATTAGCAACTATGTAAGCGAAGTCAGATGACTTCCTTACGACAAAAAGCTATATGTTCTCACCTCTAGATACTAAGTTGAACTACCCTTGTTTCTCTGCAGAAACAAGTATATCAATAGCACAAAACCAGGAAAGGAAGAAACTCGCTCCCTTTCGAGTCCTTTGACAAAAGGTTGTGTGCCTTCTGGCTATATTCCGGGTGGTCCTATCTGCAAATACACTTGTTCAGCTACCTTCCGTTGCCAATTTTCACCTTCACCCTTTTGACAGGTGCTGCCCTTACTCCAAGGACGGTCAACACGAAAGCTTTTGCTCCCAGCAAAAGTCTATGAGAGTTTTTAACACAATTCTGTTTATCTTCACTTGTTACACACGTATTAATATGAGAAACATATGTTATTATACATAAAAATAAAGGAAAATATACAAAGAATACATAGTTATGAAATACATGAACTGTCATCTCTATCAGAAGCAGCAGTAAGCCCAATTTCCTGTGGCTGTCCTTCAAAACTGTCTGCTACTAATGCATCCATGTTTGTTTGGAGAGGGATAGAGGAAACATCTTTGTTAATATTTACTTTTTACAATTACAAGATCCAAGTGTCTTGTTCGATAAGGAATACACGATGATAAATAAATCAGGAATTTTATACGGTATTTCCAAGAACGTTTTGAGCGTAATACGATAATATTAATAATTAACATAGAAAAATAAGTCAAAATAGAGTAAACATTCAAACTGCTGTTGCATCTTGGGAAAGGAGTCTATGTCCGCTTGCTGACCCGTACTGGTCATGGGGGAAGTGGGGGCGGAAGCGAAGCTTGAGCCTAGCGTCGCACAAACTCACACCTATAGACATCTAAAAACTCACATGTGGAAGCTAAACATTTTATGACTTTTTACACAATAGAAGCTGTGTGTCTCTACCCACTGTTTCCAAACCAGAGTGGTATCACTAAGGAAGTTTGTAGAATCCTTCCTGTGTATTGTGAGCTTTATTTATTCCCAAAACTAGTGATTTCTTTCCATGGTGAGTTGTGAGGACCCCACATCTCGAAGTCTAAGGCGACGAGAAGTCGGGAAGAAAAAAAATTCTCTGTGAGCGCTTGCTCTGTCTTCCAGCCAAAAATCCAATGTATGATTCTCATCGAATATGCTTATTTCTTCAATTATTTTTCCATTCTATGCATATTTATATCATTCTTCTCTCATCCCCATGTATGCTATGCATTGTCCAATACCCAGTAATTAGATGCAAACATTTCATTACAATATAACAAGCCTATAAACGAAAATAACACAAATAAATATAATACAATATGATACAATATTGTATTAATATTCAAGTACTACGCTCCAGTGTTTTACACAATTTAATCATAATACCTTGATATATGTAAAAAGTATGCTAATATTCAAGCAATTAATTTTTATCACAATATAATCTATTTACATATTGGTATGTAAATGTGCCCCTCATCTGCATTTTGATATGCAGATGATGGAGAAGGACATAGGCCTTCTACAGTTTTCCCCCCTATGATTCTAGGTGCTGTACTTGTTAGTACAGGACGTAGATCATAAAGAGGGCACATTTTTGTTCCTGAAAATCTAATTCACACAAATATATCAGGTTAAAAAAAACAAAGTAAATACATAGTAATCATAATGAGACAAATCTCAAATAAACAAAAGCTAAATATAGAGAATTCAGTGTTCCCTAACTTTACATAAAACTTGAATCACATAAATTCCCATACCTACTAAATTACACTAATACACTAATTCACTGAAATACACTTACACTATTTACACAAGTCAAATCCGGGGATTGATGCTTCACTGTGTGATACTATTGCATCTCTATTTCTTCTTCTTTTTCTTCTTAGGCAGGTGGAACAACGGATGGAGAACTTCCGAGTTTTTCATGCTGGAGCATCTATAACGTTGCAGTAGCCAATGAAGGAACGCAGTTCCTTTACGTTCTGGGGTGTTCTAAAATCCAACACCGACTTCACTTTCTCCGGATCTTTACCGATACCGGATTGAGAAAGATGGAAACCAAGTATGTTTAAGCTTTTTCTTGCGAAATTGCACTTTTTCAGCCTGAGAGTTAGGCCGCCCGCAGTGAGTAAACCCAACACTCTGTCGAGGTGTACAATATGATCTTCGAAGCTCCTGTCGGCTAAAATCAGGTCATCCACGTATGCGCCGCAGTACTCTCTAGCTTCAGTTCCTATCAGCATATCTAATGCTCTGACGCAAGAAGCAAGGCTCTGTTTCGTCCCAAACGGAAGTTTTTGAAAGACATAAGATATGCAATCATGTAGGAATCCTAGGTATTTTTGGTCCTAGGAATCCTAGGAATCCTAGGAATCCTAGGTATCTCCTTAACTCGTATTTGTAAGAACATCTCGGTTGCATCGACACAGCTGAACCAAGAATTGTCGCAAATGTCCTGAAGAACAGATAGGGGTGGCATTGGTCTGTCGGAAAGGTCACCAGAAATTTTGGCCAGAGCTCGGCCATCTATACAGACCCGGATACGTCCATCACTCTTCGGTGTCACTACCAAAGGGTTTATAAACGCCGTAGGCTGTTTCTTGATCACACCCCAGGCCAACCAACGCGAAATTTCATTGGATACCAAGTTTCGAAATCGCTTCGGGTAAGGGTATAATTTTGTCTTGATAGGGCGGTCGTCCGTTATGCCGATCTCATGCTCGTAGTTAGCTATGCAACCTGGCTTGACATCAAAAAGGGCTTGATGCTTAAGAAGCACAGCTTTTAAACTCTCTCTTTGTGAGGCTGAGAGATCTGAGTAGTTCGATACAAACTCCTCTATCTCTGAATGGGAGGCGCGAGTTCTCACTTTCATCCACTCTTCTGGTGGGAATACGTGAGCTGCCATCTCTTGGGCACTTGGGAATCTTCCATCATCCAAGTTTGGGGCACGAGCTGCCTTCTCTCTGCAGGTCTTAGGCTCATTCTGTGCACTAACCCGTGTGGCCTTCCGTCTTTCATCTGACGGGGAAAAATTACAATGAAAAGTATCTACTTCATCTATAATACTGAACGGTTTTTGGCACTCTCCACTCAATTCCAAACAACGAACTACTAGATCCTCAGTCTCGCAATCTACTGATCTAAACACCACTTCTACATCATGAGGATGTTTGAGATGTAGAAGGCCGGTGTCATAGTCTAACACGGCACGAGATTCGGTAAAAAAGTTGGATCCTAATATCAGAGACCTGTTCAGGCCTGAAATAATAATACCTAAAGTATGAAACTCCTTCCCTTGTATCTCAATGACTAACAGCGTTTGGCCTATGATCGTCGCTGATTTACTTCCAAAAGCAGACGTAACCCGTATATTCTTCGCACTCAAAAATGCGGGAGGGGGGTGGCTATTTGAGACAGTGTCCCAAATTTCTTTCGAAATTGCAGAGCAAGTAGCCCCAGTATCTAACAAACAATTTACTTCTGTTCCAAACAAATACACTTTTATCTCTGGTAGTGAGATGACGTTATTGGTAGGTAATTCATCATTACAAGAATCAAACAAGTTTTTAAAGATGCCATTTGCTTCTTCGTAGATTTCCCTATCTAGGTCAATATGTTCCCCATTCCTACTAAGTAAGGTTAATTTATTCTCAAACATGCCTTCACTAAAATGCTTCTTGGATGTTATTTCTAAACATAAATTACAATTTTCTTCTTCCTTTTCTTCCTCAGTTACAAAAATTTCCTTTACTGCGGTTTCGCAAGAGTTTTCATCATGTTCATTTTCTACATTATCTTCAAAATTACGCACATACTTGGGATATAATTTTGTCAACTCGGTTGGACAAGTTCTCACCGTGCCCTTCCTATCGCCGCCGCAAGTATATGCGGACAATCCTCATTCTCGTGACGAAGGAGAAGAGGATTGGTTACTCCTGGTGTTGTTTACATTTTGTGAAGGAGGAGGGGGCGCACGGTCATAGCGCTCAAGCAGTTGAATTTCCTCCTCTTCTCGATGGAAGGAATTCCCTCGCTGTCCATCCGTGTTGCGCATTCCGCCCCTCCTTCCCCGGGCTCCACGACCGTTGTTGTGGGTGGAGTGGGAGTTCCCCCCACGTGACCAGCCAGCTGACCCACTTCTGCTACTCTGGTTTCGAGGCGGGGAGTGCTGGTGGCTGTTGTTTTGGTTCGTGTTATTTTGTCTTCGTCTCTGGTAAGGACGATGGTTATTATGTGTTCTGTTTTTCTTTCTAACCATGTGCTTACCACTGAGGCCAGAGGGGTTGTTTTCCTCTCCTTCCATGCTCACCTGGAGCATGTTGACCCCTTTCCTCGGGTTTGATTGGTAAAACTGGTCGCGATTCGTCATCGACGACTGCAGTTCTTGTACTAGATTCAAAAGTTCTGCTATGGTCTTAGGGCGAGACGAGACTATTGCCCTAAATAGCCAATTCGGGAAATGCCTCGGAAGTACCTTTAATAAAGTCTCATCTGACATTCTTGGCTCCAATATACTATTTTTGTGCAACAAATCCAGCAGATATTCTGCGGGGGATTTGTGCACACGATTATCGAAGTGGGATGTGAGAATATTTGCCCTCAAGTTCGCCAACCGCTCTTTGCTAAGGTAGCATTGCCTAAAATTGTATACAAAATCTTCATATGTGTGGATTTTGCTACGGTTGACCTGGAACCACTGGTAACAGGTGTTCCGGACCGCTCGAGGTATGAAACTTAGTCTCATCTCGTCCGGTACTCCAGTGACCTCGAAGTACCGGTCGAGATCTTGAAGAAAATTATAGGTCTCGGTTTCTGATTCATTTCCTGTATACACAGGTAAAGTGACGTCCCTGTGTATGAGACCAAATGCGGTTGCGAGATTCTGTCTCGTCTCATGATTGCATGAGCGAGACGTCGACGGAACAGGGTCTCTCTCGTGGGCTGTAGCGAGGTTCCCAGGATGAGAACCGGGCAAGTCGCGACTCGAGGCGTTGTTCGGAGATGGTGGCTGTTCTTGTGTGCTGGAGACAGAGATGTTTGCGAGTCTCCCCTCAATCACCTCACTCGTCTCCTTCTGTATGGAGTTCTTCCAAGCCTCCATTTTCTTTTCAAGTTGTGCACACACATCTTGAACGGTATCTTGCATCTGCTGGATGCTACCGTTACATTCAGATCGGATTTCCTCGAGTGGCGTTTCCTGCTCTAGTTCCCCCCTGATCCTGGCTAGTTGGGAAGCGAAACTCACTTCCACTCTCCTGACCTGATTATTCAGTTGGATTGTGGTCTGTTCGACACGAGACGAGACCTGTTTCACACTTTCAGAAAGCTCTGTGTAATTTTCCTCTAGTTTCCTGGTGGTTTCGGTGACACGTGAGTGGAGATCTTCCCGAGCGCCTTCAATCTCCCCCCTAAGTTCTACTGTGGTGATCTCTAGTCGCTCTGTCAACTCCCGTTCACTCTGCTCAAGTCTCGACGTCATGGAATCTAACCGAACTTCAAGACGAGCATTGACCGACTCTATGGCCTGTTCAAGTCTTTCACTATTCTGTCTTGTCTCATTATGGACTTGTTCAAGACTTCTATCTAATTTCTCTAAACCTTTGGAGCTTTCTTCTATTTTCTTTTCTAACTTCTCCAAACCCTTTGAATTTTCTGCTAACTTGCTTTCTAGTTTTCTTTCTAAACTGTGGGAGTTTTCTACCATCTTATTTTCTAAAATTTTCGCATTCTCCTCTTGTTTCTTCGTACTTTCTTCAAGTTTTTTAACAAGTTCACCTAGAATGGCGGCTAAATTTATGGTACTAATGTTTTCCAAAGAGCTACTTACATTAACGGCTGGGCTAACACTTCGTTCTGAAGTTTCGGTGATTTCCTCCCTTTCCTCCCGTACAGGCACTTCCGGTTCCCTACCGGTGACTGGCGGAACCGTTTCCACCGCGTCAGCGTCTCCCACAACGCTGACCGGGCGCTCGCTAGCGCTCTGCGCTTCAACTAGACTACTCTCTTCTGAGAGCTCACCAGCTCTCTGAGCGAACTCTTCAAATACAAACTCCGTGTCCATTCTTTCTAATCTTCGAGCCTGTGCTCGCGTTATGACCATTTACAAAAACAAAAAGGTTACAAAAGGTTACTTCCCCCCTAACTTTCAAAATCCTGAATTCTCTAATGCAATATAGTCATACAAACATTCAAAACACAAAACAAATTCAAATACACAAGACACCGACGTTCTTGGAAATTTCAGGGAGTAACAAAAAACATATACCGAAATTTTACATAAACTGTATGCTGACCAGTGAGTATCTGTAATGTACTCTATGCCCTTAACGCTGCTGGCGCCACTTATTTTGGCGCAGGAGCGTGGAATATCGAGCCCTGAAGCTGGGTAGCCAAGTATTTTGTGAGGTGCAGGTAGCCTGAGCCGAAACTAAGGTTACTACAATACCAACACAAATAAAATAAATAAATAAGGTGGAGTGACTGGGAATATTTAAATTAAAACATGAAATTTACATGAAATGCAAATTACCAACATCTGCATAATCTATTCCCTCTTGGAGATGATAGTGTTCTCCTGCAAGAGCCGCCACTTCCACTGGTAAATCGGTAGAGCATAAATAAATTTTTAGTTACTACGAACCACAGATCTCAGGGTTATCTGGTCTACAGTCATGGTCGAAAGCTACTATAGTGGGTAGTTTGTTAAGTATCAAAAAGGTTAAAAATAAAAAAAATCTACTTTAAAATAATAACAGGTAGCAGCCTGTTTATCTAACCCACTATACTCATGACTGTTTATTGGTTCTATGGGCAATTATACTCTCTCGGCCCCATACAGAGAGCCGGTCAGACATACTTATGACAAGGGAAAATGCCTCCTTGTATCACACTCCTGAAAACAAACATTTGATTAGTATCAGGTACTCACCCTGCAGCAAATTGAGTAGACCATGAATTCTGGTTAGAGATGGTAGTTTTATTCTCATAGAACAGGACATAAGGATGAGAGCGGTGATAAATAGCTTACACTTCAATACACTTGTTACTTTCACTCCTTCTGTAGTGCACTACCACACACACTTAAACTTATCCTATTATCCTAGATATATATATATATATATATATATATATATATATATATATATATATATATATATATATATATATATATATATATATATATATATATATAACACCACTGTTGCATTTTAAAATAACAAAAGGAGAGGGATTTAAATGTGAGATAAAGGTCTGTCTGACCTTTGCAGATAAAAAAAAACAATTTATATACAAACTTTCTTATCTCCTCATTTTTAGTGAGTTTATGGTCTCTAAACAGTTTAGAGAGGAGAGAATAATTTCACACTAGATATCATTTAAACTAAACACGATGATAAAGAAACAAACAAAATTTAAACTGATATAATATCTTTGTTCTGTCGAAACACAGTTTCTGTTGTAGACGAGGATGTCACGCACATAGTTCTCGATGAACATCACAATGTCCTTCCGCATTACCATTTCACTGTGAAGGGAAATGTTCCTTATGAGCTTAGTTACACTGGCTTGTGAAGTTTCACAAAGTAGACATGTAGTATGTCCTTCAAACAAGCAATTTAAACTGCTTGAACTCCTTGTTCAAATGTCCAAGGAAAGGCACTGTGTAATAGCGTTACAGGCCTATGGCAATATTTCTACTGGAGATATTGCACATTTTGTTTTCTCCCATACTGGAAGTATTTGTTTCACCAATATTAACGGTGGGGTGTTTGACAAATGTCAAAGTTAGCAATCTCTTTTGAGTGATGGTTAGCACTTAGAGAACAAAAAGAGAAAAAAAAAGTTTAACTGTTAGTTCCATTTGTCACTCGTCGTTACTTAATACAACTTATTTACTAACACAGAAGATATGTGCATGGCTTCACACATTCGGTAATTTCACTTGACGGTGTTTTGCACAAGTAGAGTTCACTACACACTCGCGTAGTACTGTTGTTTACGGGAATATCCACGGGGACCGGCACTGTCCTCACGTTTTCCCGGGTTATTAGCAACTATGTAAGCGAAGTCAGATGACTTCCTTACGACAAAAAGCTATATGTTCTCACCTCTAGATACTAAGTTGAACCACCCTTGTTTCTCTGCAGAAACAAGTATATCAATAGCACAAAACCAGGAAAGGAAGAAACTCGCTCCCTTTCGAGTCCTTTGACAAAAGGTTGTGTGCCTTCTGGCTATATTCCGGGTGGTCCTATCTGCAAATACACTTGTTCAGCTACCTTCCGTTGCCAATTTTCACCTTCACCCTTTTGACAGATGCTGCCCTTACTCCAAGGACGGTCAACACGAAAGCTTTTGCTCCCAGCAGAAGTCTATGAGAGTTTTTAACACAATTCTGTTTATCTTCACTTGTTACACACGTATTAATATGAGAAACATATGTTATTATACATAAAAATAAAGGAAAATATACAAAGAATACATAGTTATGAAATACATGAACTGTCATCTCTATCAGAAGCAGCAGTAAGCCCAATTTCCTGTGGCTGTCCTTCAAAACTGTCTGCTACTAATGCATCCATGTTTGTTTGGAGAGGGATAGAGGAAACATCTTTGTTAATATTTACTTTTTACAATTACAAGATCCAAGTGTCTTGTTCGATAAGGAATACACGATGATAAATAAATCAGGAATTTTATACGGTATTTCCAAGAACGTTTTGAGCGTAATACGATAATATTAATAATTAACATAGAAAAATAAGTCAAAATAGAGTAAACATTCAAACTGCTGTTGCATCTTGGGAAAGGAGTCTAGGTCCGCTTGCTGACCCGTACTGGTCATGGGGGAAGTGGGGGCGGAAGCGAAGCTTGAGCCTAGCGTCGCACAAACTCATACCTATAGAAATCTAAAAACTCACATGTGGAAGCTAAAAATTTTATGACTTTTTACACAATAGAAGCTGTGTGTCTCTACCCACTGTTTCCAAACCAGAGTGGTATCACTAAGGAAGTTTGTAGAATCCTTCCTGTGTATTGTGAGCTTTATTTATTCCCAAAACTAGTGATTTCTTTCCATGGTGAGTTGTGAGGACCCCACATCTCGAAGTCTAAGGCGACGAGAAGTCGGGAAGAAGAAAAAAATTCTCTGTGAGCGCTTGCTCTGTCTTCCAGCCAAAAATCCAATGTATGATTCTCATCGAATATGCTTATTTCTTCAATTATTTTTCCATTCTATGCATATTTATATCATTCTTCTCTCATCCCCATGTATGCTATGCATTGTCCAATACCCAGTAATTAGATGCAAACATTTCATTACAATATAACAGGCCTATAAACGAAAATAACACAAATAAATATAATACAATATGATACAATGTTGTATTAATATTCCCGTACTACGCTCCAGTGTTTTACACAATTTAATCATAATACCTTGATATATGTAAAAAGTATGCTAATATTCAAGCAATTAATTTTTATCACAATATACTCTATTTACATATTGGTATGTAAATGTGCCCCTCATCTGCATTTTGATATGCAGATGATGGAGAAGGACATAGGCCTTCTACACCTTGCAACAGTTTTTACCGCAGGAAATAACAAATACCTAAGTTTTACTTGTATATCTAGTATGTAGCATGTACGACAGAAGTCTTTGATCAGGTAATGGCGACTGCTTTGAAACAAATGCAGAGTATGAGAAACAGGGCGCAAAATTTCAGTCAGACGCACTCGCCAATCCAAATATGATGGTCACCAGTATTTCTCACGTACAAATTATGAGAGGTCCACACGGCAATTAGTTTGACAAAGTAAGAGATTACATCACGGCATAAAAGTTGAAAACCAGACAATTAGGTTCAGCATAATCAATTTTGAATTGGACAGTTTATAACTCATTCACAATTATTTTTGTGACTGAGTTATGAGTGCAACAGAAACTACACAGCCTTGTAAGTTTACGAAGAAACCATTCCTACTGAATACTAGTCGCCACCTCTAAATTTCTAGACCCAAATGGCGACCTGGCAACCGGAAATTTTTCACCCTGATAAGAATTAAATCTGTCATATCTGTAATTTGGTGTGGAGAAAAAGCAAACTTGTGAACCAAAAGTTTAAGATAATATAAACTATGCCAAAGATCATTGACTCAGGATAAAATCAAGATATCAGGATAAAAGAAATACGAAAAAATATTTGAAACGAAGTAATATAATTTAAAACTTTGAAAGCGGAGGCACAGAAATCTAACGTAAACACACTAAAGACGACAAATTACTAACTGCGTAGTGATCGTCGTTCAGTGGTCAAGGCGCTAGAGCAGTAGTCTGGAGGTACTCGGATCGAATCCACATCGGGCAAATATTTTTATTTTTTACTTTAGGATTTTCGGTGGCGATTGATCGACGATGAGACACATTTTATTATTTTCAGATTTTGAATGTTTTAATACTTGAACTATCAAATCTACAGGAATAATAATAATAATAATAATAATAATAATAATAATAATAATAATAATAATAATAATAATAATAATAATAATAATAATAATAAGAAGAAGAAGAAGAAGAAGAAGAAGAAGAAGAAGGATTACCTCGTAAAATATTAAAAGTTAGGAGCTTATTATTCTTCAAGTCATACCATTACAAGCAGAAACGTGACATTTGGCAAGAATATTTCGGTTTTTATTAATGTTGTCCACGAGATGAGAAATTTCTATTCTCGTTTCTAAAACAAAACAAACAAAATCGGAACTAGAATTAACATTTTCCATTCGAGACGGGACAAGGATAACTCAACTGATGGTCTCGCTTTGAACATGAGAATCGAGACGAGACGAATAGCATCGTAAATATTTCTCGTCTTATCTCGATTCTCGAGATAGTGTATATCCATTCTTTAAGTAAAAATTGCTCTGTATACTGAGTCTTATACACTATTTTGTTACTTTGTACTTCAGAGATCAATGGATTATGATCTGTGTAGGTATTCTTGCAGCAAAGATTTTATAATTACCTCTGCATATATAAAGGTTAGTTTATTATATGCCATACTGTTCAACAATATTCAGTTACTTTTATTACAGTTATTTTCCTTAAAACGTACTGGAGAATATTTTCTAGCTGAAATTTTAGTGGAACATTTTCGCTTAAAATTTTGGTATTTGCAGAGGTGTGTCATGGAGGTACGGACCCCTGCCCGAAATCTCAATTTTCCTGTAAGTTTTACCTAATTTAAGAACAACTTTAAAAATTTTAATACCATTACTAGCTGAACCTGCGCTCTCTACACAGCGCATCATTCGCATATGAGCGTAAATCTCCTTATCATTCCTCACAACATATGTAATGTCCCTTTACAGACAAAAATTAAAGACGTCTTGAAAAAAAATCGGCAAGGGGTATCATAAATGGGAGATTTTTTGATTATTTTTCTCAATATCTCGCACCGTTTGCAAGATTTGAGCCTACTTCCGGTTTGAGTTTCTAATTCATGTATGACCAGTATTTTCTTTCTTCTTGCATGAAGTATGTAATAAGCAAATTAATAACAGTTAAATAATGACAGTTAATTATGTCAGTTATATATGGTGTTCATTGGGCAAAAAATAATACAGATTTATCTTAGACTTGAAAAATGGTTGTCCTTCCTTTTTCATTATTATTTGGCCATGAAACAAACGCCTGAAACATATATAACCCCAATATACAACAATGTGGTGTTGGAATGTATAACGCATAGGATATGATACTTTAGTTTCCTTTTTTAATTTCAACGCTTCCAGTGTACCCTAAAAAATGTAACAAAGAAATAATGGCCATGTTGTTTTTTTTAATATTTAATTAGAACTGGACAATCTACCCAAAATTTCCAATCGATCAGTGAAATAGTCATCTTTCTAGAGAATGTAGTTTCCGAGATCTCATTGTCGAAAGGATTGACCACAAACATATAAACGTCCTCAACATTCACATGCATTGATTTTAGAGAAGACTTATTAAAATAGAAAGTTTTGAACTATAATTTTATATCATAAACTTTATGAAAAAGATATAGTTAACTAATTAAGACTATTTAAAGTAAAAATACTTAAAATGTTTGTCTCTGTTAAATGTCGAAATCACACATCACCGTAAATAAATGATTTGAGTTGAGTTGATTTTTACGTCCCGTTCAGCAGCGAGGCTATATGAGACGTGGACCTACTGATTAACGTGGAATCCGAACCACATGAGCTCCCGCCGGGAATCGAACCCGGGCCTCCCAAATAAATGATTTGAAAGCTAAAGATATAGGTTGGAACTCGGGCGCTTTTAATCGCTATTCTAGCTTTTTAATAGATAGATTATTATTTTCATTATCATTATTACTGAAGTGTTGTGAACTTAATTCTATCACCCAGCTCCCTCTTAGTGGGCATTGTGCTGGACAAACACCGTATGGGTGTAGGTTTTCTCGGGGTTCTGCTTCCTCCTACGTTCTTTATTCCAATATTTCATTCATTCTTATCAAGTCTCCTTTAGCCTAGCGGACATAAGCATTATTTAAAACAAATATTCATTGGGTGAGTCCAGTAGCCCTATATAGTTTTGAAGGTTAGGGATGGCGTCTCCCGTGGTTCCCATGACTTTTTCCCCTGGTTGTAAGGACGTACACAGAGGTTATGTCCTGGTGGTCCGGATGCTTCTCTCCAGTAACGACTTCTTTGGTAACTTTTGCCTAATTTAGGGGCGATTTTAATACAATCTATCCTCATAAGGAATTTGTCTTCTATATTATTATTATTATTATTATTATTATTATTATTATTATTATTATTATTATTATTATTATTATTATTATTATTACTATTATTATTATTATTATTATTATTATTATTATTATTATTATTATTATTAAGTTTTGAGACCTGAATATTGCAATGCAATTCGGTTCAGTTTCGTTTGAGAACAGAAACTATATTGCCACTTTTCAGAACATCCATACATATATTACAAAAGTTCCGAAAGATGTGTAATGGTATCGTTTTAGGCTAAGGTATTATGAATCTGCTGTTTCACTTTTAACAGAATTTAAGATTCCTCATGTTTATTTCTATATATTGTATATTTGTGAGAACACGTTATTGAACCATAGAAAATACAACTGTTTCTCGGTTCGGATTGGTTTCCCTTAAAAGTTTGAAAATAAAATGAAATGAATTCTTTGAGTTTCATGTCCCACCATTATGCCTGTTAGGTTGAGGAAGCCCATGATTAGAGCAAGTGAATTATGGTGGACAAATTGGTGCACTGAGAAAGTGAGAGGAAACGGGAGTGTCTCGAGAAAAACCCGTGAGCACGATGTTGTCCGTCTCACGTTTTCTTGCCTTGGGAATGAACTAGGTACCCCACCCATCATAGTTCCGTGATTGGGTTCCGTTGTTCGATTCCCGATGGGAGAACCTTTGAAAAGTTAAATGTTCTCTATGTATCTGTGTTCGTATCCCTATCGTTCAAGGTTACACGAAATAACTGTAAAACGATTATAACTTAATATAATAGAGACAAGTTACGGAGATACTTTCGGTGAATCAGGAAAAAAGTGGTCTGAGGCTCCAGGTTCCAGGTTCGAATTACTCTTAAGACCACAAACTCCTTTATGTCCTTGCGTCTGTGTATGTCTTTTTTAAATTAAATTTGAATTCATTGGAATATAGCATTTTATCATGAACAAAATCATAGTGTTTCATCGTTAATAAAATATTGGAATCACAAACGTGTGCAATTTGCTACATACACGAGTGTTTTTGACTCTTACTTAATAGAAGGATAGTGGCTTGAGCATTCGTTTCGTAATTTAGGGGTCCTTGGTTTGGTTCCCGCTGAGATTATTAAGGAACTTTTTATCAATTACAATGTTGATACTTCTTATGTATAATAACATGAAAATATTCAATTTCTCTCGGCCTTAAAAGTTAAAGTTAAAACGACTTTCTTCAGAGAGGAAATACTAACATGACGTAATATGTAATAATCTTGATTTTTACTGTCTGAGAACGTCATATGTTTTTCAAACATTTCATGAAGACATAATTGTCATCCTTAGGGCTTAGTATGAGTTATAAATGTGTCTGAAACGTTATTGTTTCATTGTGGAATTGTTTTAATTTCTTCCACTATTACTAGAAATAATAAAAATAATAATTTTGTTCGCCACTTTCAACACTTTCCATATATCCGTTCAACCAAAATTTGTAAATAGGAACTACTCTTTTTTTATATTTGTATGTATATTTTGTTAAAATATAAATATAACATATATAATCCAAGGTCTTTTACCCAAAGAAAGTGTGTTACTATGTATCGTGATGAAGACAAATACTACTTAGTTTCTGTTAAGGCATCGGATGTTTGATTTTCATATTGTCCAGGACATGACACCTTTCTTCCCCTCTTTTCTTTTGGATACTAATTCACCAAAGCATCTCTTCTCAGGGACAGGAACCAAATTAATTTTATTCCTATTTCCTATTAACATCAGTATATTTATGTGCATAGCAATAAGACGTAATATTGAGGTTTCAAAACTTCAGTAATAATAATAATAATAATAATAATAATAATAATAATAATAATAATAATAATAATAATAATAATAATAATAATAATAATAATAATAATAATAATAATAATCTATATATATAAAAGAGAACGTACAAAATCCTTTGTCCGCTCATCACGCTAATACGGCTGAACCAATTTCTTTCATTTTTGGGGGGTTATTAGGATTTGGACCCTAGATGGTTTTTATCATATCACTTTAATTTTTAATTACCAGTGTCTTGAGATAATTGACCATTCAAGTGTCCATAACGTACAAATCCTTTGTTATTAGTTCAACATAGGTAAAAATAAACGTATTTATATGCAACCCGCATGACCGTGTCACTCGGCGGGTTAACATAAATGACAGGCGATATACAGCGGAAAATAGCTTGAATCTTCTGTTTAAAATTTTTTAATTGATTTGCTTATTTTTACAGACACTTTTACAATATGCCAGCACCGGGATGACCGCAGCGAAGCGGGGCGGGTTAACATAAATGACAGGCGATATAATGTTAAGATTTACTGCAATCTTCTATGGTTTTTATCATATCACTTGAAAGCGAAAAAGTAAAAGTTATCTAAGTAACAAAGTTTATTGCGTTCCGGGGTGACCGCAGCGAAGCGGGGTGAACGCTGCTAGTAATAATATAGAACACACATTCTGTATGAGGACAAATCGTATTAGAATCTGTAAAATCGCCCCTTACATTAGGAAAAAGTTACAAAATATTCGGGATTGGAGAGAAGCGTTCGAACCACCAGCACATAATCTTTGCGTACACTCATGTCCAAAATTATTGTTGCATTTGTATAAATATGTTGTTGTAGGATTATAATTTGATAACGAATTCGCATGATATTCCTTATAATCTTGGTATGAGTATAATCGGCAAAGACATGTAAATGGAAAATTTCATGTCTAAAGAGCAGTAAGTAAGAACAATGAAACGAAAATAAATCTTTCTTGTCCACTTAGCGACATATTGTTTTACTCATTCTAATGTTTGGATTTATAATTCTTTTTCTATGAGACTTACCACAAATATACATTTCCCGATTATACACATAGCATCATTATTAAAAGTACAATGCAAAATCATTATCAAATTATATTCTTAGAAGAAGACAGTTATAGATATCCGACAATCATTTTGGACTTGAGTGTACGTCCCTTCAAGTAGATAAATGTTAAACGAAAACTTTCCAGGCAAATTTCGTGTAAAACGTAGGGCTACTGAACTCTCAAGAGACCTAAGAAAATTTGTTTTAACTAGTGGTTATCCCGGCTACGCTAAAGAAAATTGATGGGAATGAAATAAATATTGGAATAAAGAAAGTTGGAGGAAGCAGAACACAGCTACACACACATACACACGGCGTTTGTCTAGCGCAATGCCCAATGGGCGGGAGGTAGGTGGTACCATTAAATTCACAACACTTCAGTAATAATGATAATGAAAATAATAATAATGGTATTAAAATTTTTAAAGTTGCCCTTAAAATAGGCAAAACTTACAGAAAAGTTGGGATTTCGGGCAGGGGTCCGTACCTCCAAGACACACTTCTGCAAATACCAAAATTTAAAACGGAAGTGTTCCACTAATGTTTCAGGTAGAAAATATTTTAAGTACATTTCAAGGAAAATAACTGAAATAAAAATAACTGAATTTTATTGAAAAGTAACGCATATAAGAAACTAACTTTTAGGATATCCAGAGGTAATTTATAAGCTTTGCTACAAAAATACCTACACAGACCATAATTCAATGATCTCTGAAATACAAAGTAACAAAATATCGTATAAGATTCAGTATACGGAGCAATTTTTACTTAAAGAATGGATATACACTATCTCAAGAATCAAGATAAGACGAGAAATGTTTACGATACTTTTCGTCTCATTTCCAAAGCGAGACGTTAAGTTGAGTAGCCTTGTTCCTTCTCGAATGTAAAATGTTAATTCTCGTCCCGATTTTGTTTGTTTTGTTTTAGAAACGACATAAGAAATTTCTCATCTCGTGGGCAACATTAATAAAAACCGATATATTCTTGCCAAATGTCACGTTTCTGCTTATAATGGTATGACTTGAGCGATAATAAGCTCCTAACTTTTAATCTTTTACGAGATAATAATAATAATAATAATAATAATAATAATAATAATAATAATAATAATAATAATAATAATAATAATAATAATAATAATAATAATAATTGTAATAATAATAATAATAATAATTATTATTATTATTATTATTATTAGTTTATTATTATTACTATTATTATTTCTGTAGATTTGATAGTTCAAGTAGTGAAATATACAAAAGCTGAAAATAATAAAATGTGTGTCATCGTCGATCAATCGCCACCAAAAATTTTAAAGTAAAAAATAAAATATGGATTCGATCCGAATACCTCCAGACTACTGTTCTATTGCCTTGACCACTGAACGACAATCATTACGCAGTAAGTAATTTGTCGTCTTTAGTGTGTTTACGTTATGTTTCTGTGCCTCTGCTTACAACGTTTTACATTATATTTCTTCCTTTTAAAAATTATTTTGTATTTCTTTTATCCTGATATGAGTGAATGATCTTTGGCGTAGTTTATATTAATATCTTGAGTTGTTCTTAAACCTTTGGTTCACAAGTTTGTTTCTTCTCCACAAAGAACTACGGATATGACAGGTTTAATTCTCATACTCTGCATTTGTTTGAAAGCAGTCGAAATTACCTGATCAAGGACTTCTGTCCGCCTTTTACTGCAAAACGGTTCGTGTCCTTTTTTGAAATTTCGAGCTTTTTTCAAAATATTTCGGGATAGGCTTAGGACCTTTCAAGCAGTTTTTCCGCAGAAACAAAAAATACGGGTCACTTTATTTCGTGTCTTGTATCTATCTGCAAAATTTCGTTGAAATCTGCGTGCAACACTGTTCCATGTTAGAAGGAAGTTTCAAGTTTTCTAGAGTATATATTAATTTCCACACTTGATCTAATACCTTATAATTATGATATCTTAAATTTTAATTTATCAATGTTTTCTAAGTGTTTCAGCGTTTAAGGGAAACTAAATTACGTAAGCAAAACATTATCTCCTACACATTCTATTTCCTTCTCGTTGATAATTTGAGGATGGCGATTTAAAGTATCTCGCTTTGCATATTAATATCTTTCCCGTGGAAAATATTTTGGCACTTCTAGATTTCCATACAATGGAAGACCATGATGATAAATGTTGTTTCGGATAAGATTGGGCTACTTTGGTTCTCATCTTTCGCATAAGTGTTGCGTCAAGAAACGAAACAAAAATTTAACATTGGACAGTAGAAACGCACTGTAGACCACTGTTTAATGCTTTCCTATTTTTTATAAATATGTTATTCTATGACTTTAGATTATCAGTTCTATGTACCTCTGATATTATTCTAGCCTATCAAGAATAATAAAATACAATTTTTCAATAAAAATTTCTCAATGTCAGTTATTATGCTAAACTTTTTCCAGCTTTTTATTTAATGGTTAAACTAAGAGATAGTGAGGAAAGTTTCTTCCCTTTCACTTCAACTCAAGAGATGTAAACCACTTCTGGTTTCCATTTATAATGAGCAAGAATTCAATTATACCTAGGTTTATTACCATCCATTTAAAAGTAATAAAGGAGTATATATATTAATTATTAATGATGATAATACACAGTAAAAAATGGTTGTGTTAATTCAACTCAAATTTAACACAGAGCAGTGGTTCCTGCGTGACTACAATTATGCGGTGTTAATTCGATTCAGATCCCGCGGTGTTACTGTTTAACAAAGGCGGTATGTTACGTTTTTAACACACAACCGGTGTTGAGATGTGTTAAATTCGGATTTCTGTTAGTATTTTCGGTGTTGATTCGACACCATGTCAGGGTTGGTTGTGTGGGAAAAAGTGTTGAGTGCCACTTGTGGCGGTGTTGCACCAACGCGAAGAAAGTAACACAGTCTATAATGTGTTAATATTACATCATGTCAAGTATCAATATAACACAGTCCCTGTGTTATTTCAACATCATTTTCTTATTATTTCAATACAGAGTGTGCGTCATAATTCAAGGTCAAAGTCGTATAAATAACACCGTTTTGTTGTTAATTCAACACTCACTGTGTTAAAATTCAAGGTCAGACCACCAGATTAACACCGTTTTTGGTGTTAGTTCGACTCCAGTTCTGTGTTACTATGACACCTATTTCGGTGTTGAAATAACTCCGTGTGGTGTGTTGATGGAACCATTTTTCTGTGTTGGAAAAGCTTGTGGTGTGCATGCTTACGATTACCGAAGATTCTAGTTTTAAAATAAGAATAGTAAACTACAAAATACTTCATTTAGAAAATCTTCATAAACTTTCTTGTCGTCGTCCTCAACACTTATTGTGAAGTATTTCTTGATGGTTCGAAACACAATCTTCACGAACAACTTGTTCAAGAATGATAGGAAGCTCTTTCCTATATCCTTATAATATGTTTGCCTCTTAATCGTGTTTCTACTGATTTTCCGCCATTTTGGAAATAGTCCCCGGTGTAGACTGATGAGCTCTAGTGCAGTGTAGAAGTGACACAGTAATACGGTGTTGTTTCTCGCTGTTGACATATTTCTTCAGCAACATTACGTAAAACAACTCAGAACACATCGCGCGGTTTGTACATTGACATTTTACGAATACCTGGATTTGTTTAAGTATTTCGTTCTACTGTGTTTGACTGTACCTTCAGTAAGTAAGATTTTGTAATTAGATGGCCAGCATATTTGGCAATCATGTAGAAAACAACACCGAAGATTCTACACTTGTATTAAATTAACACACAGGCTGTGTGTCATTTCAACTACCGGAATTTGACACACAACTCCAAATGGAAGGTGAGTTGTTCTAACCACCTGTTTGTGTTATATTTTAACACAATTGTGTTAACACATAGGCATGTCGTTGAAATAACACAACGATTTTTTACAGTGTATATAAGTTCAAGCAAAATTGTTTGAATATTTTTTGTCTAATATATTACTTTTTTTTTTAATGAAAAGTCGTAGGATTATTTACATTTCTGCGAAAATTCACAATCCACCACATACCGCATTCTGTAAACGGAGTATATGTTCACGATTACGTAAAGGTCTTCATGCTGTGAGTTTTCAGAAATAGTCTCGATTTTGGAAAACAGATTTATAGTGTCTCTGAATAAAGTCTTCCATTATTAATTATAATATGTTATGAATAATTTATTTTTCAACACAGTCAGTGTGATAACGATTTGATAATACAATTATCACAAGATAATTCCAATGTGAGATTACTAGTAAAGGATAACAAATAATCAGCTTCACAGAGACACAATTTTGTCTCTGAAGTCGTTATTATTTGTAGATGTTTAGCGTTTCTTTTCGCACCAAGGTAATATGAGTCGTGGATCTACAGTTTATGGTGAAGTCCGAACTATAGTAATGTGTTCAATGTTCTTTCAACGTGAATTGAATCTGGGACCAAGTGCACCAAAGACTTGCACTCTAGTGACTACCCAAAGGGAGATCTCTATAGTGTAGTTATTCACAATAGGCGATATATATATACAAGGATTAGACTAGCTCCTTTGAAAAGTCCTAAGAATAATAAAACCTTACTTTTAAACAGTTTGAAAGTATTAATGAGATTATTTGTTAAATAAAGTGAAAGGTTTCTTTCGTAGTGAAAGTTATATTACATTCTTGATCATGAACCTAGTAAAACGTTGTATGTGTTCTTTTCTGTAGGTGTTCTTTTCATATTACAAAGGCCGAATGAAACTTTCTTTTCCTTTATGGTGCTAATTTAGTTATAAATTAGTAACCTGTTTTTAAATAATGTACATCCCACTGGTAACAAACTGAAGTTACTCTGTTTGCTACTGAAATAAATTACAAATCGGACAACACACTAATAATATGATCGTGACATTTACAAAGTAAAATTAATAAACATATCGATATAAGTACATTTTGAGTGGTTCGGGTGAAAATAATGGTCTCACGTCCTTTAAAATTGAGTTATTATGGATTGAGTGAAATAGGCTGAGTTCGAACCACAGGACAGTATCTAGATAGTTTAATTTTGAAAATGTATCTCCATATGGCAGGGGAAGCTTGTTTGGTATCTGTCATTGCATTGAATTGCATGGTATTGGTCAATCTTCTTTTCCGGTTTACTCGAAAGTTAGACAATGTGATATAACATTATGTTTCCCCGAACCGCTTATACAGATGGTGATCAGAAAAACGGAAGCACCTGTAATTAGCAACACGTCAGATGTATGGGTTGGCAGCGGTGTCGTGGCGCCCGCAGCGCCGGACCGCTGGTGGCGGTGTGTTAGGTCGGTCTCCATACTACGTCAGGCGCAGTGGAACAACAGTGTCCAGTGGCTGCAGCAGACGGAGGTAGTGTAAAATAGGAGACCTCTCAGATTTTCAAAGAGGGCAAATTGTTGGTGTGCGGTTATGTGGAGTGAGTGTGACGGCAGTGGCTACTGTGTTAGGTGTGTCGCATAGGACAGTGTCGAAGGTGATGACGGCCTACACAACACACGGGAAAACCACATCGAGGAAGCGAAACAGCGGGCGAAAGAAAATCATGAGTGACAGGTCACGCCGGGTATTAAAGTGCATTGTCACGCAGAACCGTCGTGCCACTGCGGAGCAAGTGACGGAGGAACTCAATCAGCACCTCCCCCACCCTGTTTCCACAATCACAGTCCGCCGCGAATTACATGACAAGAACTTACGAGGACGTGTTGCACGGGCCAAACCGCTCATCAGGGACCATAACGCTTTCGCACGCCGCAAATGGTGCCGCGACCATACAACTTGGACCGTTGAGGACTGGAAACATGTGATATGGTCGGATGAGTCATCCTTCACCCTATTCCCAACCACGGGCCGTGTTTATGTGTGGAGAACGCCCAAAGAAACTTATGATCTGCAGTGTCTCCACCCAACTGTGAAACATAGCGGCGGCTCGGTGATGCTGTGGGCCGCCATATCATGCTTTTCATTGGGTCCTGTGGTCACACTTAGCGGACGAATCACCGCCAACGATTATGTCGCAATTTTAGACCACTTGCATCCTATGGTCCGGATGTTGTTCCCGGATAATGACGCCATCTTCCAGGATGATAATGCACCTATTCACACAGCTGGCGTTGTTGCAGCGTGGTTTGAGGAACATCGGGATGAAGTTCAACACCTCCCCTGGCCCGCCCAATCCCCAGATCTCAACATAATTGATCATCTGTGGCCCGTCTTGGAAACACGACTCCGGCGACGATTTCCACCTCCATCCTCTCTCACAGAACTGGCCGATGCCCTGCACGAGGAATGGTGTAAAATTCCACTTGCTACCATTCACGACCTCTATGCCTCCATCCCACGTCGCATCAAGGCTGTTCTGAAGGCGAAAGGTGGCCCGACACCATATTAATCTGTTAAGTTGCAATTTCGTTCAGGTGTTTCCATTTTTCTGATCACCATTGTTTGCTTTATTTCAAACAACGGACAATGATATGTTTGGCGGATGCGAAAGAAGCCAATAGTTTCCAACTGTGAAACATGGCTGAGGCTCTGTGATGCTGTGGCCCACAATATCCCGTTTTATGTTGGGTCTTGTGTTGATGCTTAACGGTCACGTCACTGTCCGATGTTATTTTGCCTTATTAGAGAACCATATGCATCCTATGGTCTACATCTTGTATCCGTGTAATGACGCCATATTCCAGGATAAGAAGGCACTTATTTATCCAACTGTAGCTGTTGTAGCGTGGTTTGAAGAACATCAGGATAAAGTTGAACCCTTCCTCCGGCTAACTCAATTCCCGGACCTGAGCATGATTAAACACCTGTGACCAATTTGGACACATGAATCCTGCACATATTACCGCATTTCTCACAGAACTGAGTAATGTACTGCTCACTGAATGGTGTAATATTCCGCTTGATACCATTCAGAACATCTATGACTGCATTCCATATCACACCAGAGCTGTTCTTAGGGCCAAAAGTGCTCCAACTTCACATTAACATTGTAAGTTGACCTTTTTTCACATATTTTCAAAAAGAATAAGTATCTGTATACATATAGGTTTATGAAACTACTGAATGTATTATAAATGGTATGATTATTTAGTGTTTGATCATATCAAGCCATATAGCTATTATTTTATAAAAAACTGTCAGTTTACTTTGAAATTATCCTTACATAATATTTTAATACCCTTTGGAAATAATTACCTCTAGAAGACAATTCTGATGCAACTTCTCTTCCGATTCCAGAACTAGCACCTGTAATGACGACCGTTTTTCCGTCCAAACGTCCCGGAATCTCGACTTCGTTTCCTCTCATCAACATGATTAGTCTGAAATCTATAACATTATATTTGTTGGTATTATTATTTTATTGGTATTATTATTTACAAGAATGGAGTTGTGTGGCATAATCTCAAGACTACTGTAAAATGAATAAGATTATTCGCTAAAAATAATAGTAAGAAGCAGGTATAAACAAAAATTATTTTATTTAACTGCAAGATTACATGTGTAGTTTAGAGCTACTTTCAGGCTAAAATAATTTTTTAAAAAAAGATTATATCTAGGTCCAGCAACGAGCAATATTCTATGGAAATGTAGCTTTGCGTTTTCTCTTAACGGGTTCATTTCCCACTTAGGAAATGATGTGACATAACCACTTACTTGTAAAAACCCATGTGAAAACAACGCTAACACTAGCTGCCCAAACTGAATGAGCTATAAACAGATGACGTGAATGATGAGAAAGTATATCATCACTAAAGCAACTGAAATCATAAATAGAAATTCTCAGAACACTATGGGCTTTTGATCATTACCCGACAAAATAGTATAAAAGTGGACGGAAGAAGACCTTAGCTTTTGAACACCCCGGATTTCTGGAAGCAAATTTGATGTTATAGGCAGGAGTACCTTTGATGCAGAGCAGAAAAGTTTTTCTGCCAAAATAATAGGAT
The DNA here is from genome assembly GCF_964235325.1 of Thermobia domestica. NCBI lineage: Eukaryota > Metazoa > Arthropoda > Insecta > Zygentoma > Lepismatidae > Thermobia > Thermobia domestica. Next base: position 118,661,841 of record NC_137461.1, read on the forward strand.
CACAGTGCATGCTTATAAAAAAAAAAAACTGGAGTGTTCGAAAACTTTTGGGCGGTAGGATCAGGCACGTAGCCAGGATTTCGTAATAGGGGGGGTCCGAGACATGAAATACTATGGTTATCACATCAGAGTTCGATTATTCTAAACTATTTTACTGGTAACATATGGTTCGTTTAGTCAGTATTTCGTAATGAAGGGGTGGATGTGGGGGAGTTTGACACGAAATATTGTTGTTATCACAGCAGGGGCTTGGTCAATTTAAACTATTTTAATAGCAACATATGATAGTTTGTTAAGACTTTAAAATTAGGACATGTTAGTAAGTATTTTAGTAACAAACTATGAAGAAATCTCGAATAAAAGAATATTAAAAAAATGATTTGACATGAAAATGAAATGAAATCTTACGCCCCATGTCTATGCCAGTTAGGCCAAAGAAGACGGTGATGATGAGAGATGAGTGTTATGAAGAAAGTGGGAGGTAACGGGACAACCCCGGGAAAACCCACTAGCACGGTGTTTGTCCACCACGAAGTCCACACGGCGCGTACTGCTACCGAAACAGGGGCCCCAAGCACCGGAGGTGAACGCTCTACCACTGAGCCACCGCGCCAAAAAAAAGAGAAATTTAAAAAAAAAAATTACAATATCTACGTTCCTTCTTCTGTTCATCCAAATATAACAATTTTCCTTTCATTATGACCTCAACTATTATAAAAAAAAGTACGTATCCAATAATGTCTTGTAAAATATTTTATTATATCTGGGTTCGTTCCTCTGTTGAATCAAATGTTACTAGAACTTTCTTTCCACATAACTTTTTCTTATTATTTCGTCAACTGCTGTCTGTTCCAAATGACAAGTTAAAGGAGCAGAAAACTGTTTCTCAAATAACATGTTTGATACTGCAGAGAAGTGATGAAAAATTATTTTTATTTTTAGCTTTTGTTATTTTTAACGCTTATTCTTCCTATTACTTGTTTCTTTTTGTTTAATCCTTCCTTATTTTTTTTTATTTCTTGTCTCGAAGGGGGGGTCCGGACCCCCCGGACCCACCCCTTGGCTACGTGCCTGGTAAGATATATATCGCTCATTTTTACTGACACATATGGAACACAGAATTGTCGAGCGTTTGCCAACAGATCAAATCAAAGAGTAATCAAACAGAATTTAAAGCAAAAGCGAAGAGGAAAATACAAACACAAATAAAATAAATTTTTAAGTAAGGAGTAACATGAATGAATGGTCGAATCGAGGTCTTTGAATAGAAAAGGGGATCACAGCGTCTTGTAGCGGCAATTTTGATAAGAAGTAAACCACTACTTACGAAAGGGTCAATTTTCTTTCTCTTAATGCGGAACAATTCGGCAAGTAATCTTTTCCAGATAAAAATTATGATTTTCCTTAACATTAACAATTTATTGAAGTTATCCAACATGAAAATAAATTGAACAATAACGAAATAAAGGTGCATACACAAATATTCAAATCCAAACCAAAGTTAACCCTTTCCCGTTTTTCAATGGTAGTACGGAAGTTTTGCCACATTATCATTCCACTTTTCAATTATCTAAATGCAATTTACAGATTATATAATGTAGAAGATTACTCATATCAAAATTTACTACTAAATTGAATTTAAATTTCAAATACTAACATCAAATAATTAAATATAGTGACCAGAAACATACTACTCACCAAAAATTTGCAGTAGTTGGCCAAAAGAGAGAAAAATAATAGGATAAAATTTAGTACTTACAAATTCTTGCTGAGCAATATCTCCCAGTTCACTTTATATATAATTTTATACTTTACTTCCGTCCACCTTAGGTATAGGAGCACGATAAGCCAAAATCATACCGAAATTACACTTCACTAATTTTCAATTTGACGAACATAATTTTATGCTCCTACCCCTGCCTACCTTACGTTTCATTCTAATGAAAACGTAATAGTTACGGCTAGATTTCAGAAGATAAATGGCGTATCGATCACTTCAAACAAACGAATATCAGAACCCTGATATTGACCTACGAAGTCAATGTTTCCATACACAAGTTTATTTAACTAATCAGCTCTTCAGAAATGTCCAAAGTTCTTCGACTTCTTTTCACAAGAACTTACAGAGAAATGTCTCATATTAAATTCCCCACCTCGCTGGGTGATTTAATTATAACAAACTTTAATTAACATTTCGAAGTAAGTTCATCAAAAATTCCATGCACAACATGCAGTAAAGAATAATGGAACGAAATCGCCGATGGAAATTCTTAAAGTTCAAATCGTTAGTTGTTTAGGAGATGCTTTTAATTCATTGTCCAATCGACAAAGCACGCACCATAACTGCAGAAAGATAACAAGTTCGATGACGGTATTGTTCTTGCTTATCCACCTGATGCTCCTGATTTATCTCCAGTCTACTATGGGAAGGTTCTTTAGGACAAACACAGCCATGGCAAGACACACCCAATTCCAAACCCGCAGAATTGCATAAACAGAGCACATACTATATATATATATATATATATATATATATATACAATAATTTTTAACATTAAAGTGGATTATAAATGTTACAAAGATTTTTACATATAACTTTAATTTTCATTGTTATTTTCTCTTGCTGGATAAAATTTCTTTATAAAACTAACATGTCGTTTTATTTTAATTTTCTAGTCAGCTATGAGTTGCAGCCAAACGGTATTTGACGTTGGATAGCTTAAAATTTCATAAGGGCCTTGAAATTGACTATCTAATATAGGTTGATAACGTTTCTCTAAAGAAGATTTAGTAACTTTCTTAACTAATAATTTATTTCCAACAGGTAAATCTATATTTCTACGTTTTCTAGAATACATTTTGTCTTTCCCTTTCCATGCTACTTTAATATTATTTTCAATAGTTCTACTCATCTCATCTTTATCTTGCGTACTTTCAAGAATTAATAGATCTAGAATTCAGTTTACCTCTAAGGGGTTAAACATTTTTCTTCCTAAGTACAATTCACTAGGGCTTTTAATAATTATCGAGTTGAAGGCACAAAACTTCAACGAGTCAGTGCAAACCGAAGATGTATCTCATATGAATGATGTTGCTCAAATTGTCCAAGAAATTCCTCCCCAACACAGGCAGATTTGGATGAATCTTTCAAAGAGTTGAGCCCTAGTCAGACCTCAAATCTTGCAGCAGATGACGCGTCGAATAGTTTGTTCCTATTTTATTAAACAATACAAATGCTGTTCAACATTCTTCTGCATTTACAGAAACCCAGAAATCCAGACGTCTGCACGACAGCTTTCTTAATGACGGAATTTCACGCAAGGGACACCTCTTCAGAAACCAAAGAAGCCAACAATTCAGAACCAACCGCAGTTGCTTCCTCATCAGCTAAATCCCACAATTTAGTATTGTGTGATCCTGATATTCCAGCTCCTTTCAAAAGCGCTCTCTCTTGGTCCGAGGGCAAACCGTAGTTGTCCTAAAGAAAGAAGAAGGAACGGATTCCTGCAGTTGTTACATCTGAACAATACCGACTGTATATTGAATCAAAACTTGTATAATACAGTAGAAAAAGCCAGAATTCAGCAGGAGAAGTTACAGAGGAAACGTGAGATGGAGTTGAAGAGAGAAGGAAAGGGACGCGTAAAACAAATGAAAATGGAACTAAAAAGCAGAACACCAAACAGAGGCAGAAAAAATGCAATCCTTAAAGAACTTTTCTTTTGCGTTTCGATCGGAAAATGATACAGTACCTTTCAAAACAGCCTTTTACTTTATTGTTTATTTTTTCAATAATAAAGTGGTATTATTTTCACTAATTGTTCCCAATCACATGCAATTTCTTATGAACATTGGGCTCTTATTATTTTGTTTTCACACATGTACTGGTTTTACTTAACGTTTTTCAAGTGCAAAATAAATAAAAATGCTACACACAAATACCGGTTACATATTAAATTACATCAAAATTTAGACATCAAAATTTATTGATTTCTCTTGTATGTCCATCACTGGGTCTCCATAACTAGGACATCCAATTTCTTAAATGTCCATCACTGGATCTCCATAACTAGGACATCCACTTCTTCTAATGTCCATCACTGGCTACAAAAATAGGGTTACAAGAACAACTCAAATAGTACATTCTACTTCTTTTAAATAGCAGTAATGACTACAATTTAACAGAGGCAAGTGTAAACCATGCCTTCCACTACGAAACAACGAGATTACTACAATTCTCTTTCATCTACAACATATTTTGTCAAAAGTGCTCTTAATAGTGTCCAAGACTAGGGTGTTTCCTTCATGCAAATCCAATACTCAAACTCGAAGTAGTGCATCTGCTTGCAATAGGGAAATAAGATTAAGGATTGAATTTGTTCTTCGAACGCTGAATCCATATCAAAAAGCAATTACTCGCTATTCCTTCTGGCATTAATGATGAATTTTGATATAGAGTGAAATTTAAAAGAAACTGAATGTTATTTCTAACATTTTGTCATACAAATTGCAGTAAAAACCAATACTTATCAGTTCAAGGGAAACGGTGGATTCAGAAGAGAGCATAAGCACGGCCCTCTAAATAAAATATAGCTCTATTTTGTGATATTTCATTGACACTAGCTGGCATCATTACACAAGCACATGTTCGTAACGACATGTGCTGATATTTACAAACAAGCAGATGATACACTAAAGAGGAAGACACAAAGAAAACCGAAAGGAGACGGATCACACGAAGGAAACCGAAAGAAGACGAGAAAACCGAAGAGGACGCATAAGAGGGACCACGGAGGAACCAGACATCAGTCTTACCGCTGATGAAATAACCTATACCTGCTCCGAGATCGCACTGGACTGGGGATACACCTTTACCTAAACCCTATGTCGCACTGGACTTGGGATCCTAACTACAACTAAACCTCGCAAAGCTGCTGTGAGCTGAGGGAGATTCCTACAAGTCTCACCTGAACCTCGCTAGTGCTCTGGAATCTGCCATGAGCTAGAAGGGACACCGTGCAAAACACATATTTCCTTCACCAGGTCACTTAGGATAAAAAGACACTATTTAATTAGTCTTAGTAATTTCAAAAAGACACTGTGTCTAGAATTTTGTAATAAAATTGGTAATGGAAAAAAGACACTGGGACCGTTATTTGACTCTGTCTATAAAACATTTCAATATTATTTCTGTTAATATGCTAGACCAATAATATTTATCTAAGATTATTTTTACAGTAATCTATCTATTTCAAAATATAACAAGGAATTCTTCCTATACCTTCATGCTTTTGCACAAGAGTGGAGCAATAAAAATTATAAGAATAATTCGCGGCGTTTTCTGTGATGATATGGCCTTCATCACAGTACCAAAGTGAATGAATACAAAATTTTCCAAAATGATCATACAGTCTCTATAGTTCTATTAAAAATTGAAAACAAGCGACTTCAAGTTGAATTATATAGAGATTACATATAGGTTGTGAATGATACAGAGGTTTTACACAAGCGATCGTAAGGAGCAAAGAAACCGTAAGTAATTAAAAACATGCGATATTCTCCAGCTATCTTCTTCCAAAATTGTTGGCGTTCCCCACAGTTCCACCAGGGATATTCAGCTCAAAGCACTTTGTGCATTCAGGTGAACAATTTGATGCTTCTTTCGTTCTTTTTTTTTTTTTCATTTGAAATTATAAGAGTCTATGTCATCTGCACACACTCACTTGTTACTTTCGAGCAATGATAGTAAAGAAGGAGTATCATGATCGTGAGAAAGTCTAAGTCAAAGTATAGCTAAACGGATTTAAACGTTTCATAACCTCTACATACCGAAAAACTGGTTTCAAATATAAATTCGTCCGTTCCAGTCTAACGTGTTCACGTGATGATTTTCCTTCTATTTCCTATACCAATCTTACATTAACAGCTCTATAGAGTGTCCAAAAAGTCTGGGTACATAGGGAATTCTAATAATTTGTTGTTGTTTTCTCAGATTGAATGATGGCTTTGTCTAAAGAAGAACGATTCGAGTTGGTACTCTTAAGTGGACGAGAAGGATGGTCCTATCGCAAAATTGTGGAAGAATTTAACCTTCGACACCCTCATCGTCAACCTATTTGTTTCACTGCGGTTAGGAAATTAATCACCATGTTAAAAGAAACAAGCTGTGTGTTGGACAAACCCCGTTCCGAACGACAGAAAACTTCAGACGAACCGAAAGAGACTGTCTTGGCTAAGATTTATGCTAGCCCAAAACAATCGCTTCGTCGAACATCCACGGAGTTGGGTATTCTAAGGTCAACCATCCACAAAATCCTGGCAGGGAAGAAATTCATACGCAAATTACAAATACTGCATCACTTAGATGAAAATGACCCCGACAAACGCATGCAGATGTATGAATGGTTTGCAGATAAATTGGATGAAAATATCAATTTTACTAAAGACTGTGTGTTGTTCACTGATGAAGCTGTGTTTCATGTCAGTGGTGCAGTGACTCAAGGCAATCTGCATTGGATGAGTCCATCCAAACAGTAGGGCTGCCAAAAAGTGATGGTGTGGTATGGTTTGTGGAAAGCTGATGTGCTAGGATCTTTCTTCTTTGATGAACATGTAACGGGTGAGACTTATCTGAACATGCTGAGAGACAAATTGATGCCTCAAATTAAGCGTTTGGGTGAGAGACTTCCAGACTGGCTTCAGCAGGATAACACCGCTGCCCATTTTGCTGCAGCTGTTAGAGATTGGATGAATGACAATTTTCCTCACTGGATTGGGAGAAGATGTGGATTGAACAGCACGAAAATCATGTTGAAAATATTAACATTGACTAAAATATGCTTTTTCTCCATATACCCAGACTTTATGAACACCCTGCACTGTGTGATTTCTCTGGGAGAAATCTACTAGCGGTGGTTTATTTATGACGATGAGTACCTTCCGAACGATTTGCTTAAAACTGATTCAGATTATTTCATAAATACATATTTTATTAGTTTGGTACGGTGTATTTCTTCTAAATAAAAATGCTGTTATAGTGGTTTTGCGCTGAAGATTTTCTTGAAAACGACTCAGGTAATTTTGTTCACATTTCATAAATACATTTTTGTTTAATACCATGACAAAACGAGAGAAATAATTTGTCCTAAAAAGTAGTCCACAAGGGTATTTTAGCCCACAAGGGGTATTTTATTCTTTGGGTTGAGGATTTTTTTGTAGGATTTCCCCAGCAAAAACTCAGCCGATTTTCTCCATATCTCATTAGTAGGGAGCGGATTTTAAGGTGCACCCTTTCCTAGAAATGTAGTTGTTATAACAACTAAAGTTCAAAATATGTATTTCCACACATAAAACAAACTGGAGTGAATGGACTTTGTTGCACCGTTTTTTGCTAGGTTAATAAAATGTCCTCTTATTTTTACTTCTTTTAGCCTTCAATACCTTTATTGCAACCTTTATCTTTTTTTAAAGAAATAAAATTGGACACAACAATATGTTTTATTTTTAATCTGGTTCACACATAATCTATACATACGAGTATACAATTGAAAATCACTATGTTTGTGACTCTAAATCTCCTGGACCGCCCGACCGATCTCGATCAAATTTATAACATGGATGAAGTTCGAGGTTGGGCTGGTTTAGGCTATTCACTTTGAGGATAGAACTGCGGGGCGGGGAAAGAGGAAGGGGTTTAAAAATAAATAAAACTTAATAACTAATAACTTAATAACTAAATAAAACTTAATAACTCCTGAACCACTCGATCTTTATAAAATTTTCAACATAGATGAGGTTACATTCCTGGGATCGTTTCTATGATTTAAATTTGACGGAGCAACGCAGGGGAGGAGAAGTAGGAGGAGATATATTAAAATCAATTTATATAATACTGAAAGAAATTTTTGTAACTTAATAACTCTTGAATTATCCGACCGATCTCAATCAAATTTTCAAGATACATGAGGTTGGGATCTGGAAACATTTTTTGTAATTTCACTTTAACGTTAGATCCTAGGGGAGGGGAGGGGGACGTATAAATAAAAACTAATAAAACCTAGTTACTTTTGAACCACCTAACTAAGTCAGTCAAATTTTTAACATATATCAGGGTCGGGGATTGGATGTTTTTTATCGTTTCACTTTATCGAGCTAACCTAGGGGAGGGGAGGGGGAGATATATGTAAAAAAAATTAAAATAAAAATGACTCCCTTTGTTACTTCATCACTCCTGAACCACCCGACCGATCTCAATCAAATTTTCAATATACATGAGTTTAGGGGCAGGAATTACTTAAAGCTATTCACTTTGACGATGCAACGTCGGGAAGGGAAGGGGGAGAGAAATTTAAAAACTATCAAAAATGACCGATATTAGTGTTGAATCCATAGTTTTCGGGGTCGAGGAGAGAAACAATGACACTTCTGATGCTGTTTCAATCCAAGTTTAGCCCGAATAGTTGGGGAGGGGGAGAGAACAACATAAGGGTCGTTGATAAACATTTGGAAATGATCAAAAATGACTAATATTAGTGTCGAATCCATACTTTTAGGAGTATCTGAGATTAACAGCGACAATTCTGAAGTCGTGTACCACAGCACGGAGGAGGGGGAGGGGGAGCTATATAATAATAATAATCGAAAATGACCAATATTCGCGTCTAATCCATAGTTTTTGGGATCATTCAGATGAACAATGACATTTCCGATCCGGTTTACACCCAAAATGAGCCCCGCCACTTGGGGGAGGGGATATATATATATAAATGCTCGAAAACGGCCACTTTCAGTGTCGAATTTATAGTTTTTTGGGTCGCTTACATGAACAGCGATCCCGTTTAAATTCAAATTCAACCCCGCAAATTGGGAGTGGGGGAGGAATAGATATTTAAAAATGATCGAAAAATGAAAGATATTAGTGCTGAATCCACATTTTTGGGGGTCTGAGATGAACGGTGTTAGTTTCGGTTCCATGGACCGCAACATGGGGGAGGGAGAAATACATATCTATATATATAAATGATCGAAAATGACCAATATTAGTGCCGAATCAATGGTTTTCGGGGTCGCCGAGATTATCAATGATCTTTCCGATGCTGTTTAAATCGATGTCATTAAAAACGAAAACAGCATAACTTACGGGTACTAAACACATGAAATACGGAGTTGTACATTAAAATTTTTATTTCAACCCAGCGAAGCGGGTAATATATGCTAGTATTCCATAAATTTAGACTCAATATTGATGGATTTGTTGCGGACAAATTTGAACTGAATTTGCGGAATAATATGGAAGTAGAAACCTTTGCAACGTCAACTGGCCTTCCTTTCTATGTGTTTACAAGGTATGCACCACTGGTTTCCGTTGATGTCGAGTGAAGTTTCTCTCCGCATAGAAGGATCTCCTGAGCTCCAAACGACAGAAACTAACATTCGAAAATATAGAAATGTTGTGTATAATTAAGTATAAACAGTTTCTGAAAACCCAGTAGTATATAATTGTTTATCAAGCCACAATATTGCAAAATTATTTTTTTTTTTTAATATTAAGCTATCGATAGTTTTAACTACAGTTTTATTACAAGAATCTTGAATGTTATACAAATTTGAAATTAAATAAAACAATTTTGCAATTTATGTCAAATGTTTAAAGCAGAGATTATAACAATATTTGCTGGTGTAATGAATAAGGAATGTCTATGTTTCTGTATAGTATAGCACTTAATAAAAATATCTAACTATCACCTTTTTTGCACCTTAAAATCCAGTCCCTACACATTAGTAAATATTTCATTAATAACTCCATAATGCTAAGAAAATTACTTCCTACCAAAATGTTTATGATGGGTAGTTTGGTCTTTCACGAGAGTTTTCTTTCCTTACATTTTTCTCAAATATGACTCATGTGATTTTATTGATATTTAATAAACAAGTATTCCACTTCTTCAATAACCCTAATAAATAACATCGGTCATTTCTTATGAAAAATTCACAAGGGAGTAGTTTACTATTGGCAGTGTTTTCTTCGAACGGTTTCTTGAAAATGCTTTATAATTTAGTTTGTATTTCACAAGAGAATGTTTCGTTGATAACTGCAGCAAAACATGATTTATGCCTGGAATAGGAGCGAGAAAGTTTAGTGTGGTGGTCCATACATTTTATTTATTTTTCAACTTACTTCCAGTATATTTCTTAACTTCAATTGTGGGAAGTTGAGACGCTACAGTCCATTTATATTGTATCGAACATGTTTTTTTCCTTTCAGAGAACAACGAAACGATGCATGACTAGGACTTGAAGTAAGTTAAGGATAATGGTATGAGGTCGTCCACATATTACGTATCACAGCAAAGGATGGAGGATTTACGTCTTCGTTACGTAACGCATGCTTTTTCCTGCAATTTTAATTTTTATTCTCACCTTTATATGCGATCTTTTAAACAAATAATTTCGTTTAGTTCTTTTCTTCTTTATAAATAAATAAATATTTTTATTGTTTTGAGAAATTGTGAACATATAGTCTTTATAAATTGAATCATGCAGAAGGGATTCGAAGACTCTACTAGAACAGGAATGACTGGTGATGAACCGTGCGTGTATTACAGTACAATAAAACTACGTTTTGTGACTATCGAAGCATTGCATTTGCGGCACACGCTTTTCTCGAATTAGTTATTAGTGATCATAACCACCGCTTCTAAATGCCCTCGCGTTTCCATTCGTATCGCTACTTCTGAGAATATTATTTAAAACTTTTGATTTCATTCATTATCCAAGCTATTATTTTAAGAGGTCTCGCATGTGAAACAGAAGAAACTCTTTCTCGTGAAATAATATTTTCCACGATTTGCAGAGCAAACTAAGATATTAAAAACCTAATTCGCCGGATATTCATCTCGTACATTTTTTTGTCTTTAAATTTGAATATTACTGGAGAAATCGAGTTTATTCGTATTGTGGTACTGATTTAGGACAAGAAGAATGTAAAAAGCGGTAAACTGAAGTTCAAAGAAGATGTTCAAAAGCTTGTTCACAAACGAGATATCTCTGTTCCTTCACGTGTTCAGTCACTTCGAATCTGTGGTCGACGTGGAAGAGAACTTCTTTGCATCATCAACACTGACGAACTTTAAACGCACGAAGTATCATGGGTAATGGACAAAGAGGTCGATTTCAGTTCTTTAGACTCTGTTTCACCTGCATCTTCCAGCAGTACTTCCTCCTTGCCAATCATCGGTGACCTAAAAGGATGGGTGTGATCTCCTTGGGAGAACAACAGTATGCAGTTTCGAAGAATTAAGACTGGTTAATTTTAAACAACCTCATGGGGTTAAAATCCGTAATGAGTGAGTTAGAGAAATATAGAATGGATCTAATAGTAGTTCAGGAATTTAGTTTCGAAGGAAAATAAGCAGTAAAATCCGGAAATTTTACGTTCTTTGCTTCCGGGAAGCAAATGAAAATCACTAATTAGGAACAGGGTTTTCCATTCACAAACAAATAATATCAGCAATTAAACGGGTTGAATTTATTAATGATTTACTTCCTTTTATTACTCTTAAGGGTTGTTGGTGTGATATTATCCTAAATGTACATGGCCGAACAAAAGAAAAGGATGACGATATAAAAGACAGTTTTTACCAAGATGTAGAACGGGTATTTAACCAACTCCCGCGATATCGTATGAAAATTCTATTAGGAGATTTCAATGTGAAGGTAGGACGAGAGAATATTTTCAAACCGATTGTAGGAAATGAAAGTCTACGTAAGGCGTTAGACTCGTGAACTTTGCAACATCCAAAAACATTATCGTGAAGAGTACCAAATTCCCACATCGCGACGTTCATAAGTATACTTAAACGTTACCAGATGAAAAAAACACACACAAAATCTGATTGATCACGTTTTAATATATAGAAGAGGACAGTCTAGCATAGTTGATGTTCTCTCATTCCAAGGAGCTGACTGTGACACTGAACATTACCTGGTAGCAGAGATAATAAAAGAGATTGTCTTTAAGTAAAGGAAATATTCAACATCTGAAAAAGAAGTTGTTTTGCTAGGCAAGAGGGGAATACCAGATTGAAGTTTCAAATAGATTATCGGTTTTAGGTTTGGAGGACACCAGCGTTCAGAATACTTGGGTTGAAATTAGGGACGACATTAAAATTTAAGGAAAAGAAAAATTGTGGCACATGGAAATACTTAGAAACAAACCATTGTTCGACTAGAAATGCAATGAACTATCAGAGAAGAGAAAACAGGCGAAACTGCTATGGCTACGAAATCGGAACGATATAACTACACAAGTTGACATCAAGCGGGAGACTTCCAAAACTTTTAGAACAAAGAAACGCGATTTTATGAAAACTGAAGTTAATGAGCTTGAAGATAATTGAAAAAAACAAACATTCGAGACATGTATAAGGGCATCAACGAATTTAAGATACTACCAACCTTGTGATTATATATTATAGAACCCATCGGAAGAGTTCTCAACTAATACACATAACATCTTGAAGAGATGGAAATATTTCCTTGACGATTTATCTAATACGCAGCCAAAAAGTAATGTTAGTTAAGAAGATGAAATGTACACAGCAGAACCATATAATCCAGAGCTTAACCGAACAGAAGTAAAAATCGCTATATAGAAATTAAAACAACATAAATCTCAGGATGTAGATGAAATTCCGGCTGAGCTAATTTTAGCTGGAGGAAAAAAATGAGGAACAAGGTACACACACACTCATTCTCCTTATCTGAAACAAGGAGGAATTGTTATAAGAGGGGAAAGAATCAATCATTGTTCCAATTCACAAGAAAGGCAAGAAAACTCATTATGAATCGAGTAACTTTTCTTCTATCTACATTCTATAAAGGTCTCGCAAACATCGTATTAGCAAGCTTGACCCAATACGCAGATGAAATTACGAGTACTGCAGATTATCAGCGCGGATCTAGGCACAATCGATCAACTATCGGCCAGATATTTACCATTCGACAAATACTCGAAAAGAAGTGGGAACACAATATCCCGGTACAGTGGCCCCGCGTAGCGGGTTCGATTCCCGGTGGGGTCACTCGGTCGAAAAAGTGTAACAGCTTTTTCAGGCCAGCCACCCTGAATGAGGTTTTTCCTAGGTTTTCCTCATTCACACCAGGCAAATGCCGGGGTGGTACCTAACTTATAGGTCCCAGGCCGCTTCCTTCCTTTCCCAATCCTTTCTTCCTTCCCTTTCCCCGGATTGTGTGCTCGCCGAGGGACGTCATCCCTCAAATCGTGAAGGCCCAGAAATCTAAATCCTAAATATCCCGGTACATCAATTATTTATTGATTTTAGGAAGGTCTATGACTCAATTCGGAGGGAGACATTGTACAACATTCTTCCAGAATTTCGTGTACCGAGAAAGCTAGTTAGATTAATTAAAATGTGTTTAAATGAATCTCAAAGTGAAGTCCGAGTAGAAAAAGTACTATCCACGAGCTTGGACGTGGAGAATGGCTTAAAATAAGGAGATGCGTTAGCGAAATTATTATTCAACTTTGTTCTGAAGTACGTCATGGGTAAAAGTGGGGGAAATGCGGGGAAAAGCCGTCCCCCCGCTTTTAGAAAAAAATCCGTGGCGTCCCCCACTTTCTAAAAAAATACAATGGGTACAGAAAGGCACGGGGGACGACGTGACGTCATGCGTCCTCCTACCTTTTCAGATCCAATTTTACCCTTGGAGTTCGTTATAAGAAAATCAAAGACAGCAACCAGGACCTAGAGCTGAATGGTAGTCACCAAGTTATGGAGTATGCTGTCAATAGAAATATGATAGTGGGTAATAGGAGAATAACACGTTGCTGCTAGTAGTCTACTACTGCCACGCTTAGTTGTATGCATGGAGAGCATGCCCGCGACCTTTCGCTCTCTTTAATGGACGGGTACCGCTCAAAATTCGCACCCCGCCCGTAGTTGCTCGACACTGAATAGTATCCACGTGCACGAAGTGCACCGCCAGAATTTGTCCCCTAATTCTGACTCGCCCAAGCGATGTAAGCCCCATTCTCTGAAGGAATGGGATACTCCCAATGCGCGGCCAGACCGAAGTCCTGAGTGCCTACCAGTTAACCTACTGGTGGATGCAGACTGCTAGCGTGTCAGTCCTACCATGCTCTGCAGGCATGGCGTCCGAGCGTTATAAGGCAAGCTCACCTCCAGCCCGTGCTCACCGTTACCCAGATTCCTGGGATTGGCTCCCACAAGCTACCGAATCCCACGGTATGACCACAGCCCGGCAGAGTCCAACCCTAATCCGGGGCCCGATGCAATGCCCGAGGTGTCTTGTTCAATTCCGGCACTGCTCACCTCTATCATTCAACTGGCAACCGCCTTGTCGTGTAGAGGTACCACGCACACGTCGAGATACTCCCGTATCTCATCCCGGACCCAATGGTACGTGTTAAGTCACCATTTGAGTTTGGTGCCGGCCCATACCCTGCAATTTCCTCCCTTCCGCGAAATCAGAGCCGTTACCCAGATTCCTGGGATTGGCCCCTGCCCCACCTCCGTTCAGTTCCCCGGCAGGCAGGAAACCGACACTCACCCCTTAGAGTCGTCCAAGCAATACGCGACTTACTCTAATTACGGTAGATTTACACCGTACATTACCAGAGCCAATGACTGATGTAGACCGTTTGCTAAGGGCAAGCATTATCAATTGGGAGTCGTGTCTTCCTTGTAGGCCCGCCCAAACAATACGGGGCTACCTACCTTTAACGTGTTTATGTTCCACGTACATGTTGTAACAAAGCTACATGTCCGAATCCCAATGTCATGTGTAAACCACCATTACAAGGGATACCCACACCCTTCCTTCGGTAGGGTCGTTCAAACAATACGGAACTACCTCTTCTGTATATATAACTACGCGCTCTAATATAAAATAAAGCCGTGCTTCCGGTTGACGTGGAAAGTTGAAATTTAGCATAATTTTAGCTTTCCGGGACTAACCCATAGGAAAATTGCCAAAAATGAATATTTTTAAATTTTAGGGGTCTAAAGGGAGATGAAGAAATTTTCCATGTTATGTGCGCCTTTGAACCTATATCATTTTTTTTTTTTTTATCTTGGAATTGAAATTAAAACTTGAAATTCAGTTTGCTTGTACGTATTCGCTAACGTTACCTAAGTAAATCACTAAGAATAAAAATTTCCAACTTTAGAGTGGTTTTATGGGGAACTGAAAAGTCTTTCATATGTTATTTATATGGGACCCTTTAACACCCCCAAATTATTGGGCAATTCCTGTACTGCCACAATGATTAAATATGAGATAATTGTAGCTTCTCGGGACTACCGACAGAAAAATTGTCAAAAATGAATTATTTTAATTTTTAGGGGGTCTAAAGGGGCGATGAAGAAATTCCCTACGTTATTTAAATGTGACTTTTTTTACTTATAATCTTACATTTTAGGTACTTGGAATTGGAATAGAAACTTGTAATTCAGAATGTAAAAACTTGTGAAAATTCTACGTTTTCGTTATCGTTACCTAAGTTAAACACCAAAACCAAAAGTTCGCAACTGTAGACTGGTTTTATGGAGAACGAAAATTCTAAGTAACGGTAGTATCAGGACAATTAACTTGAAACAACTTATTCAGTTTCAACACAGAAAGCACAGTTGAAGAATATTTGAGCACACCGTGAGAGACAGCGGCGGATCCAGGTAGGGCGATCGGAGCAATCGCCACCCCCCACCCCCAGAAGAGGAAAGTTAATTTTTATATATAAATGAAACCTACCCCAGAGTTTGGAACTCTTAGAAGTAGCTCTAAGTAGCTGTATTACAACGCACTCCCTTTCCAAAAGTCCGTTCTGGATCCGCCCCTGATGAGAGCAATATGTTTCTGTTACAGGGAATTCAGTTACTTATATGACAATGAATATTCAGAAGTTCGTCCTCAATTTCTTCAAAGAACAGGGGTAGTTTCTCCGTTGATCGTGTGGAATCTCACCTGCTACAAGTACTTTACGAATGTATGGGAAGATGAGACATATCAACAGTTAGACGACATTGACCAGAACGAAATTAAATGCTTTAAGGTAAACTTCAGTGTGAATTTTCGACAAAATCATTAAAAACTAATTTAATGACACTAGAAATGTCTTTCATTGTCAATAATAATGCAGCTTTTATTCTGCTGGGGTACATCGTTCATATGTATACTGTATAGACTTTATAGAAAAAATAAACATACGCTGGTAATTAGAATATTGTATGTATTCTAATGGTGACACAATCTGTTACAAAAATTACTTGTTATCATAAAAGAAATATACAGGAGGAGAGA
The DNA here is from genome assembly GCF_964235325.1 of Thermobia domestica. Classification (NCBI taxonomy): domain Eukaryota; kingdom Metazoa; phylum Arthropoda; class Insecta; order Zygentoma; family Lepismatidae; genus Thermobia; species Thermobia domestica. Next base: position 118,678,182 of record NC_137461.1, read on the forward strand.
GCGAGTTTAAGATTTTTAAAATAAAATTATTTACCAACTCTCACTTGTCAGTGAGGTTTAGTGGTTAGCGTACCAAATTCCACGAAGTAGACTAGGGTTCGAATCTTAAACTCATACCAACTAAATTGTTCTTTTTAACGTTTGATTCCGTCATTTGGGAGAAGTATTGGAGAACAGTAAAAATCTTACGCATGCGAGATATTGTGAAATTCTAATCTCAGGAATACCAAGAGGTTCCTGGGAGGCAATCAAATTATTCTTTTACATTTTTTTTAACATTTTTAATTCCATACAAAAATCTTTCAGGCTTGACCGCATTCGCCATAAAACGTACTTACTTAGTTTTTAGTTTTTTTTTTTTTTTTTGTATTTATAAATAACCAAAGCGTTGCGGGATTCAGAGAAAAATGAAATCTAAGTTTTACGTCCCACAGTTATGTCCGCTAGGCTAAAAGAGATGGTGATAATGAAAATTGAATGAAATGGTGAAATGAAGGTGGGAAGAAACGGGAGAATCTAGAAAACCCCCCACACACGGTGTTCGCCCACCACGAATTTCTAAAAAGAACAAAAAATACAATGTTTTAAATAGAACTGGAAAAGCATTACTATTGACCAGCATATTTTATTTACGCATCACATACTATATTGTCTATATATCCATGTATAATATCGTTTGTATATTTATGCCTATCTCTATTTACTGATATTTGTATATTGCTTTGAAAGTACATTTAACGATTATATTAAGATATAAATAAACCAAACCGAAACAGAGAAAAGGTATCTAAGTAAAGATTTTTTCCTTAGCGATACTGATACCAATCTCATCTAACCTAACGTAACCTATCATAGGATTTTCTATCTTCTGTGGTAACTGAATTTAAAAATCTCTCGCCGTTTCCAAAAAATTCAAGGGTGCACGGAATTATACCTTGCAATATTCGTGATGCACTAGTGGTAATAGTTTGCTGACGTTGTGCTCTTAGAGAAATTGGAACTTTATGTTGTGTTGGCAACACTGCTCATCTAGTGTGTTTCATAGTGACGAGTGTCATGTGTCAAAGTGTCCAGATTTCGTGACTTTGAGTTGGTGACTGTGACTCCAACACAGTTCATACTGTGGAGGTAAGGTAAAAGTGACCCTACATTTGACACTTTTTCATCTGAACCTCACCTACTAACTTAAGTAAATTTCAACAATGTCGTTCGGGTTTTACACTTGGATAGAAAACAAGCCGAACTTTAGATTCTATATTCAAATGTTGAAATCTGTTGCACAATGATACAAGGATATGCGTGTATCAAAGCCTTGATTGTAATTTCAAAGACTGTTTCTCGACAGAGGATAATGTAGTGTTTTATAGTGATGTTCTGGAGGCTCTTGAATATGAACACCACCCATATGAATGATGACTATTCATACACTTCTCGAACATTAATTTGAAGGTGGCACTTTTGCATAATGGCAATGAATTACTATGAATACCTGTGGCCTATGTAGCTGTCATGAAAGAGACCTATGAGAATATGAAATTGCTGTTAGGTAAACTAAAATATACGAAGTATAAATGGAATATCTCAGATGATTTAATTGTCATTTCTTTACTGCTTGGCTTGTAATTTGGATACAATAAATTCTGGTGTTTCTTATGTGAATGGGACAGAAGAGATAGGGAGGGTCACTACGTTGAGAATAAATATACTAGACATAAACCCTTACTCCTGTAAGCAAAAATGGTCCCACATTTCATTGGTGAATCCCTAATGAGCGTACTTACCACCGCTGCATATCAAATTGAGCTATGTGAAAAATTTGTAAAAGTTCTTGATAAAAATTTTCCTCCATTCATTATTTTAAATCTTAATTTTCCCAAGTTAAGGATGCAAAACTGAAGGAAGGAATATTTATTGGGTCATAAATCACATCATCATTGGATGATAAATTTTCACAAATGTTGAATCCCGTGGAAGATAAAGCATGTAAAGCGTTTGTAGGTGTCTGTCGTGATTTTCTTGTAAAACATAAAGCAGACAAATAACGTGAAATAGTGAGTGATCTTATGAATTTGTAACAAGATATAGAATAAAATATGTCTTTAAAAATCCACTCCTTAGACTTTCATTTAGATTTTTCCTAGAAAATCTTGGCTCAGTAAGCGATGGACATGGCGAGTAATTCCATCAGTAAACTTCTATAATACAAAAGAGGTATCAAAAAAACTGGAGTAACAGGATGCTGGTAAACTACCCCTCAACATTGAGGTGAGACCTCCCAAAGATTAAACATAGACAGAAGCTATCACTTACAACTTCTTAGGTAAGTAACAATGATGTTTATTTTTTAAATTCCCTTTTGTCTTAAAATGAGTTCATGTTCGGCAAATTGAATACCTATATGACATGTGTCCCATAAGCTGTTTAACTTCGTAATTTCGTCGCCCATTGTTAAAGTGTTGCAAAGGGGTGAAGAATAGTGCAATTAAAAATGTAAAACTTTTATAATAGTTTACCAAAATTAAATGACCACCACCACCTCCTTATAGAATCGATGATGAAACACTCGCCAGATGAAAGCTTATCCTTCCACTATAACCTGTCATCCAAGTCATCCTTCTGCGTTAAATACCGCTCCCAACACATGCATGTTTCAAGAAAATATGATCCGTATCGCATATCAGAGTGAAAAAATTACTGACACAACAAAACCTGACCTGATAGGAAAATTCTGTTTACATTTTTGAATTCAGAATGGAAAAACACTTAGATTTTATAACTTTGGTTCTTATGAAAGAACAAAAACAAATTGTAGGCCAGTGATATCAGAATGCATTATTTTGTGTGGCGATTTTTTTTTCATTTTCTACTTCAAATCACAACAATCACTTTAACAATATGATAACACAACAAACCTCGCCATGGCTGATCTCAAGCTCGTGGTGGAAAAGGAGGAGGAGACTCCCTCTGACACTCTACAGGCTGCATGCATTGCAGCCGCTCAAAGCTGGAGAGAGAGATTGCAATACGGGAACGCATGGAGACACGTTGTTATCGTTATGTCTCAACTTCACAATGGTACTACACAGCATTCTAGCTACCAGAGCAAATGGGATAACAACCTACTGACGAAGATGAGCCTTCGACTATCCTCTGAAATGAGCGATTAACTCATATTATTGGATCCAAAAGAGTACGTGTGATCTCGTCACTGTCTCAGTGAGGCAGATGGTGAGAATTGCCGACCTTACCGAAGGAGGAGAGGTTCCGTCTATCCTCCAAATGGACAACTAGGTCTTGCCCTTGAGTCCGGGAGATCGGACTACGTAGTGTCCTAATGCGTATGAAAGAGAGGTAGTGAGTCCAGGGAGGCGGATCCAACGCCCTAAAGAGAGAATGATGTAGATGCGTTTCGTGCATGCTCTTGGGCCCGAGATAGAATACTTGTATCCTAATGCACACTACTACCTCAAGAGAAAGTAAAGTGGTGGAAGTAATCCTTCGTCCCAGTTCTCTAGTCTTCTCTATCGGGTACAGATTCAACAACCCTACCATGGAAGCTGCCGCTCCCAAACGTCCATTGTCTTTAAAGGGAGATAGACATTGGTCTGGTAATGTACGGAGTACCTCTTCTGTAAATAGAAAAAGCACCTTGTTGCTTGAACTGCCCTACCGATGGAGGGTGTAATGGTCTCTCCCAATGGTGGTCTACATGTACCCTTAGGTTCGGAAGGTAGCTTAGCTACAACATGTACGTGAAACCTAAACACACTAAAAAATAGGCATATCCATATTGCTTGGGAGAGCCTACCAGGGGAGATGTCCCGACTCCCAAATGAAAATATGTGTTAGCAAACAGCCTACACCAGTCGTTGGCTCTTTTAATGTATGGTGTACCTCTACCATAATTAGAGGAAGTTCCCTATTGCTTGACGGTCTTACCAAGAAGAGAATGTCAGCTTACTGCCTACAGGGAGACTGACGTTGACCGGAGAAAGGTGCCTATCCCACATATCTGGATAATGGTTCTGATCCCAGAAAACTCTGCGCGATACTTGTACGTGAACGGCGTTGACCGTATCTTACTCCGTTAAAGAATAGGTGTTACATCGCAATTTTGCGAATCAAGGTAAAGGAATTTACCTTGATGGTGCACATTGGGCACGACGACGACAGGTCCAAGATTGAGGAACTTCTGGCCGGATGAATCTAGAGGTACTGGTCTAACACTTAGGTCAAACGGACGCAACTTTTCACCCGATATGTGGGAGTATTTTACTTTCATTTCATTTGTGCTCTTATGTCCTGGCACACTGTAAAGTAATACAGAAAATCACTGTACGCGAGCTTCATAGAAAGATGTGAGACTGAGACCGAGTAATTGCAAACCTCATTGAAGATATGAGCCCCAGCTTCAATGAAAATAATGAGCGCTAGCACACTAATGGTAATGAACCCGAGCCCATATTAGTAAAAACCGCACTGGTTTTAGTGAGGTCGGGCCCTATTGATGGTAGCGAGATCGAGTCCGCTTGACGGAAGTGAGCCAAGGCGAGTGAACACGAGTAAAATTCAGATTAATGTGTCCGAGCCCAAGCAAGTGTGTACCAAAAGGAGAATATAGAGCGCGAGCTCCAAGGAGTGTAGTGAGCTCGAACCTCATTAAAGAATGTGAGTCCTGGACCAAGTAAGGGCGAGCCTCAGCGAGAATAAATAGCACGAGAAGGACTAAAAGTAATGAACCCGAGCGCACATTAATGCACACTGGTGTCAGTGAGTTTGAGCCACATTGATGAGTGAGGTCGAGCCCAGTTGTTGCAAGTGAGCCCATACGAGTGAGCACGAGTCTAATTAAGATTAGTTATCCCAAGCCTAACTAATCGCGTGCTCGAAAGAGATTAGGGTGCGCGATAGCCTAGGAACCCAGAGCGAGCTTCACTGAAGGACCTATTTTGAGTAAGAGCGAGCCTTAACGAGAATAGTGAGCGGTTGTCCCATTGCAGGTAATGAACCCGAGCACAAATCAGTGCAAGCCCCATTGACGTCATTGAGTACGAGCGTGTTGATGGTAGTGACCTCGACTCTGACTGAGCATAGTGAGCCCAAACCCAATAAACCCAACGAAATTAGTGAGCACGAGCTCGCAGCAGGCTAGTGAGTGCGATTCTCACTGGAGGATTGAGTCCGAGTCCAAGTGAGCACGAGCCTAAAGGAACGAGATCCGCATTGAAGGTAATGAACACGAACCCGTAAAGTGCACATGTAACCATTTTAAACGTTAAAGCGAATAAACACTACATGTTCGCGTACGGAGAACCTAATGTTTTGAGCGAGCATTACTGACGTAAAAGAGAGCAGCGAATCAGGTTTATCTCACTTGTTTTTCGGCTTCACTGAGTTACGGGGGCAGATATACTGTACAGTAGCTATCGGCTAATCCCCTATTTTATAACATCTTTGCTCGTCTCACAGGATCGGCATTCTTGGCTATACTTATTTAAATTTCTTTCGAGCTTTTAAACTTCGTATGTTTGACAAATAAATTTTCTCTTACCCTTTTACATTAGTTCTTTCTTAACAATAAATTCATCTCCATGTTAATTCAATATATGCAAAGAAGGAACTGCATTAGGGCGGAGCTTTTTTTCTTACAGGTAGTTTAAGAAGTTCGTGTTGTAAGTTATAATCTTTGGAAAAGAAACGATTAAAAGAAATACGAGAATTATTTACATATATTCTGTCAGTTCATTTACACCGAGAAACTCACTCTCGTTGTACGAACAACTTTTTTGGAAAATGGTGATATATTATATCTGGAGTCTTCCTTCCACAATTCGGACATAAAGCAACGGCACTGTTATTATTAGTTTTTTATTCATTTTTACAGTAATTATCCTCTCACTCAAATACATTCTTTATAAATTTCACGCATCGACATCACGCACTGTATTTCCTAGAATGTATTTGTTTCGCGCTTTCTTCCACGTGACGTCACGTCGCGCAAGAATTCTTTCTACTTTTTTTCTCTCGATAGCAAAAAATGTGATACCTGTAATGCTCTATATACATTGGTTTTGAACTAGAATTCAGTTTGGAAATAAGAAAATTGAAATAATCAGTCTGGATACAATTTCAATTTGAAAATCATTAGGCATTTTCTGTATCATGCCTTGTAAAAAAAAAAAGGAGAGAGAGAACTCAAGACACATTGCAATCACACAAACTTTAAATGTAGTTTATTTCAACATAAAATTGATAATTAACCTATGTACACTTTAGAATATTTCATTTTATAAGGCAAAAATAAAATGTAAAATTTTTGCAGACTTTGCTTATGCCCCTAGTGTCAATGATATATATATAACAAATGTCTAGAAGATTGGATAAAATTTAGAGGATGCACACTTTGATCAGTTCTGCAATACTAGGCAAAACTTCGGTTTTTCAATGTTAATTAATTTTATTTTTAAAAGTAGACATATTAACTTAAAATAATACTAAAACTTGACTCTAAGATTAATAAGTAGTATAATAGGCACAACTTGTGATATATTAATCAATAGGGCAACCCAAAAGCATAAAAAGCATAACAGCAATTTACACATAATGGTTGTGGTTGTCTAAAAGTAGAGAAGAAACTAATTTTAAAAGCATAATAAAGCATAATTTAAAACATATAGCACAATTCTTGGAAAATACTGTTTAACTGCAAGTTTAACATACTATATTAATATTTTAAAATAATATTTATTGTGCAAAACCTTTGAGAACATAACAATGCAACAATGAAAATCTTATTTTTATTTCTGTGAACTTTTTCGGTGTAATCCTTTGAAGTGAAGAAAAGAAAAAAGGAAAACCAGAAGAAAACTTTCCGCCAAAAATGAATAAACAATAGTTTTATTCTAAGTGTAACTTCGCAGTTATGCATATGTATGATGATTCGAAATGTACCAAAAGTGCGCAAGAACTCCACATGTGCATCTCTTGAACTTGAGCACTTTTGTGGCATCTTTTATTATCTCTTTCTGCATATATGCATTTCTAAGGGGCACACAAGTGATAAAAAAACTGACTCGAGTAAAGCATATCTTTTTACAGTGCATAAGTAGGAAGTTCATTATATTTGAAAGAAACTGGTTGCATAAAATATTAATAAATAGATCAAGATATTTAGAATATTTAATACAGTATTCAGTATATAGTAAACATTATACATTGTACATGATTTATGTTAAACAATTATTGAAATTAACAATAAAGCATAATTTGGAAAAATATAAAGCATAATTAAGCAAAAAATAAAGCATAATGTCTATTGCTCTATTAATCAACTTTGAATGATGCAATCCCTTCTTTTCTTCACTAGGTGACGACTTTTCTGTGATGCTCGACTACCCTCAACAAGAAATTTTAGTGTTCGTCCCTGACTTTAAACTTTTAAAACTTTTTATCAGAGCAATTCCTCTTTCTCCAGTACATTCATGGGTGGAGCTACGGGGGGCTAGTGCTCCCGACTTTTTGAAATAAAATTAGTTATTCATATTAACTCCACACTTGCCTAGGAAGTACTCTACGGGTCCGAGATTGAGCAAAAGGTCTGCCACCCACCAGACAATTCCTAACTCCACCCAAAGATACACTTAATTAAAAATTATTTTCAATTTACTTTTTAACTGACTTAAAATTCCCTATACACTTCGATATTCACTTAAAATCAGTATTTTACCGATTTATTTTGTACATATATGTTAAAATTAGCCTTTCTTTAGGTATATCATGTATTTATTTTGACAATCATTAACCAAAAACAAGGTCAAATGATAAAAAGTAAGACATTTTCTTAAAGGTACAGAAAAAATTGCATAATTCCAGAAATTATAAGCTGTAAAAATTACATCAATTTACACAAGTAAGAATGAATAACAAAAAACATTGACCTTAATGAATCTGACGTTTTAAAAATCAAACCGTATCATAATGAAAAGTTACAAATGTTCAAATGGAAAATTGGATGTACCTTATAGATGTAGCAGACCTTGCATGTTTCAAATTTCAATGTGAATAAATTACATTGAATTATAGGATGGAAACAAATTTGTGTCGAACTAGTATAAATAAAATTTTGTTTTCAAATAACCAAAGAGATTGCCATTTTTTAGTCTTTTCCGAAGATTTATCTGTTCCGAACATCCAGCATCACTTTCGTCTCTTGCGGATATAACGTTGTAATTTCCACAGATAGAATGAACACGATAGAGCTCAAACAGATCATAGTGTTAGTCGTATGATGTTGGTTAGCTTATGGACCACCACTGGGTCGAGGATTCAAACCCGTAGTGACCCGATAATTCGACTGAGACTCGGTAACCCAGATGATAAAAAAGATATTTTGCTTATTCCGTTGCGTTTAAACAGTATTTCTTCCAGAGATGACCAGGGCTGGAGATGTTATGCCCAGAGCACGAAAAACTCGACGCTGAAGTTGCCAGTTAATTACATTCTCCAGACCAAGTCTATCGGTCTCTTACTCCGTTTTAACTTTGGAACGTGCACACGCACATGAAGTGCGTATGTACGTGAGAGAGAGGGGGAAGAAGTGAAAGATGCAACGCCAAGATAGGGAAACGTCAAAAGAGAGAGAGAGAGAGAGAAAGTGAGAGAGAGACGAATATAAATATGAAACATACTTATCATTACAGTGTATGATGAAGAACGCACACACTGTTTATTCGAATTCTGGCCAGTGATGCTTTGTAAGTTCTCCAACAGAAGGTAAGTCTCTGTTTGCAGCCATTATTTTACTATTATTATTATTATTATTATTATTATTATTATTATTATTATTATTATTATTATTATTATTATTATTATTATTATTATTATTATTATTATTAGCGTCATATTAGCCGTTTTGCTAGGCTAAATTGAGAAAAAATAGTAATGTGCTCCATTATTCAGTCACTGTTTAGTATTACTAAAGCGCTCTTTAATATCGGTCATTTTCGATGAGTTTTGTATACTCCTCCCCTTCCAATATTCCGGAGCACTGCATCTTAAGTGTCATTGTTTATTTCAACCACCCGGAAAACTATGAATTCCACTACGATTTTGGTAATTTTGATCATTTTTATATGTCTCCCCCTCCTCCATGTTGCGGGCTCAATTTGGATTTAAACGGCATCAGATGTGTCACTGTTCATCTCAGCGATTCCAAAAAACTATAGATTCGATACTAATATCGGTCATTTTTCGTTCTCTTTTAAATGTTGCTATCCTTCCCCCTTCCTTTAGTTACGCCATCGAAATGATATGAGGAAAACCATCTTGGGTTCGAACTTCATCTAGATTGAAAATGTTATCGAGATTGGTGTGGTGGTTCAAGACTTATTAAATGTTATTTATGTTTATATATCTCCCTTGCCCATTTCCCTTCTCTAAGTTCTAGCGTCAAAGTGAAATAATAAAAACCATATCAGGCCCGAACCTCGTCTACGTTAAAAATTTGATTGAGATAGGTCGCGTGGTTCAAGAGGTATTAAGTTTTATTTATTTTTATATATCTTTCCCCTTCCCTTCACTCCCCTAAGTTTTACCGTCAAAGCGATATGATTAAAACCACTCCAGGCTCGAACTTCATTCATGTTGAAAATTTGATGCAGATCTGTCTGGTGGTTCAAGACTTATTAACTCATTAACATAGTCACTTTTATTTTTATTTAAATTGATTTTGTATATCTCCGCGTCCTCCCCCTTCCCTACATTCCACCATCAAAGTGAAATGATTAAAAGCATTCCATGCACAAACGTAATCCATGTTGAAAATTTCATTCACTTTGGTCGTTGGATTCAAGACTTAATAAGTTTAATTTATTTTTTATATTTTTTCCTTCCTCCCCCTCCCCTAAGTAATATCATCAAAACCAATAGATAAAAATACTCACAGGTCCGAACATTATCAATGTTGAATATTTGATCGAGATCGGTCGGGTGGTTCGAGAGATTATAAGTCAGTCACTTTCAATTTGATAATATACATTATTATTATTACTATTATTATTATTATTATTATTATTATTATTATTATTATTATTATTATTATTATTATTATTCGCGTATTTTGAATTTGCACGGCGAAATTATTGCATAATATGTTTTTTATTTTGCATTTTTTCCTGGATTGAATGTGATTTCCCTCATTAGTGGGTACTAATTTATCTCTAGGTCGTCGAATAAATGAATTTCGTTGTGCACTTAAGTGCAAAAAAATTACAGGAAGAAGCTTGATCGTTCCAATGCTCAAGGCTAAAGTAAGTAATATTTGACTTCTAATTTCAGGTGGCATGATTGTATAGCGGTAACGTAATGGAGTGACTATTAATACAGCTGTCTAGCATACGTTCGAATCCTGTTCACGCCAAAGTTGAACTTTTTACAAAGTGATAGTGAAGAATCGATTTCTCATATTAGACGTGCAATGCTCAAAAATGTGGAAGCAAACACCTTTATCATGATAGAGACGATTTTCGAATGTTGATTGGGAAAGGGCAAGGGATTTACCAGGACATTCGAAACACTTCATTGATCTGCAGTAAACACTTTTCGTGTTATCGTTCTCAGAAAGAAATATTACAGTATTTGTTGAACAAATTTCGGTAAAGCAATCGGTGGTGTAGTGGTAAAGTACCAGACTTGCAAGCGGAAAATCTGGGTTCAATTCCCCGTCAGGTAATATAACTTCTTCGCATAAAATAATGGCTGCAAACAGAGATTTATCTTCTGTTGGAGAACTTACAAAGCATCACTGGCCAGAATTCGAATAAACAGTGTGTGCGTTCTTCATCATACACTGTAATGATAAGTATGTTTCATATTTATATTCGTCTCTCTCTCACTTTCTCTCTCTCTCTCTCTCTTTTGACGTTTCCCTATCTTGGCGTTGCATCTTTCACTTCTTCCCCCTCTCTCTCACGTACACACGCACTTCATGTGCGTGTGCACGTTCCAAAGTTAAAACGGAGTAAGAGACCGATAGACTTGGTCTGGAGAATGTAATTAACTGGCAACTTCAGCGTCGAGTTTTTCGTGCTCTGGGCATAACATCTCCAGCCCTGGTCATCTCTGGAAGAAATACTGTTTAAACGCAACGGAATAAGCAAAATATCTTTTTTATCATCTGGGTTACCGAGTCTCAGTCGAATTATCGGGTCACTACGGGTTTGAATCCTCGACCCAGTGGTGGTCCATAAGCTAACCAACATCATACGACTAACACTATGATCTGTTTGAGCTCTATCGTGTTCATTCTATCTGTGGAAATTACAACGTTATATCCGCAAGAGACGAAAGTGATGCTGGATGTTCGGAACAGATAAATCTTCGGAAAAGACTAAAAAATGGCAATCTCTTTGGTTATTTGAAAACAAAATTTTATTTATACTAGTTCGACACAAATTTGTTTCCATCCTATAATTCAATGTAATTTATTCACATTGAAATTTGAAACATGCAAGGTCTGCTACATCTATAAGGTACATCCAATTTTCCATTTGAACAGTTGTAACTTTTCATTATGATACGGTTTGACTTTTAATATAGGATATTTCTGATAAAAAAATACCAGTAAAATAGCACTCATTCAGTTTTATCTTTCTCTCTTTCTTTCTTTTTCTTTTCTTTTTTATATTTTTTTTTGTTCACTTTACATTAGTAGTATGGAATGGAAGATATGACGTACGCTACCTACTGGGTTTATTGGAATGTAGTTTGCATCAGTACGTCCAATGAACACTACCGAATTTACAGCCGAACCACGCGAAAACAAAGCATGTGTGTTAAACTTTTGACATTATCTTAGATGTGTCTGTGAGATCTACAGTTCTACTGGAAATTGAGTATGCTATCCTTTTTCAAAGTGAATTAATGAATGTTTCAAGCATCCTCTGTATATTGGAATAGTCCTGAAAAAATATATAAAAACAAACGTTATATCTATATTAGTCTTGGATTTATGGTAACGGAATTTATAAAGTAGGGTTCTTTTCTTACTAACGAGGAAGGTCCATAAACCGTGAGAGTTGAATTTTGATGAAAATTTGTGACAAGATTCAGTTCGAGTTGCTAAGTAATGTAGTAATAGTCACTCGATGCGCAAATGCTTCGTTGAGCTGCTACACCGACGCCATCTTGAAATCCAGTACGCAATGTCCAAGAATATCCTTTTAACACTAAAATGAAAAAGTTTTTGATAGATCTGACTTAAGTATTGTAAACCAAGGTAGAGCATCTATATGTGGGACTACTTCCAGTGCATGATCGCCATTTTGAAAGGCACCATATTGAATCGCGGTCAAATATGATAAATGGTAAGGGGGTCATGTGGGGTATCAAATATCACTGGAATCTACTCCTGAATCCATTTCCGTAACCAAAGTTTACATATCTGTTTTCACTTCAGAGTTAAGAGCTCTCTCGCTCACAGGAATATATAAAAACTGTGCAATTAAAATTTGTGTTACGAAATGCAGTCGTGCGAACAGTTGCAGGATTTTAACTAATGCAGTAGTTAATGCAGTACAATATCCACTATATTAATCAGATCTTGAGACTAGTGAGAGAAATCGTTAATTGAATTGAATTGCCTGTAGTGAAAAATGGAATAGCAGCACTGTAACAAATTATACCTATTTCAAAGTGTGCTATATATATGAGTCTATGTGTGTTGCGATTATGCATAGCATTTAAATGCTGTAATATAAGTTAGGTGCAACGGCACATATGACTTTACAAGAATATATCTTGAAGTTATTAGAAAATTAATAGAAAAATAATATAAACTGATGCACATAAGCAAATATTACCTTACTAAACTTTTGCTCTTCAGTTCTGATGATGGAGATCCAAAACGAAGTGATTAGCACACAGTATCGTGGAGCAATAGAAACACTTAACAAATGCACTTTCGTCATAATCTTCATGACCACAGACACTATTTTCTACTAATCTCCAGAATAGAGCTGGATTTAGGTTTGGTCCGGCCCTAAGCTACTGAAGATAATTTGACCCTTTTTGTGTCCAGATGAACGTAGGACCCTATATACAGAAATGAAGATACCAGTGTACGAAGCAGACTAGCAGAAGTGGCCCCATTACTTACATCATAGGATTCTACAAAAACGAAGCACTGTTGTTATATGTAGATGTTACTTCATTTATTGTTTTTCTTATACTTTCAAAATGTACATTCATTTTTTCCTTGAATTTTTTGGGCCACCATGAGTATGGGGCCCTAAGCTATAGTTTGTTTAGCCTATACGTAAATCCGACACTCCTGCAGAACATTTGGAAATTAACCAACTATTGCTCCTGTGACGTATTTGTGCATATGCAAGCATGTCCTTTAGGACTGGCGCACAAAATTGATGATACACAACAGAATGCATTTTCATTATGAAAATTCTGCCATATAACTTGTACACCGAACAAGTAAACACCTGCTACAATTAGTTATTTATCACAGTTTTGATATGAAAACTAGTCTTGCCCTTATGAGAAGCAAGGGTTTTATCGCAGATATTTAATTATTTAATATTGAAGGAAAAAACAAGAAAGAGGCTTGTTTTATGGATTGCAACTTGGTATTGAATCTTGTAATAATCTTTATTGCCATCTATTCCTAGCAGGTGTGATGCATTCCCCTATCACTAATAGCAGAACAGACACAAGAGAACTGAATTCTAAGTTTCCAGGTGTATCTTCTTCTAAGAATGGGCTGCGAACTGATAATTTAAATCCCCTTCATTGTTCAATGCGGCAGCAATAAATCGATTGTATTTAGACAAACTGGCAATAAATACATTAAAGTATTTTAACATCGTAATATGCACGGCAAATTATAGGTTGTCAAGTATGAGTATTGGAAAAGAACGCAATATTGTGCAACAATGATGGTCTTTGCCTAAGGTTTCAAGATTGGAGAAAAAACTTAACACACTATAACTGATAACGTAAAATTGCCTAAAATAGATTTTTGGTTTGATTCAGTCCAACGTTCCACACTTATGCCTGCTACGCTAAAAGAGACGTGGACCTACTGATTATAGTGAAATTTGAACCATTTTGGTCGTTCAACTAATATTCACAGTTTATATCATTTTTCTAATATAATCCGAACAATCCGTTTGGTATTCTCTGCTCGTCAGTACTATTAGGCATGTGTTTCATCGACGAACAGTCTATTCCATCGCACTTTGAAATAGGTATAACTTGTAGCATGCTGCTATTCCATTTTTCACTACAGGCATTTCAATTCAATTAACAATTTCTCTCACTAGTCTCAAGATCTGGTTGGTATAGTGGCTATTGTATTGCATTAACTACTGCATTAGTTAAAACCCTGCAAGTGCTCGCACGACTGCATATCATAACACAAATTTTAATTGCACAGTTTTTATATGTTCCTGTGAGCGAGAGAGCTCTTAACTCTGAAGTGAAAACAGATATGTAAACTTTGGTTACGGAAATGGATTCAGGAGTAAATTCCAGTGATATTTGATACCCCACATGATCCCCTTACTATTTATCATATTTGACCGCGATTCAATATGGTGCCTTTCAAAATGGCGATCATGCACTGGAAGTAGTCCCACATATAGATGCTCTACCTTGGTTTACAATACTTAAGTCAGATCTATCAAAAACTTTTTCATTTTAGTGTTAAAAGGATATTCTTGGGCATTGCCTACTGGATTTCAAGATGGCGTTTGTGTAGCAGCTCAACGAAGCATTTGCGCATCGAGTGACTATTACTACATTACTTAGCAACTCGAACTGAATCTTGTCACAAATTTTCATCAAAATTCAACTCTCACGGTTTATGGACTTTCCTCGTAAGTTTAAAATTCCATGTTTTTATATGTTCTCCCCTTTCGTTTTCTTCTCTCGGTTTCTGTCTGTCTGTCTGTCTGTCTCTCTCTCTCTCTCTCTCTCTCTCTCTCTCTCTCTCTCTCTCTCTCTCTGCCTCATTTCTGAACCTCTGTGTAATAGACATCCATTGGTTTCAATTTTTAATTCTGTGTGTTTCAGTTTCTCCCTAAATCAACTTATGAATCTTGTTTCGTCTCGTTTTGTTATTTCATTTTATCGATACTAATACATGTGTAGTCTTAGTGCTCTCAAACGGGTCGGGTTGACCCGACCCGACGGGTCAGTTCGAGTCGGGTTACGGGTCGGGTCGGGTCAGTCAAGTCAGCTCGGGTCGGGTTGTCGGGTCGGGTCAGTTCGGGTCGGGTTACGGGTCGGGTCGGGTCAGGTCAACTAGGGTCGGGTTATCGGGTCGGGTCAGTCGGGTTGTCGGGTCGGGTTGTCGGGTCGGGTTATTCGGGTGGGGTTGTCGGGTCGGGTCAATCGGGTCAACTCGGGTCGGATTGTCGGGTGGGGTCAATCGGGTCAGCTCGGGTCGGGTTGTCGGGTCGGGTTATCGGGTCGGGTCACTCGGGTCGGGTTATCGGGTCGGGTTGTCGGGTCGGGTCCGGTCAGTCGGGTTATCGGGTCGGGTCAGCTCGGGTCGAGTCAGTTCACTTTGGTCAACTGAGTTTAAGTTGAGTTTACACTCGGCTGGAGTCGAAAGCTGGTGTTTTTCACTAGCTGCCTAATTAAAAATAGCAATTTTCAATTGATTTTATAGAAACCATAAATCTATTTTGAACACTTGCAGCTAGTGTTTTTATAATAAATGCTTATTTTTCTACTTGTGTGTACTTTAATTTTTAAATGTGGAAGATTGATTTTAGCAATCGACTGTAATATTAATATCTACGCCAATATGGAGTCTGGATTTAGAACAAAACGAGAAGTTGTTTAAGTAACGCCAAAAGAGAGATTGGATATGGACGACCAAGCCCAAGCAGGGCCGCGGTGGCTCAGTGGTAGAGAATTCATCTCTGGTTCATGGTGTCCAGTAGCGTAGCTAGAATTTTTTCAGGGGGGGCAATGAAGGGCCCAAGAGGATTTTGAGAGGGACATCATATATATATATATATATATATATATATATATATATATATGTGTGTGGGGGGGGGGGGTGTATTCAAGGTGAATGTTTCCATCTTTATTGTTCATGATTTTACTCTTTGGAAAACAGTGAAAATATAAGAATTTAGTACCTCAAACAACTAGGATTCATTAATGCAATTGATTTCTAATATAAGTAAATAGTTATTTAATCATGGCGTTTAAAATATGTGTAGCTGGTTGACTTAAGTGGAAGCAAATACACTTTTACAGGTAAAGAGAATAACTTATAGGTTCATGCCTCTACTTAAAGAGGATCTTTCTATTCGTGTGGGCAGCAGCAAACATATCCACAACTTGTTAAAGATCTAACGATTTAACAATTTTCTTCTCAATATAAAGTAACACTAAGTTTTTCAACCTATCATGAGTCATTGACTTGCGTATACAAGTCTTTAATCTTTTCAAAGAAGAGAATGACCTTTCACATGTACCACTAGAAACTGATATAATCACAGAGATGATACCTAGCTTGTAGGTTTCTAGGAATGCGTTTTTGTAGACACAAAGAAGATCAACGAAATTCGTTAAGGAATCAGCTTTCGTTTTCTTCTCGTCTTCATACAACTTAATTGTTAGAGCAACCCACATTATGCTTTATTTCTTGTTTAATTATGCTTTTTTTAAGTTATGTTTTATTGTTAATTTCAATGATTATTTTACATTAATCGTGTATAATGTATATTTATTATACATCAAATATTCTAAATATCTTGATCTATTTATTGATATTTTTTTGCAACTAGTTTCTCTCATATTTAATGAACTTTCTACTTAATTCATTGTAAAGAGATGTGCTTTACTCGAATAATTTTTTTCTATCATTTGTGTGCGCCTTACAGGTACATATATACAGAAAGGGAAAGTAAAAGATGCCACTAAAAAGTACAGAAAGTGCTTAAGTTCAAAAAGTAAACATAACAATACAGTGATGACGCCAGAGGGGGGCAGGGGGCGAGCGCCTCCCTAGTAGCTACTTCTGCCCCCTGACTGCCACCTAGACTGCCCCTCCCCCCAGACTCGTACAATCTTTAAACATTCTTCATGTAGTATTATATATCAGTATCATAACCAATCTCATTGACAAATTGTAGTCTACTTTCAATGAATTTACTATGTGGCAGATTAATCCTCAAGCTTTCTTCTTTGAGCGTCTGGGTATGCCGGCATATTTCTGTTTTCTAATTTAGCCCCTTTTGAGGTAAATTTTAGTTATACTTCTTTCTTATGATTTTTAATAATTGTGCCTAGCGAACAATAGTAGATTTGGTCGACTTGTTTTCTTCTCATTGGATCAACTTCGATTGGAAACAAAAGAAAGGTAAAACCAGTTACGTAACTTGTTTGTATTTGTCCAGGTTTGAAGTTTTCAGTTTCATATTTTGTTTTATTTAAAACTTCTTTTTTCTGAAACATTATTCTCGGCTTCCAATATTCAGAGGATGTGCTTATAACAGCTTAGTTTGCAACTACCAGGGCTTGATTTTTTGAAGGAGATAAAAAGAGTTGTGTTTTCCCTTCCTGCAACTGATAATAATAAAATTATGGAATGAAATTGATTCCCAATAAAATGTATTGTCAGAGTGCTGATCTTTAGTTAGTAATTGGTTTATACTAGTGCTCCTTTACTTATTTTGTTTCAAAGTACTGACGTGACGTCTACCATATTGACTAGGAACTGCTGAAAAATTCATAGCCCAACCCAGAAGGAGTGCACGTGGATTGGTGAGGTTTTACTTCTTCTTCTCTTCCCCCGAGAGTCAATATACTACCTTGTACAGTGCTCCAGCTTTTGCAGAAAAGTTAAAAAAATCTAGATTTCCTCGCACCACTGTTCGTAGCACTACTCCTATCAGATCTAAAATGGCGTCTTCAAAGTGTTATTTAAGTTTGGGAAATAAGTACACGTAATAGTTAGACGGAGCTAAATCTGAAGAATAAGAATGATGATCTAGACATTGAAATCCTAGATTATGCAATGTCAGTTATGTTCGCAGGGGCTTGATGGACAGGTGTATTCTCCTGAAGGAACAGAATTCCTTTCTTTTCATTTTCCGCAGCGTTGAACTTTGAATTTTTCTTTCAGTTTTGTAAGTAATGTAGAGATTCTGGATTAAATATCTGACCATTGAGGAGGTAGTCTACCACTCCATACTTATACCAGAAGAATGTTCCAAACAGTTTCTCAACCTACTTCTGTGTCTTGAACTTCTTGGGGCGATGGAGAAATGAGTGCTACTACTCCATTGACTGTTGTTCCGATTCAGGATCATAGTGGTACAACCATATTTCATCTATGGTTACTATTCGTCAGCGAAATTGATCAGCATTACGGTCAAATTGGAAGAATACTTCTCTTAATGCCGTTACCCTTTTATTCTCCTGACATATATTTTGGGAACCCATTATGCCGAGAACTTGCGCATACCCAAGCCATTCTGAATTATGCTACCGACGAGTTCCAAAGAAATGCCCAGAATCTCTGACACAAGTTTTGCTGAGAAGGTAAACACTGAGAAAGCGGGGTGCAGACCTCAGATTATAATAAAATATAAATAGCTTAAATTATTTTTGTCACACAAAAACTGGGGTGGCCTAGGCCCTCCGGCCCCGGGCTATACCCACCACTGGCTGAAATGCTGCAATTTTCAAGAATAATGTCACAAATTTCATCCATAATTTCAGGAAGAGTCATTGCTTTTAATCATCCTGGATGTAAAGCATAATTTGTTGAGAAATTGCTACGTTTATACTAAGCCACTTACTTCTTCACCACTATATATAACGGAGGAGAGTCCCGTGGTGTTTCACTGATTTCCTAATTAATTTACTTCGGTGACTTTCCTTGGTGGAACAAAAATGTTATAACAGTAAGGATCTGGATGTTCGTGAAATTATCTGTTTGGGCACACATAATCACTTCAGAGGCCTGAGAAACAATAAGAATTTCATTATTAATATGAAAATTTATATTTGTACATACAGAGATATGTTTTTCTAAACTACGGTTTCATTTTTCTACCTAGTACCTACACTCCTTCTGGATTGGACTACGACATTTTCAGCAGCTCCTCGTAAATTCTCTCTCTGGCTCTCTCTCTCTACATATATATATATATATATATATATATATATATATATATATATATATATATATATATATATATATATATATATATATGTAGAGAGAGAGAGATCCGCAGCATATAGACGAATGTGTTACTTGTAACATACACGAAAGTAATTCAACTTATGTTTAGGCTTCAAAAGTTTCATTGAAAAATATTTCATATGCAGACGTTACTTATTTGTCAGTTACAAATTTTATTTGAAATAAGTTTAATTTACAATCATATAGATCTAACATAAAAACAGCAACGAAATACACAATATAATGTAAAATAAGTCAAAGGTAATAAATATGTCATTTTTGGTATGGCAAATAGCCGCCCCCGAAAATGTATCTGCCCCTCCTTTGCCCCCCTAAGAACTTAGAGCTGGCGTCGTCACTGTAACAATATAGTATGGAGTTCTTGCATACTATTCATTGTTGGCGGAAAAATTTCTTCTTTTACTTTCTTTTCTCTACATCAAAGGATTACACCGAAAAGTTTACAGAAATGAAAATAAGCTTTTCATTGTTGCATTGTTATGTTCTCAATGATTTTGCATTGTAAATATTGGCTTTAAAAAATATTAACACAGTATGTTAAACTTTCAGTTAAAGAGAATTTCCTTGTCGGGTCGGGTCAGTCGGGTCAGTTCGGGTCGGGTTGTCGGGTCAGGCTACTCGGGTCGGGTCGGATCAGCTCGGGTCGGGTTGTCGGGTCAGGTTATTCGGGTCGGGTTGTCGGGTCGGGTCAATCGGGTCAGCTCGGGTCGGGTTGTCGGGTCGGGTTGACGGGTAGGGTCAATCGGGTCAGCTCGGGTCAGGTTATTCGGGTCGGGTTGTCGGGTCGGATCAACCGGGTCAGCTCGGGTCGGGTTATCGGGTCAGGTCAATCAGATCGGATCACGGTTCGGGTCAGTCGGGTCGGGTCGGGTCATCGGGTCGGGTCAGTCAATTCGGGTCACGGGTCGGGTCGGGTCGGTCTTCAACCCGACCCGACCCGACCCGTTGAGAGCACTATGTAGTCTGACATTAGAATTGCGTTCATGTTGTTAGCTAATTTTATTATGGGAGAGAGGAAAGGAAGAGAGAGAGCGGGACTGTTTACCAGACATGATTATGGGATAAGAATGTGTATATTGGGTGGCCTAGCTGCACGACGTTAGGTGTCGCAATTTTTTGATGCGGAGTGTACAATTTTCGAAACGGAAGTGGGGCCTCCGCGGATCGTCGCTGCAGGGCGGCTAATCTTTGGCGAGATGTTGCTAGTTGCCAATCGGTGGTCCACCGTCGCTTACGGCATGGAGATTGATGTCTTCACTCTCACTCACAATCACCCTACCTCAACTCTCAAATTCACTCCCAGTTATCCTAAAATAATACTGATATCTGACATCACTGACCCTTGCCCTCTCACACACGTCTTTAAGTGCAACTGATGCCCTCACCTTCACTCACTCCCACTTTTACTCAACTCCATCACGCTTATACTCATTTGCCCTCACTCTCAAATAATATTGATGCCCTCACTTCACTTACCCTCACGATCTAATAATATTAAAGCACTTACCTTCAACTCCCTTGCACACACACTCGCTTTCAAAGTTAAATAATAAAAATGTACTGACTCACTCACCCTCACCATTATGTACCGAAATGAGGGTGAGGGCTACCCTAATGTCGGAAAAATGAGTGAGATTGCTTATCCCTGGTGAAGACGCATTTACTATAAAATAAATTAACATTCTTTTCTCTTAAAATAGTTCCTATTCGTTTCTATAATATATTAAACATATTTTTGAAAAAAAAGGCCTTTTTTTAACTAAACATCCTAGAATAGTTAAAAAGAATATAGAAATACAGTGTGTTTCAAAATAACATTGACAATGTTTGGGAGTTGATTCCTGATATCAAGATGAGACAAAAAGTATAGACAATCCTGGGTATACAAATGCTTCCTTTCGGAGTTATACGCTTCCGAAAACATGAAAAAATGAACTTTAAAGGTCCATAGCTCCAGCACTATAGAACCTTTTGTGGTCAGGTCAAGACTTCAGTAAAGAACTAATATGTACCCTATCTAAATATCCATGTTTCAGAATCTTGCGGTAATTCCGCAACAATTTTTATAGAGACAGTTGGAGAGTACTTCAAATTATATCACCGTAGACAAACTCTCTCTATAAAAGTTGCTTCGTAAGTACCCTAGGATTCTGAAACATGTATTTTTGGGTAGGACACATATTAGTTCCTAAGTGAAGTCTTTACTCGAAGACGGTAGGTCCCATAGTTTTGGATCTATGGACCTTTAAAGTTCATTTTCTTATGTTTTCGGAAGCCTATAACTCCGAAAGGAAGCATTTGTGCACCCAGGATGGTCTATACTTTTTGTCTTATCTTGGTTTCAGGAATCACCTTCCAAATGTTGTCGGTGTTGTTTTGAAACACCCTGTATACCTCTATTTGTATTCTCCTTTTTTGCTTTAAAAGCTTTATTTATTTATTTATGTGTACATAACTGTGCGTATCTTGGGCTGACTTTCAATTTCTAATATACGATGCATTGCAGAACATAAAAGGATGTGCTTACTCACTTTGCTCTAAAAAATTAAGTGAAATACTTATTTTAAGTCTTAAAATATTGTTAATGTAGAATCATAAAGAACTTACCTTCTGAAATGCTAAGCTTATGGTGAATTAACTGGCTCTTTGCAACAAAAAGGATGAACTGGTTTATTTATATGTAAAATGTTTCATCATTAATTTAGATTTCTGACGTATTTAAGCTTTTATAAATTATAGGTAAAGAATTTTTTTTTAAAAAATTACAGTTAAACGTGTGAACAAAATAAATAATTATTCTTTATTTTCTTCTATTTTTCCTCCTTCTTCCTCTATTTTCGTATATTATTTTACCTCCTAACTATGCTTGCGTAAGTATTTGCATATGTTTCCTGCCTGTTTCGCCGAAAACATTAAGCTATGAAATTATCGCACACGTGAGTAGTCGAAACAGGAATTCCTGTTCTGCCGAATCCTGTTTGGCTGAAAACTAGTTAAAGGGGAATTTACGTACAGAAAGGGATTTTTCCCATCTAAGTCTTCATTCTCTTACGGGTAATTTGTGCAATGTTGCCAATTTCCATGTGCACTGTCGTCGAGCGTTACAATCGACTTACATGTTGTTAAGTACAGAATATTTTTTTTCGTTTTCAGGAAACTTCCAAATTAAGTGTGCTACTTCGTGATTCTCACCTTTTATTAATTTTCAAACAGATGCATATAATTAAAGTTTTAATTTTGCTTATCATTTTCCTGACTTCCCCATCCTCAAGAAATTTCGGTGATTGTACATTTTTTCATTTATTTGTACAGATGTGTGGACATTATCGGCATCTACAATCTTAAGACGTTCCCGCCGAGCACACTATCCTGGAAAGGAAGATAGGAATGGGGAGGGAAGGAAATAGCCTGGAACCTGTATATTAGGTACCATCCGGCATTTGCCTGGTGTAAATGAGGAAGACTCAGAAAAAACTTCACTCACGACAGCTGGCCTGAAAAAGCTGTTAACACGTTTTCGACCGAGTGACCGCACTGGGAATCGAACCCGTAAGGGGATACACTTTTAACTATTAAAGGAACATTATTGGCAGTATTCAAGTAGATGCTGTTTAACCCTAGAACTCCCAGTGGGGTCCATTGAACCCCAAGACTATGTTTGACAGTTTACTGTTCGTATTGATTTCAGTCGAGTTAAATGTTACTTTTCCTATTTTTGGTTGCTCTTTTTGTTATGTAAGTATCATTTTGTTTCCTTATTATTTTCTCTGAAAAAATTAATGATATAGCGGTTTTTTACCAGATGGGTCCAATGGATTCCATAATTTTGGATTTTCGCTCTCTCGTTTCTTAAGTGTCCAATACATGGCGTCATGAATTTGTTCCTCCTGTTAGTTATAAAATTATTTATTTTGGATCTTTCAAGTGCAAATTACAGTAAACTATAATACCAATACTGTATACTGTTTCTTTCAAAATTTACAAGTTTCTTTCTTTTTAAAATACAAATTCTAGCTGTCGATTTGACTTTTGTTGTTCAAATTGAAATAATCTTTGAGTGCAACATAGACGACAAAACAGAAGTGCGATTTCGAAAGTTTTCAGTGATTTCGGCAGTGCTTTATATATTTGCAATGAGTAGGAGAGGAGAAAAGTACCTTACTTGTGAACAAGTTGCTCAATTGCTTCGTATGAAAGTAAGCCTGGATTCTGAAAAGAAAGTGACTACTTACCTTCAGATGACAACAATGAATCAGATTATGTTTTCTTGGAAGGGAGTGGCAGTGATAGTGGTGCAGAGTAAATTATAATTAACAGGATACATTGGATCAACCAAGTACATCCAGGAATGGAGAGAGATTCTGTGTCTCAAGAAATGTTGAAATTTGGCATGCTCTACTACGTACAGCGATTCAAAGTAGAATGGCAAGCAGTAATATTGTTAGTGAGAAGGCAGAACCTTCACACTTTGCAGCTAGAGAATGTGACTGAAAATCATTTGCATTTGTATTGTATTTTCGGCTTTATTTGCTTAAATTGATATGTAAATGGACAAACACAGAGGAATGGATAGCTTTCTGTAATCGGTATAACGAAATGGATGGAACTGAACTGAAGAAATTTGCACGTACATACTTTTTGGTGTACATAAGACCAAAACGGAATCTATCAATCAATTGTGGAGTTGCTCGAATGGGCGTTCAATATTTTCTAAGACAATAAGTCATAATAGATTTCAAATCTAGATGTGATTTGATATTGCAGCCGAGAGACGAAAACAACCCTTCGAATCTGGGAAAGTATGGTATTAAAATTTGACCTATATATGACAGTACAAAAAAACTGTCTGTAAGATGTGTATAAACACGAGGAAAAGCTAAGAAGGTTCCAGAGAAATTGAACAAGATAAAAAAAAAAGTGATCATGGATCTCACGGAAGAAATTGAGAACAGTGACCGCAATATCACGTGCGTTAATTTCTTCACAAGGGTAGAACTTACACAAAATTTGCTTTCAAGGCTCCTGACATTACTTGGTACAATACGACGGAATAATCCAGAAATGACATTAGATTTCACGGTTTCTAAGGAGTGAGAGAAATTCACAACCATGTTTGGATTTCAAGATAGTGTAATGATAGTATCTTTTTGTCCTAAGCCATCTAAAGATGTAACTCTCGTTAGTACAATGCATTCTCACCCTGCTAAACCCCAATTCACAGAAGATTATAATGAAAACAAAGGAGAAGTGACTATCATGGATGAAATGGTTCAGCATTTTAGCTTCAAGAGAATGACAAGAAAATTGCCCACGTAGATGTAAGAACATTGAATGCGTATATATTAGGGATTTTCCTTCACTCTGTGTCTTCAAAGAACAACTCAAGAAGGAAAATAGCACTTGGAAAAGGGGAGGCGTTCAATATGGAGACATTTGTGACATCCCGACTACTCCCAGGAATACAGTCAAAGATGATCATGAACCAGCTCGAAAGACCATATGTGATTGTAGAAAGGACAGAGAAAAACAGATAAACATGACGAGGTGCAAAAACAACGTTTGCAAAAAAAAAGTTGTCTGTGGCATGTGCTTAACCTCTTTGTTAAGCTTGTGCTTAAGTTGAACGTTACGTTATTGGCCAAATATGTTGCATCAACATGTTTAACAATTTATGTGTTCTGAGATATAAAAGACTTAAAATATTATGTTTATGCAAAATAATATAGTAGGTATTATAATGAAATTAGTTGTTTCCTAAAACTATATGTATTTATAAATAAAAACAAAAAAAGAAACAAAATGAAGAAACAATTGGAGAGTGTAAAATGGAAACAAACCTTTTAAATATCCTAATTCAAATATTATATTTTAAGTATGCGAAATAACAAAAAATAATTGTAAAAGCGATTTTGGAAATAATATTTTTATCCAGGATGTATAATTATAAATTTGAAATATATAAACATTACAAGAACTATAACTAAACAACTGTTATGCTGTGATGACCATAAAACCTAAAGATTGTTGTTAACTATTTCATTCGTCATTTACAAAGAAGAAAATTGCATTAAAATAATGAATTTTAGTTTTGGGGTCCAATGGACTCCTGTGGTATTTAATGTCAGTATTATTTTCCGCGATTCTAAGAGTTAAAAATAATTTCATTTCTCTGTTAGTAATCGAAAATTACTTATATCACTTGTCTATCATGAAACAGTCAATATTATTTTTGAGTTATATTATTACTCAATATTATTACAGAGTTATGAAATCCCACAGAACATATTCTATCTTCGAAGAAATTTTCTCAATAACAAGCTCTTTTTATAATTCATTCAACTGGACCGGCAGATTGTAAAATATGGATATTTAGATAGAATGCATAGGGCTACTAGTTCTTGTGTAATTCCTTTGACTTTTCGTAATACGTCCTGTAGTTTTGAGGCTGAGAAGTTTTAACATGTGATTTTTTTCATCTTCGGAGCTTTATAACTGTAAAGAGAGGCCT
This sequence comes from Thermobia domestica, assembly GCF_964235325.1. Classification (NCBI taxonomy): domain Eukaryota; kingdom Metazoa; phylum Arthropoda; class Insecta; order Zygentoma; family Lepismatidae; genus Thermobia; species Thermobia domestica. The sequence continues at coordinate 118,703,930 of NC_137461.1, forward strand.
GTGTTTGTTGGGACATTTTTAGGACATTGCATACAGTTAGGGGGTTAGATGATTAGTAACTGTGATCACAAACAATTTTACTTTCCTCAATTTACTGTGGATATGTGCACATTTATTTTAATGTATTAACTTCGTTAATTTAAAGATTACTTTTATTTACATACAATATGTTCATAGTTGTAGAACTTTTTTTACATTCGTTTATATGACATGATTTCTTGACGATTGCAAGATTTTCTTTTGGAAGCTGCACCCTTTATTTTAAAGCTTCATATTTTTCAACAAATGTACCTATCTCTGAACATATATTATTCCTTAGTGAACTTCTTTTTTATTCCATCAATCAATGAATAAACTATTCCACAATCAACAGTTGTGCCTTGAAGACAAATCGTCACAAGGTTAAGAACTTTAAATATTAGCAATATGCATTGTAGCAACAACTTCATAATCGATTAATTGTCTGAGCAAATCTTTACATGTTTCTATTGTATAACCATACAAATTGTCTGTAGCAGGGCCGTGCTGTAACCCAGGGACCCACCGGGAAAGTACTTTCTAGGGAGCCCACTCAAATGTACGTACTGCCCCCTCCCCCGACAATAAAAGGAGTTCGGGAGTATCACGAGGATCAAGTATGCTGAAAAGTCTTAAAATGCAGATTTAAAGCTTTCTAAGGCAGTAATTTCTCCCCTGACAGTGACGCTGACTAATCTGACCCAATCCTCCATTCTTCTCTTGTAACTGTATAATCATCTGCATTTGCTCGATTACTTCGTACCTCCCCCTAAAGTAACAATGCCGCACTTGTGCCATAAACCTTTCATAGGCGCCCCTGGTGCATATACAAATACATATATGAAGCAGCAGAAGTAATTTATAATTTTTACAAATGCAATACTTCTCCATTGTCCTGTATTAAAGTAGATTCGTAGGTAGGAAAGTGGGTGAGCGAGACCGTGGTCCCCGGCGCTGATAGCAAGATGGCACCGAACGAGCAAGAAGAAAGAAAACTTGTTGCAAATGAATAAACGACGCGTCGCCCTGAAAAAGCATTGGCGCCCTATTAAATCAATATTGTTGTGGGATTGCAAAGGAATAGATTTGTTTTTAAAAAAATCTTCCTCGCTTCGTTCGCAACTCAAACGTTCCTGTAAGTCATAACAAGCTTTTACTTATTACTTAAAGAAAGTTATTGTATATGATTTGTCAATGACGATGTGATAAAGAAGACCGCAAGTTGCTGTTTGCGAGAGAATATTAAAAATAAAGGTAAAGAAGGGGAATAATAACATTTTCGAACTTGAAGCAGCTGTAGAATAGGGGCTTAATGGGTCAGAACTTAACCTAACGAATTTCGTCTTTTTAAAAGACTGATCACTATTAGTGATCGTTTTTTATTCCATTGACATGAAATGCTTGCAATTTGAAGGAATTTATTGGGATGATTTCGCCATCAACTACTTGTATCGCCAGGATATTATTTGTGCATACGTATCAAGTTGTGTGATATTTTTATCTATGTACATATATGCAATCATATTTACACATGAGACAGTAACATATGTTTGTGTTAGTGTATTTTAAATATATAAATTACCTATAATAATAAGTAGCCTTAAATTCAGAACTTTCATTCATAATAAATTAAGAAATTACTATAATTTCAACCATATGTAGTAACCAAACTACATTTGAATTCCAAAGAGAAACATTAAACATTTTCTTCACCTCCATTCATCAATATTGAGAAATGCGCAAAGAAGGCTCCTTCTGAATTTCTGTTACATTTCATAAAATATTTTATACCGGAAAACAATTGAAATTAAAATGTTATTTGTGTGGTCCTATACAGAATACCTATACTATTTGAAAAGTTTACAATTATTACTGGAAATTATTGCTGTCACCCATTTCGAACATTTTAAAAGCACATAGTTTCTAATGCATTAAAATGTCACTTATTATCGATAGTATGAAACGTAAATAGTTGTAAGTGTCTAAATGTAAATGTTCTCGAATTGGATTTGTATACAACAAAAGGTAGTTTTATCGGGTTTAACAAAACTAATATAAACCTCCTGAAAAAAAAAACTTATTTGTAAAAGAATACTAATGATCGTTTCTGGCTGTTGCAAGTCTGTCCAAGCAACTTGATAAAAATTTATTGTAGCATAAAGACAAAAGCTGCTTCTCTTATATGCATTTCTAAAAAGCTTGGTAAGGTGAGTGTAGCAGAGGGGAGCGCTCAATTCTACTTCGTCCCGGGCGTCGAAATCTCTTGCTACGTCTCTGATTGACATAAACCAAGGGGGCCCAAAAATTTTAAAAATTACTGAAAACATTTTCACCATAAGAGTTTAAAAAAACATGACATGATTCACTCCTATATAATTCATGGACCCTTTTGAAGATGTTGAGAGACTGCCCATCATAAAAGTTTTGGTGGGGCCCCCTTGTATTTCAAGCTTCAGGGCTCCCAATTATCTTAATCTGGCCCTGTATATTTTCTATACGGAAAACAAGGTGCTATAAAATGTAAATTATTATTTAATTTCAAGTTATGGCATTATTTGAGATTGCAATTTAGCTTAATACTTCAATATTAGCTAAAGTATAAAACAGAGTGGAAAATCGGTGACCTTTTAAGGTTGAATTACGAAAAATGTGAAAGACTGCTTTCGCAACATCATGGGCTAGCAACGCTGGTTTGGGATTTGCTGACTGTATTGCCGGTACTCGACGTGTTATCGTCCTCGTTCTCTTACTCCCGTATGCGAGGAGTGCGTTACGTGTGCCTTTTTTTTTCATAAACCGATACATACGATACGAGGCGGAGGGCCCACTAAAAAATTCACCGTCCAAGGCCCACTGGGAAATTTCCCGGTTTCCCGCCTGGCCAGTACGGTCCTGGCTACAGTGAATCATACAAGGATGTTATAAAATAGAGGATCTGCCCATACAACAAAATCGTGAAGCCATACGTCACAGCTTCGCCACACCTACTCTGCCCACACCGCGCCACTAAGATGACAATGTTTCGAGCCAACAATCATGGCGAAACGAGAATAGCCAATCAGACGATGCTAGATTGTTTTTCGACTTCATTGAGTTCATATGATGAAGATACGTAAGGGCAGATCCTCTATTTTATATCATCCTTGGAATCATACACACCAAGAAAGACATCGTTTCAAGCGAAATTATTTTTTAAAAAATAGCTGTCACCGTGCATCAGTAGTTCAAACGTTCATAATTTTATGTTAAGAAATTAGATCCCTTAATATACTTCTTCTTCCATAAAGATGTCACTTCTTCATTGGTGTGCATTGTAAAAACATTTGATTGAAGTGTAACATGTTGCAAATGTTTGACTTCATTTTTTGTTTGTTTGTTTGTTTTTTCCTATTAGTTTTGCACTAGTCAATCGGTCTGCTTGTTGTTGAAATATTAGGCTTCTGGAGTCAATAATTAGAATAATTTCATGATATAACAAACTGGAAAAGATTTAATAAAATGTGTCGTATTTAGGTCTAAATAAACGATTGCCCTGCTCTTCAGAATGAAGTTTCAAGTTTCAGCGTTCAGGAAAATGATTTCTTTTTCAATTCCCTTGTAACAATGAAAAGTAAAAGAATGTAGCACCGCCTGAATTCAAACATGGATCTGTAAATTACAAATCCGATGCTTTCACTATACTACAGAGGCACTTATTGGGCCATTGCAGGCTCGCAAGCAAGTTAGCTCCGATTTCAATTTTATACTGATGGTAAAGTTTCTATCCCAATTTCCTTTTCATCCTTTGAGATAGAAGATTTGCTACTTCGTAAGTGAAATTAACTTGAATATATTCAATAAACCGAAGTGAAACATACATATCCTTCATTATATGCATTAGTAGTGTCAGGTTAACACAACCTTCTGTACCGCTGCTAAACTTTGCTGATACAATGTTGCTGTCATATCAAAGTGCCCTTTAAGAGGTTAAACCAATTAATGCATTGACATCCGAGAAGTTGGCCCCCCATAGGAGCACTAATGATCTCTTCTATTGCAATCGTTAGTGCGTCGTCAGTGCTTCTTAGAACACCAACTCTCAACATTAGTGCTACAATAGTTTGGTAGCTAGAAGCAAAAAACTTTGGCGGGGAAACTTCACGTTGGCCCCCTCCAGAAAGCACTAACGATTAAACCTAGTGCAATCGCTAGTGCATCGTTAGTGCTTCCAGAAAACACTAATAGTTTCGTTAGTGTTTCACTATTAGTGTGGGTTTGGCCAATTACGTCACGAAACGCCCATAAGGAATACATGGGGAATTATTCATTATCTCAAATTCCCGCCAGGTTCAAAAGCGCTAATGATATATTCTAGTGCAATTGTTAGTGCTTCGTTAGTGCTTGTTAGAACACCTACTCCCAACATTAATGCTTCAATAGTTTGGACGCTGGAAGTAAAACACTTTGAGGGGCAACTTCGCATTAGCCTCCCCCCAGAAAGCACTAACAATTAAAACTCCTGCAATCGTTTAGTGCATTGTTAGAGCTTCCAGAAAACACTAATAGTTTCGTTAGTGCTTCACTATTAATGTAAATGTGCCCAATTATATGTCACGAAACTCCCATAAGGAGTACATGAGGAATTTTTCATTGGGTCAAATTCCCGCCAAATTCAAAAACACTAACAATATCTTCTAGTGCAATCGTTAGTGTTTCGTTAGTGCTTCTTAGAACACGAACTCCCAACATTAGTGCGTCAATAGTTTGGACGCTAGAAGCAAAAAACTTTGGGGGGGCAACTTCTCGTTAGCCCCCCAGCAAGCACTAGCGATTAATCCTAGTGCAATCGTTAATGCATCGTTAGTGCTTCCAGAAAACACCAATAGTTTCATTAGTGTCTTACTATTAGTGTAGATGTGCCCACTTATATGTCATGAACAAAGGTGTCCAAACTCATGAGGTCGGCGCTCACGAGTTCGAAACTAACGCTCACTCGACCTCAACCTCACGAAGTGAGCGCGAGGTTGAGTGAGCGTGAGATCAGGCTGGTGATGTGAGCGTGAGGTTGAATGAGTCTGAGGTCAGACTGGTGAGGTGAGCGTGAGGTTGAGTGAGCGTGAGGTCAGGCTGTTTATGTGAGCGTGAGGTTGAGTGAGTGTGAGGTCAGACTGGTGATGCGAGCGTGAGGTTGTGTGAGCGTGAGGTCAGATCTTTGAGGTGAGCGTGAGGTCGAGTGAGCGTGAAGTCGAAATGAGTTTGTGAGCGTGAGGTTGAGTGAGGTTAGGTCAAAGTGCTCACCTCTGGTTACGAAACTCCCATAAATACATGGAGAATTTTTCATTAGGTCGAATTCCTGACAAATTCAAAAGCGCTTATGATATCTTTAACGCAATCGTTAGTGCTTCGTAAGTGCTTCCTAGAGCAGTAACTCTTAACATTAGTGCTGCAATAGTTTGGACACTAGAAGCAAAAAACTTTGAAGAACAAACGTAAAGTTAGCCCCCCCCCCAGGAAGCACTAACGATGAAAACTACTGTAATGTGTGATAGTGTATCGTTAGTGCTTCTAGAAAACACTAATACTTTCGTTATTGTTTCATTATTAGTGTAGATATGACCTATTATATGTCACGAAACCCCTATACAAATATATTCGGAATTTTTCGTTTTGTCAAATTCAGGCCAAATTCGAAAGCAGCAATCGTTTGTGCTTCCTTGAGCGCTAACTCTTAACATTAGTGCTGCAATAGTTTGGACGCTAGAAGCAAGAAACTTTGAAAGGATAAACCTCAAGTTAGCCCCCCAGAAAGCACTAACAATGAAACCTAGTGCAATTAATAGTACATTGTTGGCTCTTCTAGAAAACACTAATAGTTTCGTTAGTGCTTCGTTATTAGTGTAGATATGGCAAATTGTATGTGACGAAACTCACGTAAGAAAAACATTGGGAATTTTTCGCTAAGTTAAACTTCCGCCAAATTCAAAAGCACTAATGATCTCTTCTAGTGCAATCGTTAATACCGTACTTCTTAGAGCACCAAACCGAACGTTAATGCTTCAATTGTTTGGATGCTAGGAGCAAAACGAAAAAAATTAAGAGGGCTAACTTCACATTAGTTTCCCAGAAAGCACTAACGACAAAATCTAGTGAAATTGATAGTGCATTGTCAGGACTTGTAGAAAACAGTAATAGTTTTGTTTGTTTCTCTATTAGTTCAGTTTTGGGAGATGAATTTCATTATGTTTCTAATTTTTCCCTATGAAAATGTAATCTTTTTTCCTTGGTTCATATATAAACAGTCATTTTATTATATTTTTTCCTTCTGCATTGTTTTACGATACGATAAAAATTAACTACAATCCTTTGCTAATTTTAGTATCTTTAATTCTGTTTGTTGAGTATGTAAAATGGTGTTTACGGGTTTTGGAACGCAACGTTAATTAATCTTTTACAATAGTGTTATTTATTTTTGAACTTTAGGCTTCATGATTCAAAGTTGTATACGAAGATGAAAATGCTAAGAAGACTGTAATTACAACAAGGTAAGTGTCTTTACAGTTAATTAATGTGGAGTAATTAATTAATGTGAAGTAACTGTTATTGATCAAATTTTTGCATACAAATTCTTGAACAATTCTAATAAAAGGATTCCTGTTGTCACAGTTTATTTTTCCTGAAATTATGGAAACTACATGGAATTTATAGTACATTACAAAAAAAATATATTAAACTTGGAATTCTCATAGGGAAGAGGATGTAAAACGGGATCTTGTAGAAAAGGAACTATTAATAATGATCTGTTATAATAATAAATTGGAATGCAGTTGTTTAGTTAATGAAGAATGTGTTCGATTTACTTAGTTAGAACGTAAATTAGATTGGACATTACCAACAGCACCGACTTTCCAAAATTTATATAGGTGCATATCAATGGCGGGACGTGTTAGCCTATAAGTTTTCAGGGAAGTCTCGATATTTACTGATTTATTTTTAGTTAAAAGCTTATATGAACACTGTCATAAAGGGCTGTGCTGTGACAAAGTAAAATAAACTGGTACTATAAGAATAAGTTGGGGCTGCTCTAGCGCAATCGGTAAGACGGCTGATTTAAACGCAAGAGAAACAGGTTCAAACCCGGGTCTAAACTAAAAATCTTATTTTTATTCTGTGGGTTCCGGAGCCCTGGAGCGCCCACGTAGTCGGCGCGCATGGACATTACAATAGTAATTTAAACAGTAGGCAGTACTACACGTGTATATTGCACACACACATGAATGCAATATTTACATAAAATGGTTGATTTTAATTACTGTATCATGTAAAAAAAACTAATTTTTTTCACACAAAGAATGAACGAGAAAGTTATACAATGCAATTTAGAGGAAATATGTACTTCAGTATATTGTTGAAGTCTTCGGATCCCTTTATGTTTATAGTAAAGGAAAATTACAAAAAATACGCATTGGAACCTGAATACTATTTTCTCAGTAATTATCTGATAAGCTGAATGTAATGTCTCACTTCTTCCATGAAAACAGTCCTTTTCTTAATACGTATTTTATTGTACATAAGAATCAAATTTACCCACGAGCTACATTTGTTTGTATTTATTTGTATTGTATTCTTTTTTCTGCTTATATATATTATAAGATTCCAAATCATAAATTGTAGTGTTTGTGGAAATAACTCATAGCTTTCAGGGCCAAACCTTAATTCTTTAATTCAGTAATCAAAAGTTGCATTTATGTACATGAACATTTTTTTTGTATTTCTATGTATTTCTTTTGTGTATAGATATACTATTTTGTTAATACAAAAAATATGTTTAGGTATGATAGAGACATTATATTCCTGTAGTGATATGTATGCGTGTATTTTTATTTTGTGAATTTCAATCATCAATGTGAATAAAAAAGTTCGCTAGAGTTTGAAATAGTTTTAATACATTTGATAATTAGGTCTATATATGAAGTGATAAAAATAGTGCCTATATTAGAAGGTTTAGAAAATTTGTTGCATCTCACGAAAATGTATGATTTTAAATTTATCAATTACTTAAAGAAACAATGAACATAGAAACATTTTAGGATCTTACTCGATGGTACCTTGTCGGACTAGAATACAATAGAGTAAAAAAATGTTCTTCTTTAAATATACTTTGTAATATATAGGCAGATAATTCAATAATACTTTACAATAATTTCTTCATATTTTGTATCCATTATATGTAAGTATGACACCTTTAAATTTAAGTTAGTGGAAACAAATCTGAAAAAATCTATAGGCCTATGTGATTAAAAAATCTATATGTTTGAAAAATCCATATGTATTTATATGTAATAATAATAAATTAAGACATTTCCAAATGTTTCTTTGAGCTATTTTTTCACTTACCTTGAGTGAAAGAAAATAATTAAATTTGAGGGAAACATATTATGATACAGCACTTAAAATTTTGCTATGATAAACAAATACGTCTGCCAAAGTATCGATCGATATAAAGATACTTATTTTGTATAGGCCGCTTTGGGATCTCTGAAAGTGGCTACCAAATTTTACCAACACATTGAATGTTATCAAAATATTAATTGTTTTCTACATCCACGCTAAACAAACTGAAAATAGTAATGATACTCTTCTTCTCTTGTAACAATTATTTTTTTTCATTAGATCTTAGTTTCATACGATCTGCAATGATTAGTGTGTGTGTGTGTGTGTGTCTGATATTCGCGGATTTCACATTAACCACTCCTTAACATCCAAATTTTTGCTTGATATATTTTTTCGCTTCAACGCAAATTCTGCGTTAGTGTATTTTGTGACGTTCATTTGAATTCGTACAACTCGTATGGTGTATGCCTTCCGTTAATTGTGCTGCCGTCTGGTGGTACTAAAAGAAAGAGAGTAGAAGAAAAGGAAGAAGAAAGTTAAGACAACTCCAGACGTATAAACGGAGGTGTGATGTAAGTGAGTGTGTGTGTAAAATGATTCAGCAAGTTTTGCTGAACATATTAATATCTCAACGCCAGATTCATTTTAAAAGGATTTGAACTACGCTGTATTTTAGAAAAATTAGAATTGTTCCCAAAATTCCTTAAATAATCTGTAAAAATAGTAATGCAGATATTAGTGTTTTTATGGATATTTCGTAAGATTTTACTAAACTAAATCTACCCCATGAAGTACTTTATAACAAGAGGGGGGTTGTGAACGAGACAGTAAGTCGAACAAAGTACTCGGCAAGGTGTACCTTAACAGAATGGACGTCTAAACACCGATTAACATGAAGGATTATTGATTAAGCCAATTTCTTCAACTGAACCCACAATATAATGCAATCATCACGTTCACCAGGGAAGCCAGCTCAGTAAATCATTAAAAGTGAAATAATGGACAATTATTGCAAGAAGATTCATCAGATTTATAATGAACAAACTTTCGATTAGTGATCACGAACAATAGTGTGTTTCCACAGACTAAGATTTCGTTCTTGTAAGAAACTTTAAAGTAAATCTACGAACCAACTACGAAATTGGGGCAAGGTAAATTGTAAAATATATCCTACGTTAGAGGTACGTTCAATTATTCATAATAAATGGCACTGAAAATATTTAGGTTTGTTTGTTCTTTTTTCAGGTTGCATGACAAGGCGAAAACGTGGTTGTTGAATGACTTGTAAATGATCTGTGAAAGTGGGTGATGTTCTCACCTAATTTCTTTATCACGCCTCAGGTCTCCTCTCAGGTGATTCTGTCCGAATCTGGACCGTTACGGTAAGGTGAACCGTGCCTTTCTGGACTTTTAGACGATTGTCGAAGGGACGAGCTTTCTGAACCTACAAGTAATATTGCGCAATGCTATATTATTTGGAGGTAAAGAGTTGTGAGTTCTCTACAGAAACCGTCTAAAGATGGTGCTTACCGGGCTGCGCGAAGCTGTACAGTAATAAAATGGCGTTCCCTCTCAGGGACAAATCAATTAATGATAATTTATGTTATTATTAATTGATTTGTGACGGATGTAGCATCTGGGAGAGGACCTAGATGTTATAACATTTGACAGGTTTTATTTCTCATGATATGCTATATATGCTAAATTGAAAGTATTATTGGTGTTTATTGTGTTTGTGTATTTGTAACGTGTAGTCATGGCAGAAAGTGAAAATTTAAGCTTGCAAACTTTGCTTGAAGCTATTAATAAACTTAACGATGCTGTTAATGACACCAAGCAACAAATGCAATCACTTAATGGTGCTGTCAATGACACTAAGCAATAAATGCAATCACTTAATGGTGCTGTCAATGACACTAAGCAATAAATGCAATCACTTAATGGTGCTGTCAATGATACCAAGCAACAACTCAATGATGTTATTAACGAGTCGAATACTGAAACCCAACAACGAATAGAAAAATCTTCTAACGATCTTACATGTAAATTAGAAATGTTAGAATGGAAGATGGATGAGCAAATTCAGACACTGTCGACCGAGTTAGTACAAATGAGAAGTGAAATAGACAGGGTTAGTTGTACTTGCGCGGATAACTTTGAAAAACTGTCAGCACAGTTTCAAGAGAAATTAAATGTACAAGAAAAGAAAATTGATGAGGTTAAGCTTGTCGTGAGCTATAACGAAGACAAAATACGTTTAACTAATGCTAAAACTAATCAATTAGAAGATCAGGTTAGGGACATCGAGGAACGTAATATAATGATTGGAAATAAAGTTAAGGAATTAAGTTCCGATGTCAATTTAGTCGACGATAAGGTTGAACGAGCGCGAAGAAGTGGAAGAACACGAGACCAAAATCATGAAATTAGATCAAAATATTCGCGAGGTATATGAAGTTAGTATTGCTGCCCGTGAAATAGCTCACCGTACTCAATGATATATGATGTAAAGGGTGATGTAGAAAGTAAGTTTGATATAGTAGATCAAGAGGTCAGAAACTTGCGCGTAAGTATGATTGAAAGTCAAATTAGGTCATCAATATTTGTGGGAAATGTAAAAACCGAGGTGGAAGTTAAAGAAGAAAAAGTTGAAACCAGTGCACGCAAAAATACCAACCCTTTTCTTGACTATGATGTTAGTCCTGTGTTGAGTGAAAATGATTCTTCGGATTCTCATAGCGATAATAGCTTTGTCGGGGTAAAGACAACTAAACGAAGGAAAAAACGAGAAAGAAAGATAGCTATAAAGTTACGAGATTTAGAATCTCTTGAGAAATTCTCAGCTCACGAAAATGAATTGACCGCTACTGCATTCTTGCGTAAGTTTGAAGATCAAGCTTCGCTTATGTCAGTATTTAGATATTATTAATTTTTTGTTGACTAGTTCTGCACAAAATTGGTACACGAACAACTGCGGTTTTTTCACTTCTTACGATCGTTTTGCCGAATTGTTCAAATTAGAGTTTGAGAACGAACAGGTACGTGCTAATAAATTAATGGTACTGCAGTGCAAAGCATATGATGCAAAAGTCGACGAAAGTGTATAAAATTTCGTGTCATATAGATGTAATAAAATTCAAGAAATCAATCCCGACATTAAAGAATCGTTAGCTATTAGTATGATTCTCAACTTGATTCCATCTTACTACCGACGTCAACTAACAACTTTGTCCACCATGAATCTGTCTTCTGTGTTGTCTGTCATACAAAGATTAGAAGCAATTTCCAGGTCTGATTACCGTAACAACAGTAACAATCATCGGTTTCTGAAAGTTAATCAGGTGTCTGTTAGTAAGAACGGTAAGCACAGAAATAATCAGAATGGTATTAACGACTGTGGTGAGTCAGATCAGGTACAATCGAATGAGAATTAAAACAATAGAGGTAATCGTAAAAGAAAAAATTCCTTTCGTAAAAACAAAAAGATAAAATGGAATTCTGATAGGCACGAAGAAAGTGTGTGCTTTTGTAATCATGACTCAGCTGTACATAACAATAACACTAATGTAAATCAAGGTGAATTCACTAGTGGTGAAACTAATAGGCCAACCAAGGTAATTCTCAAACGGGGAATCCACCTCAGGCCGGTTACGGTAATGGAAATTTTGTAAATCCTTCATATTTTGGTAATCCTACTGGGTTTAAGCCACCGAGACCGAATTTTATGAATGTTGCTGCAGGTAATTTTGGGTTTCAAAATAGATTTCCTCCCCCAAACTAGAAACGCCCTGCCTGAAGAGTGCTCATAGCAGGGAATTAATTCAAACGTATAGTAATGAGTTAAATAGTGCTCTCCTTCCAAATGGTCAGACTGTTTTTGTAAAGCTTGATAAAAATTTGATAAATTTAGTACAGTGGGATGATGTTTTCTCATCTGACGAAGCGGAAACTAAAGATTCATTTAAAAGTAATGCAATTTTATGTGCCACTGCTGAAATTCTTGTTAAAATCATGAATGAAAATTTTTATGCTCTATGCGATTCAGGTGCTTCGGCTAGTTTGTTAAGTGACAATACGTGGAAGAAAGTATCTAACATAGTGTCAAACGCTGTATTACAGCCCGCTCCTCAAATAGTTCTAGTAGATTATAGTGGAAAAAGAACAAAATCTGTTAAGGGTGAGGTTACCCTCTGTGTAGAAATTGGACCTGTAACTTGTGATGTTAGATTTATTGTTGTCAGTGACCTTAATTGTAATTGTCTGCTAGGCAGAGATTTCTTATCGCTAGCTAACGCGAAATTAGACTTTGGCGAGAAATCTGTTACTGTAGTTTACGACCCTAACACTTATAAGGTACCAATGAAAGAGTATGAGCACAGATCTGGCTGTGACCACCTTCTAAATAATGAAAACAAAAGTAAAGTAAAAATACTTACTAGAGAGAGTGTTAATAAGGTTAGTTTTCACGTAAAAAATGCGAGTCGTGTTGACACTGATTCTGCTATTGAAAGCGAGAACGAAGATGTAGTCGAACCTGTGCTAGAGTATCCGATAATTAAGAATTTAAAAAATCATAAGAAACAGCTGACGCAGGAATGGATGGATAGTTTGTTAGAAAACAGTAAAGCATTTCAACATGTAGAAAAGTATACTATCAATAATGAGTTAAATGTAGAGCAAATAAAACAAGCACGTTTGAACGAAGCTGCTGAAGTAAATTTTTTGTATCATTTCTATGCGAAACAAATTCATAAATTGGATTAGGAAATTCAGAAGTCTCATAATAATGTAAAAGTAAATCAGGATATCTGTAATTTAAGTAAAACTACTTGTAGTACCCAAAGTCACTTTCCTTCTGTTAATGAATTTAAAGCAAACGTTCTTGAAATTGAAAATTTATCTAATGTTCAAAAACAGCAATTGTATGATTTGTTGCTGTAACATAGATTGGTTTTTAGCGATTTGACAGATAAAAGTAATAAATTTAAATATACTATTGAAGTTGAAACTGACCAACCAATTGTAAAACGCCAGTACCCACTATCCTTTAAATATAAAGAAAATATTGAACAACAAATAGCTGAATGGCTAGAATGTGGCGTAGTGGAAGAATGTGTCTCTGTGCATTGTCATCCTTTATTGTGTGTAGACAAGAAAAATACTAGTAAACTCCGTACTGTTGTAGATTTAACTCAGTTGAATAAATTTGTCAAATTAAAACAGTTGAAAGTCAACAAGATTGATGATCTCATCAAATTTCAAGGAATCCAATTCGTATCCTCTTTAGATTTTGTAGGAAGTTATTTACAAGTATGTTTAAGTGAAGAAAGTAAACAATACACAGCCTTTTGTTGGAATGGTAAAATGTATCAATATACTCTAGTTCCATTTGGTTATATAAATGGAGGAGCTGCTTTTATGTTGTGTTTGCAAACTGTCCTTGGGGCAGGTTTGTATGAAAAAGTAGTCTCTTATATTGATGATGTCTCAGTAATTTCTACGACTTTTGAAGAACAGTTACACTTTTTGGATCAAATATTTCAGAAAGTTTACGAGGCTGGTGTGACTTTAAATCTACAGAAGTGTACTTTTGGTAACACGAAATTTAGTTTTTTATTGTTTGACATTAGTCCGCAAGGTATTACAAAGAATCCCTCTTATGTACAATGTATCAAAGATCTTCCAAGACCTAGAAATTTGAAAGAATTACAAAGAGTTTAGGGTTTGTTACAGTGGTGTGCTAAATTTGTAGAAAGTTTTGCTCAAAAATCTGAACCTTTATTTGGTTTACTTAAGAAAAATAAAAAGTGGATTTGGGTTCAAGCTTGTGAAGATAGTTTCAATCAATTGAAAAATGATTTAGTTTAAGAGGTGATGCTTGCACATCCTTTCTTAGATCACGATTTTTGTTTAATTACAGACTGCAGTTCAGTTGCTTTGGGAAATATTCTTTTTCAAGAAGTAGATGGTAAGAAACGTACTTTAGGATTTTATAGTAGAACGTTAAAGCCTGCAGAGAAAAATTACACAGTGACTGAACGTGAATGCCTTTCAATTGTAGTCGCTCTTAAACGTTGGTCTCAATTGTTGTATGGAAGACATGTAAAAATTTATACGGATCATAATTCGTTGGTATATTTACATAAAATGAGACAGTGGAATTCTAGGCTTGCTCGTTGGAGCTTACAAATTCAGGGATTTGACGTACAAATTGTGTATATTAAACGCCGAGATAATCAAGCTAGCGATGCATTGTCACATATCATTTTGTTTACTGAGGTTGAAAAGTATGAAGTTAATAAGTACGAAGTGTTGCCTTCTTGTCTCAAACCTTTGTCTGTTCAAGATTTAATCAACAAACAAAGAGAACATCCAGAGTATGAAAATATCATGAAGTATTTAGAGAATCCCAATGATCCTTATGTTAAGGTTAAAAATCGTAATATTGGTGAATTTTACAAAATTGAAAATGGAATTTTGTTGAATCGCAGTTACCATTTTCCTAATCAATGGAAAATTTGTATTCCTCCTTCACTTGTGAACGATGTAATTCAAAATTATCATGAACAAGGGCATTTTGGTTTCGAAAAGGTTTTAGGTTTCATAAGTGATTGCTGCTATTGGAAATTTATGCGTAGGGATATCAGCAATTATTTGCGTGATTGTGTTGTGTGTAAACGCACAAAAGTTGATACTTCGCCACCAGCTAGACCTATACAAACTGTAGCCATAAAGAATGTAAGAGACATGGTCTCTATTGATGTTAGGTCCTTATCCAGCTTCTCATACTGGAAATAAATTTGCATTGTCAATCTTGGATGTGTTTAGTAGATATTACACAATGTTCCCAATCAGAAACGCAACAACTAGATGTGTTTTAAGATGTTTAGAATATTACTATTTTGTAACCATGGGAAATCCAAAGTCTATATAGGTGGCCAATGGTGGATGTTTTCTATCGGCAAAATTTAAATTTAAAATGGAAGAATATGATATTAAAATTCACTATGTAACTTCTTACCATCCGAAGAGTTCCATTGTAGAAAGAATCATAGGAAGACAAATAGGTTCTTCAAACTACTGTGTAACGAAGAACATACTTCTTGGGAGAGATATATACCTCAAATTGTCATTTTGTTGAATTATTCTGTGTGTAGTAGTTTAGGTGTCAGCCCTGCTAGCCTTCGTTTAAACGTAAAAGCGAATTGTTCTGTGTTGAAGCATTTTGGCATTGTAACAAACGAAAGCCATGATGAAAATGAACCTGTATATTGGGAAAATAAACTCATAATGCCTGACTATCGCAGAAATGAAAAAGTTAGAAATAGAAACGAGAAATATAATGCTTCCCAAGAAGGAAAATATAAAATAAAAGAAAATGATTTGGTGTTTTTGTTGCAATCACACTTGAGTTCAGCTGTAGACAAAAAGATTCGTAAATTTTTCATGCTCTATAAAGGTCCTCTGTTTTGTAAAAGTAAAATTTCAGACAAAGTATTTGACCTTATAGATCCTTTAACCGGAGAATCTTGAGGTGTACATTCTATTGATCGTATGAGAGTGTGGAGACCCATTCAGAAAACTAGAAACATTTGGTTAGAATTAGTTAAAAAACACATTCATGAAAAAGAATTTGATTCTGTAAAAGAAAGTAGCGAAAAAAATGATTCTTGTGAACCTGAAACTTTAGTAAATGTGAATTCTTTAAATGTATCGAAAGTTAGTTTGTCTGTTTTCAACACGAGTGAAAGTAATAAGTTCAATGTTCAATTGTTGTTGAAAGAGCTATTAAAATGTGACACATATTTGCAGTACTTAAATGATAAGCTAGATTGTCGGTATCGTACTCTTATATTAGCTTTGAATCATTTGTTGAATCCTAAGCTAAATAGACATGACGTGTAAAAAAAAGTCACAGACATGATTGTTCTCTAAATATTAATGTGTATGAAAATATTGTTCATTAGTATTCATATGTAAAAGAAATATAAGTTAAAATCTCTCGTTTACACGAATTATCATATTGTCTCGTTGATGTTTTGCGACAAGTTATCGAAACTAACAGTAAGATCTTGAACCACCAATTGTATGAGGTGAGTCGCTTAGCATTCATGTGTTATTATTGATGTAAACGATGATATTCTCTAATTCTATGAGTGAGAGTAAGTTTTTATGTGTCAGTGGAATATTGTTACGCGAGTATTGAATTCTGAATGGCAACTGCCCCCCTCATTTTATTTTTAACCTTTGGGTTCATTTTCTATGTTGTTTTTACACTCCTACCTCACTAGAAGGTCTTGTTGCCATTCCAAAGGGGTGGGATGAAACTATGAATGTATAATGGGGAAGGGAGACTTATAAATTTAAGTGGATAGGCGCTAATTAGCGTAAAAGTGTGGCAGACTTGCTTCTATCCGGCCTCACTCTTATTGTAACAGTACGAAAGAGTGGTAATGAATTTCTTTCATGTAGTTATTATATTTAAATAATGTGTAATCCTTGTATTTGTGAATAACATTCTGTTTTCCGAAACTTCTTTGTCAGAATAGCGTAAGAAGTTCAAGAATGCTTCGTCATTTATGCAATTTTAAGTATAATATCTGTAGAATAAGTTTGTTTATTTCCTCTTGTGGAATATTGAAATATATGATTCTTATTAATGTTTGTTTTATCTATCTGCCCGGTAAGTTAAGTAATTTATAATGTTTATTTGTTCATCTTTTATAGTTTTTGCATAATATCGTAAAGTATGAAATGTGAACATTTTATACTCAAATAGTCATAATTTTGTGTAATGTTTGTATTATTTTTAATAATAAGAGCGCATATAGCAATATTGTAAGTCAAATATTGAAAGTATATCATGAGAATTATTTGTATTTCAATTGTGTCATGCACGTATAATTGCTTAACTTAGTGACAGTGCCAAATGTAAAAAAAATACATACAAAAGCCCCATAAACTTTCATGTATGCGTATAAATGCCCCACGAGTTCGTTATTTTTCTACGTTAAAATGAGACATTTTCATTTGATGAAGTAATCGCCCGACGAAAGTTCTTATAAAATTCCCAGTGAACTAATGTTCAGATTGACATTGGAACAGTGATGATTATTGAAGTGAAACTACAGTACAGGGTTCTTGAACGTTTACCATTATTCAATGGTGCACGTACATTCCTTTCGACCGCCAATGTAACTGCTCCAAATATTTGCTTGATATATTTTTCCACTTCAACGCAAATTCTCCGTTAGAGTATTTTGTGACGTTCATTTGAATTCGTACAACTCGTATGGTGTATGCCTTCCGTTAATTGTGCTGCCGTCTGGTGGTACTAAAAGAAAGAGAGTAGAAGAAAAGGAAGAAGAAAGTTAAGACAACTCCAGACGTATAAACGGAGGTGTGATGTAAGTGAGTGTGTGTGTAAAATGATTCAGCAAGTTTTGCTGAACATATTAATGTCTCAACGCCAGATTCATTTTAAAAGGATTTGAACTACGCTGAATTTTAGAAAAATTAGAATTGTTCCCAAAATTCCTTAAATAATCTGTAAAAATAGTAATGCAGATATTAGTGTTTTTATGGATATTTCGTAAGATTTTACTAAACTAAATCTACCCCATGAAGTACTTTATAACAAGAGGGGGGTTGTGAACGAGACAGTAAGTCGAACAAAGTACTCGGCAAGGTGTACCTTAACAGAATGGACGTCTAAACACCGATTAACATGAAGGATTATTGATTAAGCCAATTTCTTCAACTGAACCCACAATATAATGCAATCATCACGTTCACCAGGGAAGCCAGCTCAGTAAATCATTAAAAGTGAAATAATGGACAATTATTGCAAGAAGATTCATCAGATTTATAATGAACAAACTTTCGATTAGTGATCACGAACAATAGTGTGTTTCCACAGACTAAGATTTCGTTCTTGTAAGAAACTTTAAAGTAAATCTACGAACCAACTACGAAATTGGGGCAAGGTAAATTGTAAAATATATCCTACGTTAGAGGTACGTTCAATTATTCATAATAAATGGCACTGAAAATATTTAGGTTAGTTTGTTCTTTTTTCAGGTTGCATGACAAGGCGAAAACGTGGTTGTTGAATTACTTGTAAATGATCTGTAAAAGTGGGTGATGTTCTCACCTAATTTCTTTATCACGCCTCAGGTCTCCTCTCAGGTGATTCCGTCCGAATCTGGACCGTTACGGTAAGATGAACCGTGCCTTTCTGGACTTTAAGACGATTGTCGAAGGGACGAGCTTTCTGAACCTACAAGTAATATAGTGCAAAGCTATATTATTTGGAGGTAAAGAGTTGTGAGTTCTCTACGGTAACCGTCTAAAGATGGTGCGTACCGGTTGCGCGAAGCTGTCCCGTAATACATATACCTAGGATACCTAGGCATGAACGTATGAATTGGAGCATTAATGTGAAGAGTGATACTTTATCGAAGCACTAATGATTAGTGCTGGTTTCGGCGATATCGCTTTTTAGGAGGGGGTAGTAGTAAGTTGCTCCCTAAATAAATATAACTGACTTTCTGTCAAACTGTGAATACGTTAACAGTAGGTTTACTCAATAGCACTAGTGAAAACACATTATTTTATACAATTATAAATCTAAAGTGAACAAAAGATTAATAAGAAAATTTGTTCCAGTTGATAAACTCGGAAACAAAGATTAAGCATGTATTCAGAAGTAATGAAACCCTAATATGAATAGTTTGATTTCATTGAATCACTAACGATTAATGGGGATCTAGCGTAAAGTTTTCACCCTAAAAATATAATGAAATTCTTAGAAAAGAACTACAGAACCAATATTCTGGGTGTGTTAGTATAGGTAATGTAGGACGGCAGATGGCTTAATTTTCCTATACTAGATAAAAATGTATATCCACTCAGATACTTGTATTTGTAATCTTTCGGGAAAAAGACAGCACAATAAAGATTCTTCAACTTACACATGACTTTCAAACAATACAAATCATGTTAAAAGCATGAGGTTGATAAAACGCCAGCATGAAGCCAGCTATAAAAAAAATTCAATAGCTAGTAGTAAAAAAAGGCCAATGGTCCGAAACTTACGTAACTAAATTTGTAACATATCACAAACTATAGACTGTACACTGCCCAGTATATATCACTTGGAAGTGACCAAAT
Organism: Thermobia domestica; assembly: GCF_964235325.1. Taxonomy (NCBI): domain Eukaryota; kingdom Metazoa; phylum Arthropoda; class Insecta; order Zygentoma; family Lepismatidae; genus Thermobia; species Thermobia domestica. The sequence continues at coordinate 118,723,490 of NC_137461.1, forward strand.
AAAAAGAAACAATTGACAGAAGACATGAAACCGTCACTAAAAATATTTTTACCATCCCTTAAACCAAAGTTGGCAAATTATCTTAGGTTTGAGAGCTACTTTTCCTTTCAGAAACTATTGGCTGTCAACTTATTGTAATATAGACTAGCAAAAAGGACTGAAAGAAAAAAAAATGAAAGACCAATTCCATAACATTGACAAGGACTATTTAAATATTTTCTTTTTAGGGAAGAATATAATTACTTATTTTGCATTGTCTCCAAACCGTTGATTTATTGTCAGACATTAGGGATTAGTTCATCGAAATAGGTTGAAACACTAATGTTGGGAGTTGGTGCACTAAGAAGCACTAATGATTACACTATAAGCAGACATCACTGCTTTTGAATTTGGCAGGAGTTTGAACCAACGAAAAAATTCAGATGTTATTTCTTATTGGAGTTTCATTACATGTAATTGGTCGTATGTACACTAATACACTAATAATGAAGCCCTAACAAAGCTATTAGTGTTTTCTACAAGCACTAATGATATACTATCAATTGCACTAGGTTTCATTTCTAGTGTCTTCGGGGAGCTAACTTAACGTTAGCCTTCTGAAAGTTTATAGCTTCTAGCGTCCAAACTATTGAGGCATTAAAGTTGAAAGAAACACAGATGAAGCACTAATGATTGCAGTAGAAGAGATCATTAGCCCGTTTGAATTTAGCGGGAATTTTTCCAATGAAAAGTTCACGCTGTATTCCTTATGGACATTTTGTGACGTAATTGGCCATAGGCACATTAATAGTGAAGTACTAACAAAACTATTAGTGTTCTCTGGAAGCACTAATGATGCACTAATGATTGCACTAGGTTTAATTGTTAGTGCTTTCTGAGGAGGACTAACGTGAAGTTGCCCTCCCCAAAGTTTTTGCTTCTAGCGTCCAAACTATTGAAGCACTAATGTTGGGAGTAAGTGTTCTAAGAAGCACTAACGAAGCACTAACAATTGCACTAGAATAGATCATTACCCACCCAACCAGGTACATTCTAGGAACGTGCCATTTAAGTTCCATATGTACCGTTTACGTACCTGGTACTTGAAACATGTACATTTCATATGCATAGCACGTGTCGCTGGGTACGTGCCTTTCGAGGAATTTCTGACACTTGCAAGGTACTTTTACATGCTTCACTGGAATGTGAGGAATGTGAATGGCACATACCCCATGTACCATGGCATGGTTGTGCGTAAGTTGCTTCGTATTGGGACTAGGGTTGCCAATTTAGCCACTTTGTGACGAGATCTGGCCATTTTGAGAACGTCGTTAGTCACATAATTTCCAAAGAGCCAATAGTGGCTTTTTAGCCATATGCTTTTCACTTCTATAGCCACTTTCTGAGTTTAGCCACATTGTAATATACATACAAAATTAATATATTGTCAGTTATATATGGTGCTTATTGGGAAAAACACTCCCCAAAAAAGTTCATCTTAGACTGGAGAAATGGTTATCCTTCCTTTTCCATTATTATTTGGCTATGAAACAAATGCCGGAGACATATACAACCGCTATATACAACAGTGTGGTGTTGGAATGTGTAATGATTAGGATGTGATGTTTTATTTTATTTTTTTGAAAGTTCAACACTTCCAATGTACCCGTAAAAATGTACTAAAGAAATAGTGCCCATGTTTTTTAAATATTCAATTAGAACTGGACAATCTACATGAAATTTGCAATCGATCAGTGAAAACGTCATCTTTCTAGAGCCTGTAGTTTCTGAGATCTCATTGTCGAGAAACATATATGTGTATTTTAAAAGAGCTCCAAAGATGGCAGCACAATTCATTTGCATGTATTTCGGAGAAGGCTTACTAAAGGCAAAGGCCTTTGAACAATAATTTAAAAGGATAAACTTTGTGAAAAATATTTATTTCAGTAATTTATTTAAACTACACTCTTTTAAAAATATTTGTCTTTGTTATACACGTGAAATCACAAATAACCGTAAATCAAAGGTTTGAATGCTAAGATTATAGGTTAGAGCTCGGTCGCTCGTAAATGTTACTGTAGTGCTTTAATAGATAGTTAAATTGCCACACAGATGCTGGAGGAGGGCATATATTTTCAGAGTTAGTTGCTTGGCTTTTTTTAAAAGTACAAGCTTCTAAATTCGAACGTAAAAATGAAGCATTAAGGTTTTAGTATTTAAGTACTCGCCCCCCCAGTTGCATAGCACTGCCCTGAGGAACATTACTGACATGCCTAGTACATTCCTGGCACATGCCAATGCCAAGTAAATGTGTCAAGTACATACACGGTACGTGATATACACATAATAGATACATTCCTCGGTATGTGTCATGCACGTACTTTTGGGCGGAAGTAACCTTATTCCTTACATGTGTATTTCACATGATTGCTCTATTCACGTACCTATCATGTACATTCCAATGTACCTCGAGTAACATTCTTTACACATGATCAGTATGTACTTGTGTTGGGTGGGTAGTGCTCCTATGGGGGGGGGGCAACTTCTCGGAGGTTATGCTTTGAGTTTAGCTACTTTACGAACAGTTGGAATATTGAGCGTAAACGGCTTGTGCAACAAAAAATACCAGCCGAACACGATGAATCTGCATTGAGAGATATGACGATCTGACATATAGGGAAAGAAGTACGCTAAACAGCTTGTTCATTCTCAACACTTACAGTTTGTAACATATCGTCACGGGATTAGAGATAAGTTAAGTTGCGATGATAAGATCAAAGCACCAATATTAGCCTCGCGTGATTCACGTGTCACTAAAGCACTTTACCTGTATTGACTTTTTGTTTGTTACCTGCAATGCAATCTTACCTGCTTTTTCGGTTATACAACGGTGCTCACGAGTTTACTTCTTTCTTTTACGACGAAGACCGGTATTTGATGCGAAATGTCGTGAGGTATCGTAGGAAGTAGAAACTGGGAAGAACTCTTATTGGATGCCTTCTAGAGTTCATAAACAGGGATTATTAACTTCAGTTACCACGGGCAGATCAGAAGCTACTTTCAAAGAGGGAGTAGATATTGGGCCCGGTATCTGGGCATTTGTGGATTGGTCTATGGGAGTAGGCACAGCCAGCACAGGGAATTTTGGTGGATGTTTAGCAACAGGGCATTTTGGGAATTGAAAATGAATCAGATGGGATTTTAGTTAAGATACTGTTACCAGGATGGAAGTGCTGTTCTTTTGAGTAACGTGAAGTTGTAAGGAAAGTACCTGTAGAAATTAGTGCATATTAGACGTCAAACGAGGTGCACTCAATTTTTTTGATAGTTGTAGGTGTCGAAAACAAGCTTCTTTAATGCCGTATATACGGTAGACACTCCATTTAGCATACGAAGCTGTACTTGTGGGATTACTATTCATTTTCTATTTTCTAATGTTTCCATACTACTGAGTGCAGATGCAGGAAAATGATATCAAGTTATAGCGATAAATCCGTGAATAGTGTATGTGTAAGGGTATCAGAGACGTTTTAAATGTTAACTATACTACGAGTTCCATCATTATACGAGAAGGGAATCTTATTAGGATATTAAGAATTAATTGTTCGAAGTCTCCAGTAGAAATAAGCTTTTGGAACACACAGTAGTCTTCACTGTTAAATTGATTTTATCCAAATTTACATGTATTTGTTCATCCAGATAAACGTGAATATCTAAGGCAGTTGAGCGAATATAACCTCCATTGCATCCATATCGTACTTTTATCGATGTAAGTTTCACTGTATTCTGTTGTAAAACTCGAAATATTTTCCCCTAAATCAAAATAAAGTGTGTTTCAAAAATTATCAGTTTCTAATATAATCAATACAGTCCAAAGAAATAATGTAACCGATATTAAGAGTCGATAGGGAGAACACTTAGTTGACCACACTTAATCGGCTACGTACAGATCAGACACAACAAGTGGGAGCCAGTGTCCGTACTCCTTTGCTTCTACGGGGGCCGCGGTGGCTCAGTGGTAGAGCGTTCACCTCTGGTGCTTGGGGTCCCGGGTTCGATCCCAGCCCCCGCCAAGTGAACTTTGTGGTGGACAAACACCGTGTGCGTGGGTTTTCTCGGGGTTCTCCCGTTTCCTCCCACTTTCTTCATTCCACCATTTCCTTCATCACTCATATTCACCGTCTCCTTTAGCCTAACCGGCATAACCGTGGGACGTAAAACTCAAAGATTTCATTTCCTTTGCTTCTACTTTAAAACAGTACCACTGACCCAATGTGACTCTCAAAAGACGAGAAAGTTTTCATCTCGTGGACAACACTATCCCTTAGATTCTCGATTTTTGGCATAAGATTTGACGCCCAGTAGAGCACACATTTCAATCGGTCACATAAAAAAACCCAGTTTGATGTAGGTACTAACTATATTAAAGAATTCATTTCAAATGGTTCAGCAGTTTTCCTGTGATGTGATCACTAACAAGATCACTTTCATTTCTTAAATCTGCGGGAAAACTGTAAAAATTGGCTAATTTCCTTCTCAAGAGCAGAACTCTCGAAAACGCTGGGACACATTACCACTTATTTTTAATGAGGAATTTTCAGAATTTCATCCGGGATTCATTAGATTCCAGATTTGAGATATAAATTTTAAACTTACAGGATTTGCAGTTTACGTTTACCAAATAATTTAACTAAAATAGATTCAATAAATATCAGCTAATTCTAGCCTTTTTACGATTGTATATCCATTCATTTTAATTTTTTACGCTCTATGATCCCATTTCTGAGCCCATGTTAAATATTCCTTGTTCTTGTTCATATTATTATTATTATTATTATTATTATTATTATTAACAATAATAATAATAATAATAATAATAATAGAATCCCAGAAACCCATATATTTATTGTTATGATGATATTTTACCCTGAAGAGATTTCGACCTGCGAGTTTTGGTACAGGGAGATTTCTTCCGCGAAATTTTAGAGGTGATCTTTTCGGAGACGCGACGGTTTAGTCACGTGACAGTTTGGCCGAAGGTTTCAGTCAATGAGGTTTAGGCCATGCGAGATTTTGACTAAGCGAGATTTTGGACGTCGAGATTTGCACCTCGCGACATTTTGATCCTCCGAATTTTGAGCGATGTTTCGGTCGCGAAATTCTGTCCATATACCATAAAAATCTACAATTTATAGTTTCAAATATCAGTGCATCTTTGTGAAATATTTTCACTGTAGTTGTTTTGCATGGCGTAACTTACACACATAAATGCGTTTTCATTATTATTATTATTATTATTATTACCTACCTAATAACAAATATACTTTTTGTGTGTTTTATGTCGGATTCTGTTGAGAGTGTATTGAACAGAAGCGGTTCGAGCGACACTCGAAGGAGTTGGCTTTGTCATGTTGGAATTCAATCTATTGATTTAAATAGAGACCGCTTTTTTCCCACGGACCGTAGAATAAGTGATCTATACAGTACTTTGCTTATTCATTTTGGCTTTCAAATGTCTTTGCTTCCTAAAGATACTTTTACCTTAATCTTAAAATGCTTTCTTTTTCTCCTTATTGTCAGAGGCTGTAAAAGTAAAGGAAACAGTTCTTCGAAGCCATCGTTGGCACATATAAGTTGCTGTGCATAAAAATTGGCATGTAATGGACACAGGTTGAACGTTCATGTACTAGATGTATATACAAAGGTGCAGTAACTTTGCAAAAGTAGCAAAGTGGCTTCCACGTGAAAATAGATTGGGAACCAACCTCATAAAAGCTTATTATAATAATCATTTTACATTTATGGCAGCCCAAACATATTTTTATATTGGTTTTGAATATCCTGGACTCCAATATTCGAAACATAATTCTTGTGACAAGATACTTGATGAAACTCAGCTCCTATAATACAAATAGATATTTACTTTTTAGGTCGAGACAGCACTTTCAGAATATTTTCTGAGACAAAGTAGACTCAAATCTCGGCTCATGAGTAACAATTTCCACATAAACACCACGTTTGTGATCAAAAGCTTGATTATAGTCTCATATACGCGTCATACATATACTTTTCATGATAAAGAAGCATGACATATATTTAATTTTAATTTAAAGCGCTTAAGTTTTTATTATTACTATTATTTCTGCTGTATGTATTAGTGATTTCTCGAAATTACCCTCAGCGTTGTTCAAAACTTCCTCAGGGATGCACAAAATCCAGTTACTACTTAGTTTCTGAGCAAAGAACTTACTCTTTAGGGCGAAATATGTTGACTTTTGATTTAATTGAAGTAATGGTGAAATGAAAGTCATATATAAAACGCAGCCATACATTATACTATTTAATTATATATATATTTTATTATATCTATATTCTACGTATTTAATTATATCCATATAACACTAAATAAAGAAATGACCAAGTTTCATATTTTATGAAAGATATTTATTGACAACTGACATTTGGTAATTAGAAGTGTAATATTTTACAATATAAATAAAATAACATTCCTAATTTGCTATAGAGTTTCCACTAGTCTTCTATTTGTACGAGCCCATTTCAATATGGAATATCTGAGAGTTGTAATAACTCCAATGTTTCATTCCATAATCTCCTTGAAATAGAGGAGTTACGAGAAGATGGCGACGAATATCCTGGACTGAGACCACTAAGCGTTAGAATTAAAATAAAATAATAAGAGAGAAATAAATTGAATTAAATCAACAGTTTTAGTCAAACAAATACGTTATATAGACTATTTAAACTTAATGCTAAATGAACCTTCTGAAATTTCAAGTATAGAAACAGGTGCTCATTAATGGGGTTAACATTCATCACGTTTTGATCGGGACAGTCGATCTGGCAGAAGTTACTAACTCCCTGAATCTGATATTTTATAATTTATTACAGAAAACTTCAACAGTGCAAGAGCAGTGAAATTATGTGTAGGAGTAAGGAGATAACATAAAATCAGAAAGATCACCAAAAAAATCTACAGTATATTGGCCATAATTCATATTGCCCAACCGATTTTAGCAATGGTTTTCTAACTATGAAATAGCTATATTTACAAATTAATATTTTGAATTCAATGACCTTTGAATCTTAGCAGTAAGATATGTATTACTTTCGTAATTTTATTACTAATACATCCAACAGGAATGAAATAAATATAGCTCTTGTGTTGGTTAGGGGCATTCAGCAGATGGAAGGAGTGAAAGTAAACCTCCCACCGGAGTGTCCCGGGTTAGTATAACAGAAACACAGTAATCCTATCATTAACCATAAAATATAACCGCTAATAAATTAACAACATGCTCCCTTTATGCATACATGTATTAAATTAAATCATAAATCATGGCACACTGTTAGTTATTTATTACTATATTTACATATTTATGAAATATAAACGAAATTATAAGTCGATTACCATAAACTTTTCCCGTGAAAAAGTCTGTGAATCCCCTTTCTATTATAGATTCTAGAGAGAAAGGTGAATTATGCCATATTATAAGAGCCATTCTAGGAAAATCATCAGAACAAACCCAGCTACATAAATGAACCACTCTTTCTGAAATACTATAAGAACAACGAATTGTGCCATGTTTAAGCTTGTTAATAAAATATTTATTTACACTATACGTAAGACTCTCAGACGTCCTAGATTTACATCATATTTCTTTTTCTCAAAAAGACACATTCGATTTTGTTAATATTTCATAATTAATATTTTATTAATAACCTTACAGTATGGCATAGCTCATTTGTCCTGAAAGTATCTATGATGGTTAGTTTATTCTTATTCCTTAGCTCTTTCCGGACGATTTTCTCCAAAACAACTGAGGCGATTTTGTTCATATTTCAAAAATAGTATTTTATTAATAACCTCACAATGTGGCACAACTCACTTGTCCTGAAAACATGTACAAGGGTTAGTTTATTCTTGAGGGTGAGTTTTTTCGAAAGATTTTTCAAATCAAATAAGCCATTATCTTGTTATATACGGAAAAATGATTTCGGCAAAAACGTTAAATACGGACTTAAAGAATTGCTTCATCGGTTTATTTCCGGTTTTTCATGTGTCTTAGAAAACGGATTTGAAACTCCGTTTCTAACTGCCAGTTAATGTGCTAAATGTTTTACATCAGACAGACAATCTGAATACTTGTTTTTCTATGGTAATGGAGCAGTTCACAAGTCCTTCTTTAATATGTAAATGGAGAACTTACAACCTCCATGCATTGGTTATAATCACAAGATTTTCTTCTGATTCAATTGCTTGCTTCGCATATCATTCTAATGTTATTTGACTTGAAAATGATTGTCACAGTCAGATATTCAGCATTAGCACGACTGGTAACCTCCCCGGAAAGCTGCATATCTAGTTGCTCGCTGTGATTAGACGCCTTATTGAGATGAATAATGTATGTTTCCTATATAACATGTTTAGATAGTTCTTCGGATGCCCTGTTGGGATCACAAGATCCAACCACTGTCTTCATCTTGTATATCAATTTTTGGCCAGATTCTTAAATCCCTGCTAGTTACTTTTAAGCGCATTTCCACCAGTGTATTTATCCATTAGTGCGTAAGTAATAAAAATTGAATCATTCAACGTTTATATTGACCTTGAACATGTACAAAGGTTGAGTCATTACTGCTCACGTTATAATGCTGCTATTCCTAACGTCTATACATTTCTGGATATAATGAAAGAGTTCCCTTCCAATTCGTCACTTTCTTTTTTTATTATTTAGGAAATAGAAATTCTTTTATAGGCCTAACTGAAAGCATACTGTAATGCCTCGCACGTGGTTCTATTCATAAACATAAACATTTGCTTGCATTTGTAAACAACCCCACGCCTTTCTGCTACAAGTTAAGTAAGATGCAGACTACATGAAAGATCGCCACCATTGTATCATGTGATGGAAGAAGAACACCAGTGCCACCGCTATCCAGTAGGTGCTATAAAATGGCAACTATCATCGCAAACGACATCAGTCCCGGCTGATCACTTTTACTCTCCTAGCTTGCTCTGAGCTATGAGAGTCCCTAACCTAACCCAAGCCTTCTAGCTTGCCTAGAGCTGTAAGGCCTCCTGTCCACTTCCTGTGGAGCTGTATTATGAACTGAACGTATCTCTTAGCTTGCTGTGGAGCTCTGAGAAATTCCTAACCTTAAACCACCCTGCGTGCTGTGGAGCTTCATGGTTTTCTTTCCCGCTTAGCTTGTTGTGGAACTTTGGGGGACTTAACCTCTCTTTGCTTGCTGTGGAGCTTAAGAAACCTAGCCCACCTCAATCAGCTTGCCTCAAGCTTTGTGAGATGCCTGGGTCTTGGGACAACTATGTACCCTAATTACTTATGTTAGAGAACTTTGTATTTATCATGTAAAATTGTATTGTACTGTCTTATAACAGGCAGTTTTATAATAACACTGGTTGTGGGAGAAATCGATTCCCGTATCATTTTGTTTCTACCAACCTGCTTTTTGCAGGATTTAGCAGGATTGTCGCACATGATTCATTGGGAATACTTCTATATGTACTTAATGAACAAAAGATGGTGTAACAAAGAAATAACGTAAACAAAAATCTCATTTAAAAATCTACTCATCGTTTTCAGTTTTCTGAGTCTTATAATCCGCATACTCTTTATTTTTTAATGAAGCCATCACTTGCAGCAAAAAAAAATTAATGTTATCATTTGTAATAAATCATCTGTCTAAGACCGTTTTGATCAGAGCCTCCTTTTACTTGACCCCTCATGATAAAAGGTAGTCTTTATGAGGATCTTATGTTGCGCGCCATTTTTAATTCATGCTGTTTTAAAGCTAGGTCGTTTCGAATCGGATCCTTTTGTAACTGAAACGTTTCGACTCGGACTCTTTTGATCTGAAGCTGTTTGACTTGGATCTGTTTGTCTCCGACTTTTGTCAGAGCTCTTCTGATCAAGTAACTAGAAACAACATACTATTGGAAATTAATATAGCGTTCCTCCAGTGCTGTCTTCATATTATCTTTTCTACATAACACTGTAGTACAGTCACAAGGGGAATTGCATGAATTTCTTATAGAGTTACAGCTTACTTTTGAAACCTTTGCGACAAATTGTCCAATTAGAGTACAACTCTAGTTGATAATACAAACTTATGAAGTTCTAAGTGTTGCCAAAAGTTTCATTCAGAATGTTCTATTCGTTCTTAAGTTTTGAGAAAATAAAATGTAAGATGAGTCGTATGTATTTTTGCTGGCAATTGTCCAATCACGATGAAAGAGATTTTCAGAAACTATGTATACAAACTAGAATCTCAATGTAACTCAATGTATTTTGTACAGGAATAAATATGATAATACCTGTAGTATACAGAACTTTGCTCCGTTAATGCTTTGCTTGTAGCACAATAAATAATAGTCTGGGCACCTTCTCTTGGCGATTTCAGTACAAAAGGAGATAAGAAGTAATATAACCATCTCATAAGAAAATTGGATGCTGCAAACTTCTCTGTCAAAGGAGTGCTAACTATTCCTGGATCCACAGCATACGCAGCCACTCCAGTTCCTGGAATAAAGAAAAAAGAATAATTAAACTTGCAGTATGCTTCTACCTAGAAAAGAAATCTGGCGGGAGTTTCTTATACAGAAAGTTGGTAAGGGTGTGTCGGACTGAGTTTCAAAGTGTACTCATACTTACTCTATTGAAAGCCAAGCCTCCACCACCGGTTTTATTCTATCAGACTATCAGCATTTTGAACTATCGCCCGACATCGTAATTCCCAAGCAACGACCTATGTTACAGCACAGGCAATGGAGTTTTCTTTCCTTTCCTACCACCACGTTTTCCACAGAATTGTCAAGAAACCGAAAAAAGCACTGATTCCCGTTTCTTGCTTTATAGTCCAGTAAAGATAGCCCATTTTTCTGCCAAGAAAGGAACAAATTAGTAACAAGCTGAAAATTGGTATGGAAGTAGGGGGATGTGTCAGGAATAACATACTAAAAGTCCCCTAAAATCCCACTGTAGCTTTTCCCGCAATTTTGAAAAATGTCCGCCATCTTTACACGACGACCAGGAATTTATGGAAATCGTCACCCTTTATGTTTATCCCTCTAGCCACCGTTCTAATTATCACAAAGCCATGGATCATATATGGTTGGAAAGCTTGAAAGACAGAAAATCTAAGTAAATAACATATATGCCCATCGTGCTAAATTTCTAGAAGAAGAGGAAGAAGAAAACAACTTTTTTATTTAAAAAAGATATATTTTCAGAAATCATGAGAAGTTTGCAACACTGACAGTTACTGCACACCAACGAAACACCACCAATAGATGTCCTTGATATTTATCTCAATCATAGGCAACTATGACACAAATCGGTGCAGTACAAGTCGAGAAAAAAATATGACTTATGTTACTTTCTGACCTCTTTGTACAAAAGTGCATAAGGTGACATACACTTTCACGGTTCTAGTCACCTTCTTTTATCACATAGGACCAAGAGTTATATATCATTGGAAATCTTAAGAAACGTAAATTCGAACGAGGTAACACTTATACTAATCAAGCCCAATTTGTGGAAGAAGCGCAAAACTCAAAATTTCGGAACAAAACGTGATTTTCGCAATAAATTCTTTAAAACTTGCAACATCGTATGTTAACAAAACTCAGTTACCGTTTTCACTATCATCATTATTAATTTACTCTTAAAATGGCCAACGTTTTTCCCAATGGAGTAAGCTTTTATGATACATAGTTTTGCATCACTTAAATATAGCACAAAAATCATTTATTGACAACGTTAGAAAGTAGCAGAAATTGGTAGTCTTCTATTCATAGGAAAATCGTAATTCACACACTAAAAATAACTCTCAACTACAATAGTCATTTGAATGTAATTTTTTAAAAAATGTCTTGTTTATAACTAGAATGCAATTTTCCTCCTAGTATTCTTCAAATCAACTTAATATTTACATTACACGTTCGTATGCACTTTATGAACATTCGAACTTATTTTATTAGAAATCGATGAGGTTATCATTATCTCGTTCATCTCTATGGTCTTCGTCATTTGGTTTTGCATTCATGCATCCAATTCCTCGACACTGAAATAAATTAGAGCACACAATTCCTGCTTTCCGACAACCGTACATACTTTCACAGCCCTTTTAACAGTTACAGGATATTACACGGGGCGGGTTCCTTGGTCATTCTTGCTGGTACGAGAATACCTCCTAATGTTGTCCATTCATATTCAGTCGCTCGCAAATCATTTCCACGATACAATTGAACCTGATGATATGGTGTTTCGCAGCATCACTGGTGGGTGGCAATTTTCCCAATTTTATTTCGTTCTGAATGGGGAGCGACTTACTGCAAGGATGTATGAATGATACTGGAATTCATCCAGTAAGGTTACTATTGCTGGGGTATCGTAGTGTGTTAGTAGAAGTAATGTGCCAGCTTCATAGATTGTACACTAGCATTATCATGGTTCAAAACTTCAAGTAATCGGCATAAATCTTCCCATTTTTGAAGTAATCAGAATGGCTTTTTCTTTCCCTGTTGATACAAACCACATGATGCGTCGCATCTAGTTAAAGCATGGTAGCTGAGCAAACCAGTTAGTATATTTGCCTGTGTATCTTACAACTTCTTAGTACTGAATTCCTTACTCACGTCTTGCAGACGTCCAAGCTTTCGAAATGTGATGTCGTACTGATTATTACCTTGCTCAAGCAAAATGATTAAAATATCAACAACCTCGCGTCAACATCATGTCAACATTATCACGACTTTTTTTACAAGGATTTAAAGACTTGGCTACAGCAGTTTTAGCTATAAGTGCGTCAGCATCACTTCTTGCTTGCTGGATTTGAATTCCAGCTTGTGTCAAATGAACCATCAACTCACGGGCGAAACAATCCTTATTTTTGAAATTACGTAAGAATTTATCTTTTTTTGTTAATAATGTGGTTTCATTTGTGAATAACACCAAAGCTGATTGAACCGTTGACTCACGTTGCTCCCGCTCAGCGGCTTTTGTACAGTTTTCAGTGCAATACCCATAAAAAAATAATTGTTACTTTCGTTCCTGAGTTTGTGAGTACATAGGACACATACGAGTTGTGCACGTCAAGGTATGTTCCATATTGTGGCCAAACAATATGATGTAGAAGCCAGCCTCCATCTATAACGTACACAGTGTTTTCAAATTGAGTTTTAAAATTTTTCCGATATTCAAACATGTCGTACAAAGCGGACTTTTTCGTTTTTGTCATGGACATTTCTATTAAAACAGAAAGTGAATAGGGTGCAAGCTCGTAAGCAAAACAATGCTGGAGTTCTTTTTCGGACTTCTACTCATATGATTCAGTTGATGTATGGTGTTTATAGCCAGTGGCTCATCACGAATACGCATCTTTCTGTTTAAGTTTCAGATTTCCAAAAGTCCGTCCAAACATTCCTTCCATAGCAGCCAAACCGATTTCCTTAGATTTATCAGTTGACCATTTCATTACCTACCATGCCAGTGCTTAGGGACGCGAGCTCCGGATATGAAGGGAATGGAGAATGCTGGCAAAACCAACGCAAGAATTTCTTTAGATGTGATATATCACGCGATTGACTGCTTTAGTTCAGGTCCACATGCCGACCAGTGTGAAGTTATTGCCTATCTTTGTTTCATAATTTTTCAAGACATTCTCGTAAGTGGCACGCTGCTGGCATACTTGACACACACCTAGGTATTATCTTTTCAGTTGTGCCTCTCCTATGGGTCAGTCCACCGCTGCTCTTCATTGCTCTCGCTAAAACCTGCTCAATCGTCATATCAGACCATGTGCCACTCCAAAATATATCTTTTCTACGAATAGTGAAGTAACCGTCTCCTGTAAATAGCTGGAACTCATGAAGATCCATTTCATCCTCCAACCGCAACATTTCTTGTAAGTACAGATGTGCGTACTTGGCATATAAAAGATGCTCAGCTGCATAGAAGTATGGTAACGTTTCTCACATGCAGTGAAGATGAAGATTCAAGTCTCCAGTTCTTTCGAACTAAAAGACGCATAACTTCTACAAGCTGAAAGTACAGAGCGAATAACTTAGAGATACGGCTTGTTTCTGCAGCAGCGTCAATGAATAACTTCAGGTCAATTGCAATCTTGATTGACTATGAATGTTGAACAACTACATCAGTATCGATATCTTCTTCAGTCATCTGAGGAATACAAACATCTCGCGATTGACGCTAAAACTCCTCAGTGGCGTCTGATTCATTAAATAAACAGTATATATTGCAATTGCTAACTGTGTTTAAAAAAATAGCTCGCAAAGCACGAGCAATAAGAATGGCATGGCTTTATCTGTGGCATGGAATTACTAGCATACACACAAGACCAAAGTTCTTCAATGACACTACCTTTCATTATATATGCAACTGTTTCCATAAATGACATTATAGTGTGGAAAGTAACTAGTCTAACAATCACTGACGGTAATTCACCAGACTTTCTACATGCTGCTACAATGTCACATGCTTTAGAGTACAAATGTTGATCCAACGTGACTAAGCACGCTTTTTTGCTTCTTTTCTGCACATTCTTTGCTGGCAAACATAAGCGCCGAGTATACAGCATCCATGCTTATTGGCTGAAGATTGATGAAAGGTTGAATTACAGTAGAGCGTCGATTATCCGAAGTAATTGGGGGACATGGGTGTTCGGAAAACTGGTTTGTTCGGATAATCGAACTGTACATGTTTATTTGCCATGCGCGGAGCGGCACGCCTCAACTCTAAGCTGGCGCAGCTGTTGCTGTGAACAGCTTTGATACTGCCGCTACTTCTACAGCCAGTGCCAAACCGACAGAAGTGTGCTGATTGTTGAAACACAGTGACTGGCGGCTTGGCCGGTCAGCAGCGCTTTATGAAGGCCCCATTAGAAGCAATGTTCCGCCAGCGGTGGCTCAGTGCGGCGACTACTATGGGAAACTTGGTTTGGGAGTGAGGGGGATGATGGACGGTAGGGTGGGAGAGTAACAGGTGCGAGCGAGTACACAGTTCGGTTAAGCGGTCGTTCGGTTGACCGACGTTCGGATAATCAACGCTCTACTGTACTACTTAATATGCTTGTTACTTATGATTGTTGCTTGTCACCAGCTGCATAAATCCATTCCAATTCGGGCAAGTTGGTGTCTTCTACCACTTGAGAATCATCCATGTTACATCGTACAGAAGGTGGATTTCAGTTTCGATATTCAGAACACAAAGGTATCTTATATCTTCAATGATTAAATCCGAAAGACCATTACCTTTGCGTGTGTACGTTAAAAGTGGTATATTCCATTCATTCTTTGACAGTGTACGTTTTTTGAGCCCAGGTATTGCTCAATGATATGCGAGCGACTGAATATGAATGGACAACATTAGGAGGTATTCTCGTACCAGCAAGAATGACCAAGGAACCCGCCCCGTGTAATATCCTGTAACTGTTAAAAGGGCTGTGAAAGTATGTACGGTTGTCGGAAAGCAGGAATTGTGTGCTCTAATTTATTTCAGTGTCGAGGAATTGGATGCATGAATGAAAACCAAATGATGAAGAAGACCATAGAGATGAACGAGATAATGATAACCTCATCGATTTCTAATAAAATAAGTTCGAATGTTCTTAAAGTGCATACGAACGTGTAATGTAAACATTAAGTTGATTTGAAGAATACTAGGAGGAAAATTGCATTCTAGTTATAAACAAGACATTTTTAAAAAGTTACATTCAAATGACTATTGTAGTTGAGAGTTATTTTTAGTGTGTGAATTACGATTTTCCTATGAATAGAAGACTACCAATTTCTGCTACTTTCTAATGTTGTCAATAAATGATTTTTGTGCTATATTTAAGTGATGTAAAGCTATGTATCATAAAAGCTTACTCCATTGGGAAAAACGTTGGCCATTTTAAGAGTAAATTAATAATGATGATAGTGAAAACGGTAACAGTTTTGTTAACATACGGTGTTGCAAGTTTTAAAGAATTTATTGCGAAAATCACGTTTTGTTCCGAAATTTTGAGTTTTGCGCTTCTTCCACAAATTGGGCTTGATTAGTATAAGTGTTACCTCGTTCAAATTTACGTTTCTTAAGATTTCCAATGATATATAACTCTTGGTCCTATGTGATAAAAGAAGGTGACTAGAACCGTGAAAGTGTATGTCACCTTATGCACTTTTGTACAAAGAGGTCAGAAAGTAACATAAGTTATATTTTTTTCTCGACTTGTACTGCACCGATTTGTGTCATAGTTGCCTATGATTGAGATAAATATCAAGGACATCTGTTGGTGGTGTTTCGTTGGTGTGCAGTAACTGTCAGTGTTGCAAACTTCTCATGATTTCTGAAAATATATCTTTTTTAAATAAAAAAGTTGTTTTCTTCTTCCTCTTCTTCTAGAAATTTAGCACGATGGGCATATATGTTATTTACTTAGATTTTCTGTCTTTCAAGCTTTCCAACCATATATGATCCATGGCTTTGTGATAATTAGAACGGTGGCTAGAGGGATAAACATAAAGGGTGACGATTTCCATAAATTCCTGGTCGTCGTCTAAAGATAGCGGACATTTTTCAAAATTGCGGGAAAAGCTACAGTGGGATTTTAAAGGACTTTTAGTATGTTATTCCTGACACATCCCCCAACTTCCATACCAATTTTCAGCTTGTTACTTATTTGTTCCTTTCTCAATCCTATCTTTACTGGACTATTATGTCGTGATAAAACCATAGGGTATAGCTGAAGAGTTTGTCTACGGAAATCTGCACTGATTCTCGCTGACTCCTTACAAACGAGGGATTTTTGCGATAGGTCATGATTAATTACTGAAACCAGGCAGCATTCATCTTCACATTCTACCCACCTGTTGTACCTCCAACTTCCCTTTGTCTGTGGTGGATATAGTCTGGGGCTATGGCCTAGGTTTTCAATTTTTTGCGTTACATAAATTATTGAAACTATTATATATTTCAGAAAATTTACATAGAATAAACATCTTTTATTCTCTACGGAAAATTTTTGAAACATTAGATATGGCTTCAGTTGCAATTTTTCTGTTATGCAATGTATAAAACAATACTTGAGGTCCACAATATCGACATTCAACCTAGCCAAATTATGTCCATCGGGAGAGTAAATTTGGAAACTTCTGCGGGACCTAATTGTATAACCTTCAGAAATGGTACATCAATTTGCAAACACAGGTAATCGACGAATTAGCTTCTGAATGGATCATGATTGTGTTGTCAGTGTGTGTCGGTAGTAAAAATATAAGAAAATCAACGCAAAAGGTAACAATGATGTGTGTTTTCTCTTATTTTACACGAGAAGGAAAAATTGTTACAATTTCTTGGTATCCCTTTTAGTCGACGCAAATTGTTGTTGAACCCGAAACATATTGCAATACAATTTCTTTTAACGGGTTCTTATGGAAATATACCTGAGGAAAATGATGGCAAAAAGTCTACCACTCTCCGAGGTGGAGTATAGACGCTATGGAGAATTTTCCAACTTCGCCACCATGCGTTACTACTATTCGCAAAGTCTCACTTACACGCCTCCTGTGCCTCTCCTAATTAACACAGAGCAATGGGTAATACATCTTTGTAAAGCTTATGGAACGCAGATTCCAATGATGTAACATTGTTTCCCATTTAGTTCACCGACTAAAAGAAGAAGAAGAAGAAGAAATTTTTAAAAATCACAAATAACTCGATTTTTTCGAAAATATTTCATCTCTGGCAACACTGAGTGTACAGCAGTGTAACAAATAATTCATTATTACATACCTACACACCTGTGTGTGAGATGTACTACAGTTACTGAGATCTAGGCTGAGGAAGGTGTCCTAATATGGGATACCCTTTATGGGCTGTATCACCAATTTCAATCGAGGAAATACTGCAGACCATTATATGAGAACACCCTGCGACCATCCTAATCACCACAGTCTCATGACGTATAGATCGATATAAAGCTTATAGAACAAAGATTTCAACTATATAGCATTGATCCCAATTTGATCCACTGGTTAAAAGAAGTGAAAGAAGAAAGTTGAAAAATTACAAAGTATATATTTATTTATTATTGAAAAATTATAATTGCTGGATACGCATGGAAGAGACACCATTGTAGTAGACTTGGGGCCTCTCATGCAAGATAAAGACACGGGACCCTACTTGTAAACCCAATTGTTAATAATAATAATAATAATAATAATAATAATAATAATAATAATAATAATAATAATAATAATAATAATAGTTTTATTGTATGTATGTATTATTATGCTTTTTTCTTTTTTTTTGGAAAGAGAAAAGTTTTGGCGCCTAAGAAATTACGCTATATAATATTGTAAATTTGCAAGTGGGTTTATTTACATTGCTATTTGTGGTAATAAAGAAATTCTCTTTAGAAGACATTATTGTAAAAACTAAGTTTTGTGTCGTCATCCATCGCGAGTCTCAGGGGCTCTTATGCCTCTTCCCCCAAGATCAGTATCGAATATTTAGGATAATGATATATCGCTGTTGATATATTTGCCATATCAAATTGAGGATATCGATATATCGACATATCGCACAGGCCTAGATCCGAGAAATTATGGTTGAAATGCACTCGAATCAATAATCAAAATCTAAATATGTTCTTGCATCCCGAATCCAAGGTTGGGGGTGAAGGGGGTGAACCCTAACAAAGATTTTAAGCCATTTTTTTTAAAAAAATAAAAGTAGTTATACTTCCCCCTTAATAGAAAACTATTACTCTAATTTATCTTTTACCTCTGTTTCTGATTGTCATCAGAAATATCGGTGACAGTACACATACTTTACATAGTATAGCAATATACTCTATAATTTTTCACAACTAAGCAAATTGAAAGACGAAATTCGTGTGATAATAAAGAAGAATGTACTACAAAATAATAATAATTCATTGTCCTTATTTCTGTCAGTAATACTGAGAGACTCACAACTACGAGATTAATGGAACTAGAAATGAGAGATTTAATTCATTTTTTCTCTCACTCTAAAAGACGTCTGCATTTTGCTGAGATTGTCTTTTTCTTAATATATAAGTCCCCTATCTGGGGCTAATTCTGGGTACCGAGGTTTCGAAGTAATCGGCAACGTAAAGTGTAAAGTTTGTCGACTCTCAGATCTCGACAATTTTTTTTAAAGAGATTCATGTGCTTATTTCTTCGTTACAAAAGCATTTCTGGTAGACTATATTCATGGTGAATTACTGAACTTATACACTCCGCATAAGAAAAAGCGACAGCTAAGACCTTGCAGCTAGGCCATCCAATATATACTTTCTTATTTCACAATCGTGTCTGGTAGATAAACCTCCCTCTCTCTTCTCCTTTCCTCTCTCCCATATTAAAATCAGCAACATCATGAGCACAATTCTAATTTCAAAACATACATGTATTAGTGTCAGTAAAGTGAAAGAATAACAATGAGACAAAACGAAAGTCATCAATTGAAGTAGAGAGAAACTTAAACATATATCAATGATGAATTGAAACCAGTAGATTTCTGTAAGAGGTACGGAAGTGAGACAGATAGAGAGAAAAGGAGATAGAAGAAGAAAAAGAAAAGGGAGCACGGATAAAAATACTGGATTTAAACGTAGTAAGAAAAGAACCTATCATTATAAAGTTCCGTTTCCAGAAATCTAACAGTAATATAAAAATAACTTGTTTATTTTTGTCAGAACTATTCGAATAAATACGTATAGGATGCTTGAAAAATTCATTAAGTCACTTTCAAAAAGAAGTACCAAACTTGATTACATTAAGTACTCAGTTTCCAGTGAAGTTCCAAGACACCTCTAGGAACATGCGAAAAAATTAACACACATTTTGTCCACGTGGTTCGGTTGCAAATTTGGTAGTGCTCATTAAACGTACTGATCTGAAATACATTATAATAAACCTAGTAGGTAGCGCAGGTTATATTTTCAATTCCTGACTACTAATGCAAACTGAGCAAGAAAAAAGAAAGAAAATACAAAAAAGACAGAAAGAAAAATTGAATGAGTCCCATTTTACTGCTAAATTTCTATCAGAAAGAGCCTACATTAAAACTTCGAATTGTATCGTAATGAAAAGTTACAAATGTTTAAAACGAAAATTGAATTGGTTGCTTATAGAGGGAGAAAATCTTGTATATTTGGCATTTCATACCTGAATAAAAAAAAAAAACGAAGAATTATAGGATGGAAACAAATTTTGTGTCAAATTAATATAAATAAAATTTCTCTTGAGATGACCAAGAAGGGGTCAATTTTCTAGTCATTTCTGAACATTCATCTGTTCCAAACACATACTCTCGATTCCACCTATTGCGGATATAAAGTTGTAATTCGCAATGATAGAGTGGCCATGCTAGAACTGAAACAGGTTATCGCAGTGACACGGTGATTCGAATGAGACTCGGTAACATACAGAAAAAGGAGACATTACTTATTTCCTTTAAATAAAGTGTGTGTTTGTGTGTGTGTATATATGAGAGAGAGAAGAGAAAGATGCAAGACATGATAAGGAAACGTCAAGAAAAATGGGTAGACTGAGAGAGAAAGAGAGACGAATATAAATATGAAAACTACTTATCATTACTCTGTTAGATGAACACTGCACACACGTTCTTCGTATTCTCGCCTTGTAACTTTTCCAACCGACATTGCTTGCGAATGTTTTATGAAGAAAAGATAGTACCTGATGGGGATTCGATCCGAGATTTTCCGTTTCCAAGTCTAGGACGATACGAATACATCAACGGTTACTCTATCTGAAACATATTTAACAAAATGTATAGTGTTTCTTTCTAAGAACAATAACATGAAAAGTGGATACTACAGACCGATTAAGTGCTTTGAATTGTTCTAGTAGCCGCTATAGTTATTATTTGCCCTTTCCCAACCAACATTTGTAAATCGTTTCATTTGTAATCATGATAGAGGTATTTGCTTTCACATTCTTACGGGTTGCTTGTTTGTCTTGACCAGAATTCGAACACACGTTTTGAAATTATACTACTCCTGAGTCCAAGATGTTACACCTACCCTACCCTTCCACCAGAAACTATAACTCAAATCTTACTAAGTTTAGTTCTGCTCTTTGGAACGAACAGGCTTCTTTCTGTAAGGTTGTTTACACCAAAGTGCATGCCGAAGTTCATTTACTTGACGACCCTGAGACAAATTAATACCCACTAATAAACGAAATAACACACAATCCAGGAAAAATTAGAGAAATAACAACATACTATCTAGTAATTATTATTGATATTGATGTAGTAATTATTATTGACATTTGATAAAGAACGAAAATTTAACGTTCCAACGTAGCTGCAAAAAAGTAAAGAACAAAGGTGGGAAGTATTGTGGGTCGATCCCATACTCAAAGACACCAAAAGTAGCTGCCGAAAACCGCTTGACTATGATGATTATTCTTTGCAACATCATGTATTTAAGTTCGTATTACCCGTATTGGGAGTATGCGTTCGAACCCCAAACCTTCCACTTTTTAAATTTTTTCAACTAAGTCGGAACGTTAAATGTTTGTTCTTTTCTAATTTAAATGGCGTTTACATTCAAAATAACAATAATTAATGTGCATTTATTTGGATATGATTTTAAAATAAAGAAAAGAATAAAAAAACACGCAAGGACAAAAATTACCGGTACTAAACATTATCAAGAATAATTACTACGAAAGACTAAAACGAACACCTCAGCTACTAATGATGAAACTTAAAATTTTGGTTAAAGTATGTTAAGGTTCACTGTGTTCCATAGTTCCCAACGGACTTGAATCCATGTCAACGTGCACAAGATGTAAATACATATTTTTGTAATACCGCACACAAGCTTGAGTTATTCGACAATAACGTGTGGTACTGGTCCCGAATTTTGCGTATACATATGATCGATCCCATCTATTGTCATACGGACTTTACGGTGGATAAACATAACGTGCGTGAACTTCCTAATCTCCAAAGAATGTTCGTTAGATTTACTTCGCATATTGATAGTATCATCCGCTAAAGGTGAACATTTATTATTATTATTATTATTATTATTATTATTATTATTATTATTATTATTATTATTATTATTATTATTATTATTATTATTATTATTATTATAAGCGAACTTTTGAACTTGCACGGCGCAATTACAACATAGTATATCATTAATTCTGTAATTTTTCTTATACTGTATGTTATTTCGTTTATTAGTGGGCACCAATTTGTTTCCCAGAGCGTCGAATAAATGAATTTCGGCGTGCACTTTGGTGTGAATAACCTTACAGAAAGAAGCTGATTTGTTCCAAAGAGCAGAAGTGAACTTAGTAAGATTTGAGTTATAGTTTCTGGTGGGTAGGGTAAGGGTAACATCTTGGACTCAGGAGTAGTATAATTTTAAAACGTGTGTTCGAATCCTTGTCAAGACAAAGGTCTTTTTTTCAAAGTCATTGCGAAGAATCGAAGAGTGACTTCTCAAACTAAACAAGCAATCCGTAAGAATGTGGAACCAAATACCTGTATCATGTTTACAAATGAAATGATTTACAAATGTTGGTTGGAAAAGGACAAATAATAACTATAGGGGCTACTAGAACAATTCAAAACACTTAATTGGTCTGTAGTATCCACTTTTCATGTTATTGTTCTTAGAAAGAAACACTATACATTTTGTTAAATATGTTTCAGATAGAGTAACCGTTGATGTATTCGTATCGTCCTAGACTTGGAAACGGAAAATCTCGGATCGAATCCCCATCAGGTACTATCTTTTCTTCATAAAACATTCGCAAGCAATGTCGGTTGAAAAAGTTACAAGGCGAGAATACGAAGAACGTGTGTGCAGTGTTCATCTAACAGAGTAATGATAAGTAGTTTTCATATTTATATTCGTCTCTGTTTCTCTCTCAGTCTACCCATTTTTCTTGACGTTTCCTTATCATGTCTTGCACTTTTCTCTTCTCTCTCTCTCCCATACACAAAATCAAACACACACAAACACAAGATTTCCTACTTCTATAAGGAACCAATTCAATTTTCCTTTTAAAAATTTGTAACTTTTCGTCAAGATGCAATTCGAACTTTTAATGTAGGCTCTTTCTGATAGAATTTTGACAGTAAAATGGGACTCATTCAATTTTTCTTTCTGTCTTTTTTGTATTTCTTTTTCTTTTTTTCTTGTTCAGTTGGCATTAGTAGTCAGAAATTGAATATATGACCTGCGCTACCTACTAGGTTTATTATAATGTATTTCAGATCAGTACGTGTAATGAACACTACCAAGTTTGCAACCGAATCACGTGGAAAGACAGGATGTGTGTTATTTTTTTTCTCATGATCCTAGATGTGTCTTGGAACTTCACTGGAAATTGAGTACTTAATTTGATCACCAAATTTGGTATTCCTTTTTGAAAGTGACTTAATGAATTTTGCAAGCATCCTATGCGTATTTATTCGAATAGTTCTGACAAAAATTGAAAAGAAAAACGTTATTTCTATATTACTGTTGGATTTCTGGAAACGGAACTTTATAATTATAGGTTCTTTTCTTACTACGTTTAAATCCAGTATTTTTATCCGTGCTCCCTTTTCTCTTTCTTCCCCTTTCTCCTTTTCTTCTCTGTCTCACTTCTGTACCCCTTACAAATATCTATTGGTTGTTTTTATTTTTCATTGAGATACGTTTTAAGTTTCTCTCTACATCAATTTATGACTCTCGTTTCTCTCATTGTTATTCTTCACTTTATTGAGACTAATACATGTATATTTTTATTTTAGAATTGTGCTAATGTTGTTGCTGATTTTAATATGGGAGAAAGGAAAGGGAGAGAGATAGGAGGTCTCTCTATCGGACAAGATTGTGGAATAAGAAGGTATATATTGGATGGCCAAGCAGCAAGGTCTTAGCTGTGGCTTTTTCTTATGCTTAGTGTATAAGTTCAGTAATTCACCATGAATATTGTTAATCAGAAGTGCTTTTGTAACGAAGAAATAACAACATGAATCTCTTTAAACAAATTGTCGAGATCTGCGAGTCGACAAACTTAAAATTTTCCGTTAACGATTACCTCGAAATTCCGGTACCCAGAATTAGCCCGGGATAGGAGACTTATATTTTTAAAAATTACTATCTCAGCAAAATGCAGACGTCTTTTAGTCTGAAAGGAAAAAGGAATTAAATCTCTCAATTCTTGTTCTATTTGTCTTGTAGTTCTGAGTCTATCAAAATTATTGACAGAAATAAGGACAATGAATTATTATTATTTTGTAGAACATTCCACATTATTATCACACGAATTTCATCTTTCGATTTGCTTAATTGTGAAAAATTATAGAGTATATTGCTATACTATGTAATAGTATGTGTACTGTCGCTGATTTCTGATGACAATCAGAAACGGAGGTAAAAGATAAATTACAGTAATAGTTTTCTATTAAGGGGGAAGTATAGCTACTTTTGTTTTAAAAATTTTCTCTTTTTTTTTTTTTTTTGACTTAAAATGTTGGTTCGGGTTTCCCCCTTCCCCCTCAAACTTAGGTATAAAAGAACATATTTAGATTTTGATTGTTATTCAAGTATATTCCATATCGTAAATTTTCGATATCGATCTTCCGTGTGGGGGGGCGAGGTATAAGGGGCCCCTAAGACTTGCGATACATTAAGTAATAAAACTTAATTTTCACAATAATGTCTTCTAATGACAATTTCTTTATTACTACAAATTGCAATGTAAATGAATCCACTTGCAAATTTCCAATATTATATACTGTAAATTATAAGGCGCCAAAGCTTTTCTCTTCACGAAAAAAAAAAGGAAACAAGAAGGCACTTGCCAAAATCATGTGCTTCGAACTTTGACCTAGAAATTATTATAAGAAATCCTTTTGTTCGTCTTTCTCGGAGACTTAAATCCCTTTTGGCCTTTGGGACCACACATTGAAAAAAGTGCACACATGACCGGTATATGCAGACATGCTCTTAGGCAGAGTCAGAGGTTTTTAAAAGGAAACGAGTTTTCAATACTATTATTATTATTATTATTATTATTATTATTATTATTATTATTATTATTATTATTATTATTATTATTATTATTATTATTATTATAAAAATTTGGTTTACAAGTAGGGTCCCATGTCTTTATGTTGCATGGGAGGCTCGCAAGTCTGCTACGCCAATGGTGTCCCTTAGTCTGTGTTTGTCTCTCCATTCCTTGTGGATGTTTGTTGTTGTGCTGTGGGGCTTTTATATTAAACCTTTACATTATGTAACTTTTTTCATTTTTTTACGAGTTTCTTTGAAGAAGGAAGGAAACTGATTTTCTCTTATATATATTTCTTAACATTCATCTTGTTTGAACTGCTTAAGTAAGATCATTTTTTAACTTACTATGTCATCCATTTCCCTCACAATAATAAAACCGTCATTCGTAACAATTTATTTTATTCTCTTATTTGCAGTTTTCCACACTGATATGTTTGTAACAAACTTGAGGTTTGTTTCAACGATTTCGAATTCTCATCCAACCCAACGAACGAGCTTTTTTGTTGCCTACTATTGCAGGAAAAAGAAAATTTAAGGGGTTCATGCACTTTTGGAGTCGTCCATATGAGCAGAGCTGTAATTTTGTGGGAGACAGGTGGGCAACTACGCTCGTAGGTTTGAGAGGAGCACACTTCATGATAAAACTATCTCATTTCATATAAAACGATATGAACATGAATGTGTAAATGAAATATAACAAAGCTCCACTACATCCAAAAGTATATATTTTAAATGAAACGAATATGTTACTCTTTAGTCTTTCAGTAAAACGACCCTATTGGCCTCCAAAAATAATTATCAAATATTGACTTTCGATCTAATTAGTAATGCACGAGTGGATCAATCATACCTTTCCAACAAGAACTGACAATAGGGTCCTGCTGATGTCCCATCCTCTGAACAAAGTATATTTCCTTAACATGAACGATAAATACAATCTAGACGACCCGTTCGGTAGAGTAATACTTCCGGAATTAAATTTTATTCGCGCGCTACGGTAGCCAGCTGTTTTAAGTTGGTCACAAAATTTATATCATGGGGTCAAGGTGAAACAAAACGAGCCCTGCGGGGCTTCTAACCCTTTCCTACTACTAATACTAATACTAATACTAATACTACTGCGGCTACGGCTACTACTCTCACTTCACCTACTAGTACTACTACTAATACTAATACTACTACTACTGCTACTACTACTAATACTAATACTAATACTACTACTACTAATACTGCTACTGCTACTACTACTACTCTCACTTCTCTTCCTCCTCCTCCTCCTACTACTACTACTACTACTGCTCTCACTTCTCCTCCTCCTCCTCTTACTACTACTACTACTTCGTCTTCCTCTTATCTGCACGAAAATAAGTAAGTCACTTTCTTGAGTATTATTTTCATTTTATTTCATCTTTACTTCTTTCATTTTATTGAAAAAAGTGTTATGAGCATTTAAAAAATCCTATAACCTGGCAAGTAATCTCTATGTTCCTTTGGGGATTCCTCACACACATCTTGTTCGAAACATACATTTTTCAATCGAACAGGTATGACTTCGAGTATCATGTTCTATACTGAACTCTACGTTTCGTTGTTTTTGAATTATAGCTCTCTGAAGTTCATTTTAACCACGCTTTCGGCACCTTATATCGCCGAAACTATCTCTCACTGACCAAAGTTCCACAGGACTTTCCTGCTTTTTTCGGTGTCGGAAATCAGCTCCCGAAGTTTGTTCAAATATTTTCTTACCACCCTGCATATTGTGTCATGTAATTTTGACTTTCCCTAGAAGCTATACTTCAATTACCCTTGTACACAGGAAACTTCAACTCTTACTGAACTCTCACTTATTAAAATCGAAGCAGATTGACAGCTGCTCAAGTAAAAATATTTTAATAACAGTAACAATATTTTCTTCAGTGTATGAAGTATGATTAGTGATTAAAGATCGAAGGTCAGCGTACGTGAGAAGTTATAACAATAGAATAATTACAAAATAAATAGATCACTAATGATCTTCGATCTACGAGTGGGTAAAATGGCTTCTAATTGTTTATAACTCACTCGCTTTGGGACAACATAACCAATTTGTCTTACCATCTCGAATAAATCTATTCTTCCTCCTTATATCTGTTAAGATCTTATTCTGCAAAGTATGTTGTGTGACCTGCAAGGTTTTCTTCTGACTTGTCACTAGTGATTCTTTATTAAACTTTCTTATTTGTTTGTGTTGGGCCAAATTTCTAACTAAAATTCTAAAGATTAACTTATGTCTACAGGATATTAATAAAATAAGTCTCATAATATTTTTTACCTTTCAGCCTTACTGCCAATTCTCTAGTAAAATATAATATAGCTAGTTTACTTCGACCATATTTCAAAGTCTCCGACGATACTTGTGAAGAATCCAAATCAGTAAAATCAAGGTTTGAAACTGAAAGAAAGAATATCACGTTACTCCTGAATTCATTTAACTATGTTTTATTAACATATTATTCAAAAACATACTACAACATGAGTTAATAGTGACACTGTCACGTCCGACGTATAAATTTGCTGCCTTACTGTCTTCATTATATTACCGTGTTAAGGTGACCAGTAGGTGTTCATTCCAGATTGGCGTCCCTACATCTTCAAATGCTTATCAATTTGCGTATGCGCATAATCACATGAACATATTGTCGCAACATTGTTCGATCAATTTCTACACAATACGATCTCCGTCCAGACAGACAAAAGCTATGAAATACTAGACCCACTTAATATTTTTCGCTTATTCATGTCTGTTCAGTTACTGTATAATTTGAAATTTTATCAGAGAGTCTCTTCCTATTGTTAACACTCAGAATGTCTGGGGTAACATGTTTTTGAAATATGATAGGAGAGTTTGGTTAAAATGTATGGAACGTTTTAATTAGTACACGCGGAGTCCAATAACGCTTCCAATAACAACAAATAATATACGTCATTGCTGTTTCTCGATAAACTGCTATGTTGTACTTTCATCGAAAATGAGTTATATACCACAATATCAGCATTAAGTAATGTTGCATCTCCTCTTATACTAATATATGCGAATTATTAATAGTTTTCTCGTAATAAGGAAACAAAAATGACGTTCACAAACCTTAAGAATTCCAAGATATTTTATTTCAAAACATCACAAGGGAGGAAGGCAAGGACGCAACAACGATATTGAAACACATAGGGCTACTATGATTAAATTTGACATGATTGTAGCTTTTTGGGACTAATCGACGGAAAATTTGTCAATAGTTAATATTTTCAATTTTTAGGTGATCTAAAGAGGAGATGAAGAAATTCCCCATGTTATTTAAATGATTTTTTTTACTTCTAATCTCATATTTTAGGTACTTGGAATTGGAATACAAACTTGAAATTCGGAATGTTTCTACGTTTTCGTTATCGTTACCTAAGTAAATCAGAAAAAAAAGCATTTCCAAGTTTACAGTGTGTTTATGGGAACTGAAAAATCTTTCCCATGTTATTTATATGAGACGACTTCTATTCTACACCACAAAATGATTAGGCACTTCCGGCACGATTAGAATGAGATTTGGCATGATTGTAGCCTTCCGGGACTAATCTACACGAAAATTGCCAAAAGTGAATATTTTTAATTTTAAGGGGTCTTAAGGGGATGAAGAAATCAACATGTTATTTAAATAGGCGTCTCTTGGGATACATAATCTTATCTTTTAGATAGTTGAAATAGAAAAAAAAACTTAAAATTCGGTAGAATTGTGGGTTTAAGAGGTGCGATGCCGTAGGCTGAGCAAAGGCAAGAACGTGGAGTCGAAGACCCCAGCTGGGCAAATTCAGGAAACATGAACAGCAAATGCACGAAATTCACTGTTGATGCAAAGTTGACATGTAAGAGACGCGAGGCCGTAGGCCGAGGAAACGTAGGGGTCTGGGGTAGGAGCCCCCTGCTAATCAAAAGCTAGTATAACTATAGTTTCTTGATGATCAGTGATCAAGTATTCATTCAATCCAATATTCAGTCGTGTCAGCAATGAAATAATGGAGCCCCACTGTAAAATAACCATAAATGTTTAATTATGTTCAAGTTGGGGAATTAAGCATTCCAGGGTACACACTTAAGTTTCTGTTCCTCAAATTGACTGAATTGATCTTGCTGTGTGTGTTGGCATTGTCATGTTGGAAGGCTGCGTCCAATTTAAGCAACATTATTGCGAGTGCCATAGAATGCATCTAGTTACCTAAAATGTCCATATAACCACAAATAGTGGCATGGGCGTTGAGAGTAATAATGGGATATGTAATTGTTTGTATGCTCTAATTTATGTATTTTCCCTGCTTCGAGAGGAAGATCGAGTATCCGTCCTATTTCAATGCTGATATCGTTAAATTCTCGCGACCTGTAGTTGCACAGAGTGTGACTTAGTTGTCCCCTGACGTTTTAGTTACTAGTCTTGTGCGTAGAATGATGGAATACGTTCATTGGGCGAGAGGCTGAAGCAATGATATTTCCCAGTTATATCTACTGGTGGAGGGTACAATTCTATCAGCATCTCCAGCGTTGGTAAATCAAATTCACTTCCGCATTGGTGCTATGCGCCAAGGTACCGAATTCCATTGTCTGACCGCAATCAGAAAAATCCAACCCAAATACGCAGTCCCTGGAATACCAAGGGAGCTTGCTAATTCCCGGCGCTGCCTACCTTTTGTCATTCAAGCTCGGCAGAGGTACTACATACATGTTGAAGTACTAAGTACTTCCTCCCGGATTCAATGGTATGTGCAGATCGTCATTTAAGAGATGAGTTGTAAGCACTGCTTCTCTCGATTGGGTCAACAGAGCTTCAAACCCTGTCATTCTCAAATTACAATTGAGGTACTTTATACACTACCGCAATCAATAGCTGATGTAGGCCGGACTGCTTATGCAGTCAATGTCATTAGGAGATTTAAAAAGAAACCTCTATCCATAATGTCAACAATCTAAAAATCTGCTTTCTTTCTGTTATAACTCATTTGGGAGCTAATGTTTTCTGGCAGAGTTGGCAGCTTCTCGCATTCTTCAGTGCTTTCAAAACCGTGCTTCATGTACACTTATCTCTCAGAACCAAAAGCATGTGTTAGTTGTCCATTTGGGAGGGTAACCGAAGCCTCACCTGGCCAGGTAGGGTCGCAAGTATGAAGTATCCTACCTTAAGATTACGTGCTGAAGTATAACGACTACGTTGAAGTACTAGGTATCTCCTTTCGTATCCAAGAGAGCGTATATCCCTCTTTGAGAAGAAAGTAATTCCTCCCATTAAGGCGCTCGAACCCATTTCTGCACAACTGCACTTACCTCAATTTTACGTGATGAAGTACCACGTACACAGGCAAATGGACGTGTCAGTGGCTCAATTGAAGACGTGTGTCTCCTAAGCGTCTTATCGAATTAGACGATGATGCTTCTCAACAATTGATAGTGTTAATTCTGTGTGTATGTTCAGGTATAATTCTGCAATCCGTAAACCAATTATATATATATATATATATATATATATATATATATATATATATATATATATATGTGTGTGTGTGTGTGTGTGTGTGTGTGTGTCCGAAAAAATTCAAAACGGTTTAGGTGTGATTTCTGACACAAACAAGACAGAAGTGTAGACCAACATGGACGGAAAAGTGCTTCCTATCGGTTCCATTTGTCAGTCAAAAATTTGTCGGAAAAATACAAAAACGAAATGTCATATCCAAGTCAGATTTAAAAAGAGGAACTCATTACCGGTATTTTTAGTCATAGATGCCATTGATTCTGAATTGGATGTAGTCCAAGGGCGGAGGAAGAGTATTCCTCAAAGAAATTAGGAAAATCCTTGAGCATACTTTGCAAATTATTTATTAAAGTAAGTAAGAGCACTGTAATCCATAAGGGCAAGATGAGGCCCGAATTCTGTATTCAGATGAGTATCCACTCTTGAAATACGTTAGCATATACATGAGGTTGTTCGGAGATGAAGCCACAGATTCCTTATACGAAGATATGAAGAGAATTATAGACCATCATGAATGCTCAAATGCGATGCGTCAATTCGTAGCTGTAAACCACGAAAAATTTGATTAAACGATGCTGATAAGGGCAATAACTAGAGAGCGAAATGCAGGGTCAAAGTCGGATAAAAGAGTTTAGCGATTATTTTCAACCTTAGATGCCATTAATGTATCAGCAGATATAGAACAGGGACGGTACAAGAGTTAACCTCAAAGGGAAGAAAATAAGTTTATGAGGTATTTTGCAAACAAAGTTATAAATCCGAAAGGATAACATTGAAGTCTTTCGAATAGGAATATTTATTAGTAATGTAAATACACAATTTGAAACAAACATTAGTGATAAATTGAAGAGGTGTATCAACGTAACAAATTATTATTGTACTGTGCACGATGGCTGATCTCTGGGCGTGGATTTCCTGCTTCGATCCAATATCAAAGGAATTTATAGCGGACAATGTCATGTCTATGGATATTCTCTCGATTCTTCCGTTTCCTCCTCATCGTCAATCTACCAATCATTTTGTAGTCATTCACACTTGTTCCTGACTAAAGGTCACAAGCGCAGAACTGTATATTAAATATTTTGCTATATTTTTTGAAATTAATGTGACAGAACTGATTGAAGGATGAGACCCGGATTAAATAAATAATCTCACAGATGTGTATGGTGTTACATAGTTGTAAACAGGTTCCGAAATTGATTGTAGGGTTCTGTCTGAATCTAATACTTTAAATCTGATGGAGACTTATACCAGCAACCCATTTCTTCTCCCGAAAAATTAGTGTGTCGCATTATTGTTGCATGTGCTAACATTGAAGAGGATCCAAAGTTTGAATTGAGTCTAGTAACCAATTATTCGTCGATATGAACTTTGTATTGATGTTCGTGGAGAACAATTTAAGTACTTACTATAATTTGAACAAACAATGGTTATATACTAAGCATATATTAATTTTATACATATCGCATTTACTTGACGAGTTTGAACACATGACCATACATATTTTCATTTACGATGTACTGGATTTCTTAGAGTTATTTTACGCTTATTACTTTACTAATAATTCTTTACTGACGCCATTACAATATCTTCTTGCTTCTTGCGTAATACAAATGACGTGCGTATTCTCGTCATCTTTTCCTTTACATTGCTCCCTAGGGCTATATATAATTGTGTATTCTCAGACATGGATCTATCTAGGCTAACATTATTTTCCCTTTTAATGTTTAGCAATTCCGCCCTCGATTGCATTCATAAAATGCACATTAGATACAGTGGCTGGTTTTCACTTTACATTTTCGTGCTATTGAAATATCTCATTTTAGGTTTGGTGAAAAACCATTCTATGTAACGTAACCGATGGATGAACCAAAGTCACACGTACGACCTCCACTTCTTTAGGTTCAGAAAGTAGATTAAGATGCCCAGTAACTCAAGAAGCAATATATTGTTGAATAAGGTTTCATGAGGGTGTAACATGGAGAATACACAATTGCTAGTCCGTTTTCTCTACAAGTTCAAACAGGGACGTTCTGTACATCTGGAATGGTGGTGAATCGTGAATGAACGCACTGTATGCTATAGGTACGTGAAATTTAGTGTCGATGACATAGCACTGATAAATGAACAACATGGCCACCAATGAACAGTACGAAGCTCCTCGAACTCCGTTAAAGCAGACCCTCGGAAAAGTGTTCTTGCAATCGCAGACGAGTTTGACATAATATATCAATGTTGTTCAGGGGCTAGATGTAGTCGCTAAGGTGACACAGACTCATGGACTCCACATGAGTTATACTGACCAATAAAGATCGCGTTTGGAGGTGAGCTGTTTTCTGAATGTATGGAGTAACCGAGAAAGATTCCTACATCCTATTGTCATTTCTGATTAACAATCGATAGACTACGACAATCTAAAACGTTCAGGACACATAGTGACTGACCGTGAAGAATGAAATGACGTTTCCTGAAACCACCACCCCATTTTGAGAAGGCATTGATGTTGGGGTGGAACGTTACAGTGCTGAATTCCATTAATGCACAGCAAACTATTCACACTTATCCAGCAATCCTCACTAATGGTGGTTTATTTAAATATTTCATAAATTTCCTTCTTCTTTTCGAGGTTAACCCTTGCGCCAACTCTGTTGTACATCTACTGTAATTTAAGGTTGAAAACAATTACTTCATCTTTTTATCCGACTGTGATCCGACACTTCGTTCTCCAACTATGGCTCTTTCAAGCATCGGTTCATCAAATTTTCGGCGAACTATAGCTACGAAATCACGTATTGGTGCACCCATTATCACCATGACTTTTTTGTGTCTTCGTGTAAGGGATAAACTTAATACATGTACTTACACCAGTGACTAGAAGACGAAGTGTTGATTATCCTTGAAGGTTGTGACTTTCTTAAAACTGGCAATAAAAGGTATGTAAACAAAAAATGTCCTAGATAGTTGACGCCAAAATGGATTTCAAATCCGTCTTGCGTTCTTCTTGAATTGGAAACCCCAATACCTAAAAAAATAATATTGCAACTGTTAGTAAGTGATAGCTAAAGTATTTACAATGTTTATGAGATAATATATTAGGTTGGTACGAATGAAATGTCCTCTTTGACATCTGATGGCAAATTCACCTCAGGTACACACCGATGAACTAAGGAAACGTATCTAACGTCACAAATTCTGCATACGTACAGTAAACAGGCTAAGATACCCAAACATCAGGAGGTAGTCCGTTGTATAGCAGAGTTGTATGAAAATGTTAAATAGAAAACATATAATTGGGATTGATTTTTTTCAAATGAGCTCCTCATAATGTTCGAATGGGCTCCTAAAAACACCGTGGAAGCGAACCCTCAGAAAAGTCTTTGTCCCATTGCAGACAAGTTAAGCATACACCGTTCGACGACTCCGTGCAATCGGTGAGAGAATGCAATAAGTTGGACTCATGGATGACACATCAGTTAATGTCGGACAAGAAGAGTCACCGTCTGGAGGTGTGCAGTCTTCTGAGTGTAAAGAATATCCCGGAAACTTTTCTACATCATTTTATCACTTTTAGTGAAAACTGGATCAGCTACGAAATCGTAAATGCCAGGACAGTGATCGATAAAAGTTCCGGACGATTTCTAAAATCGCAAGAAAATACTTTTTGCTCCTATCGTGATCTATGGTGAGATTAGTCCATTACGTCTTTCTCTCCATCGAGGCGAAATTAATTACGGATAGTTATAGTACTGAAATCAATTGCTAGCATGGCAATATTGCCCGAATGATTCCAGAAATGTTCAGAAAATCGGTACCTCATGTTGCTCAAAGCTCTGTATAAGTTCTAGTATCAAGCCCTTCGTCATCCATCCCATTCCTTCGATATCTCTTCCACTGATTACCACCTTTTTCAGCATATCGAACATATTTTGGAGGAAAGACCTTTCCCTGATGATTGGGCAGTGTAACCTGCGGCTGAGGACTTCTTCACATAACAAACATCAGACTTCGTTAACAACGGAATCCAGTAGCTAACTGAACAGTGGTAGAATTGTGTAGTTGCAAATGGCGACCAGACTAATTAACAAGATGCTTGGGAGACCTTGGGTCCAAAAACAAAGTAGCTCAGGGCAGAAAGCATATACTGAGTAGAGCATGAAAATTTTCAATTTCGGTATGGAGTAGAATCACCCGGCTGGAATAACAAAGTTACAAATAAACAAAGCACTGGTCATGCAACCCTGAATAAAGGCAAGAAGCAAGCTGGATGTTTAGTTTCGTATCATCCACCACACAAGAATGCTAGGTATAGTACTGTACAGAGAGACTACACTCTGGATTTTCCCACTCATAAGTCTACGGCCAGGCACTAGGCCATCCGAAACAAAAATGATTCTTTTTTTCTTGATACCATAATTCAGAACTCATTTGTCTTTTTGCCTCCTCCCAGCAACCTCTTGCTCTACCAGCAAAAGTGTTCTCGGAGATTATCGATTGTTACGAGTTCAATTATTTGAAAAATGTAGACTTCTACTTACCAGCATTGTTAATGAGGATATGAATTTTGTCCTCGGTTTGAATCAAATGAGAAGCGCATTTACGAATAGAATCTAATGATCCCAGATCAAGAAACAAAACAATCGCTTCCTTTCCAGTCGTTTCCCAGATTTCTTGAGCCACTTCTTCCGCACCTTTTATGTCAATGCTTGGCATAATTATTTTCGCTCCTAGAAATGAAACAGTAAAGTTACCTTAGATATTACCTTAAGTGTGCCATTTGTAATATATTTTTTCTCATACCAGAAGAAAAGAAAATAATACTTGATAAGATCATTATTAAACTCTTAATAACCTAATATCTGAAAATGTGTTGTTAAACCGTTAAAATGAAATCATTATAAAAATGTGAAGCACATCGAATTTTACAAGTTGCAAAGAACAATGTGCTCCTCATTTTCAACGAACTTAAAAGGTTCGTTAGTGAATTCTCTATATCTGTTCGTCTGTCTCGATAGAGCATCAAAAACTAACTGAGAAAGTAATGGAATTTTTCGTGCTACTCTTACCGTTTCCGAGATATTGGCCAAAAAATGGCTGATTTCCGGGGATTTAAGAATCCATATGTCTGGAACCATAAGTCATAGAGAGATGATGGTGTTGATCAAGACCTAAAAGGATGGTGAATATTTTGGTACTAAATAGTAACCCGTGGCTACTGTCCAAGTGTCCACTAGTTTGGCCAGTGGTCACCAGTGAATATTGCTACCAAAATTTTTACCATGCTCTTAGATATTGATCAACACCAACATAATCTCTCTATGACTTACCGTTCCCGATATAATGGCCAAAAAATAGTTCCGATTTCGGGAAATTCAAGAATTGATATCTCGGAAACAGTAACTCATAGAAAGATCATATTGGTGTTGACCAATATCTAAGAGGATGGTGAATATTTTGGTACCAAATAGTACCCAGTGGCCAGTAGTTTGACCAGTGGTCGCCAGTGAGTATTGCTACCAAAATGTTTACCATGCTCTTACATATTGATCAACACCAACATAATCTCTCTACGACTTACCGTTCTCGACATATTGGCCAAAAAATAGTTGATTTCGGGAGATTTAAAGATTCATATCTCAGGAACCGTAAGTCATAGAGAGATCATATTGGTGTCGGTCAATACCTAAGAGAATGGTGAATATGTTGGTACCAAATAGTAACCGGTGGCCACTGGAGAAACTGGCCACCGTTCCCCATATATTGGCCAAAAAAG
This sequence comes from Thermobia domestica, assembly GCF_964235325.1. Taxonomy (NCBI): domain Eukaryota; kingdom Metazoa; phylum Arthropoda; class Insecta; order Zygentoma; family Lepismatidae; genus Thermobia; species Thermobia domestica. Next base: position 118,759,907 of record NC_137461.1, read on the forward strand.
TTGGAATTTTGGGAGATTTGAGGAGCCTTTTCTCGGCAACCGTAAGTCATAGAGAGGACATTTTGCGATACACAGAAGGAGGTGTGGATAAAAAGATTTACTTTTACATGTAGGAACAATGACAGTTATCCTTCCCATTCCATCTCTCCATTCTTTTTAAGTTCGTTCTGGCAATTCTCTTGGAGCATTCTCAACTGGTTTTAATATGATACATATACTGGATATATGAGTGTGAAATAAGGCTCCCTCATGACTTTACAATTAGCATACGGTCGATTCGCTATGAGAACCCATGTGTTTCTGATGATCTCATATTAAGTTACCCCGGTGCTAAAATACTCGTTGATTCTCCATATCCAATGAACCAAAACATGTTTCTTCTGGGAACCCTTCCTGACATTTTTTCCTGACGGATATCGTTCTAACGTTAATTGGACCCAAGTTTTTGTTTGCTTGTTTGTTTTCCCAAGTTCATGTCCTACTTTTCTGCCATTATGCTCATAAGCTATGTGATTAAATAAGCACACTCGCAAGATCCGCGTTATGAAAAAGTAGACAAATCTCCGGCACTGGAAAATGGACCTGGTCATGTGTTCCTCTATCCTAGTTTTATATCTTAAGATTACCATTCTGCAGACTGTCTAAGAAACAAACGTTCTGATAGTGGCAGAAAAATAAACTTAATTTTCCTTTTCTGATTGTATTCAGCATGTCAAAATGCTCATGCAAATTTTTACAAGTCGACCGCTATTGGTTTGACAGAAAATTGCATTTCAATCTTCCATTTTTTATAAGATTTTCCTCTTCTAGAGAAAGCTTATAGTTTTATTGAAATACATATAACTCACTCTCTAAAGTAGAAAGCCGACGGTTTATATCTCGTTTGAATTGCAGTTAAGTTGTCTTTTGTTTGGTGTAAAAATTTAGTGTAAATACTCTCAAAAATAAAAAAAATAACATGAGGAAGTACTAAAAATTTCCAAACAAAACTAAGGCATACCACCATTAAAGTTCTAGGACCCCGTATGAATATCATATTCATTGCTGTAATAGTATCTGAGGAAAAAATTACACTATGTTCTCACTTACAATGAAAAAGTAGAAAACTGAATTTAGCAAAGCTGAAGCTATTCTTATTCATAAGTGACCTTTCCTTTGGGTAAATCTAGTTTGCACATTCCCATAAACAAGGAAATAATGGGTAATAGTTTTGAAAATTTCCCGACAGAAATGTTGGTTTCCTGATTTTACTCGCTTGCAGAGTTATATTTATAGCGTTAACGATAATTGCTTAAAAAAAAAAAACTAAGGGTGGGTACAAGAAGAAGAAATGTCCTCTGTAACTGTGGGCGTAGTTTCGGACTTACAAAATGATAAAAGTGTGGAGAAAATGAAAAAGACATTTATTCGAATACCAACAAGCGCACTACTGGCACTAAATTAAATTTACAAAGAAGTCATACTTGTTCTATCCAAAAATGTACATTACAAAATTAAGCAATGTGGAAAAAAGGGATTCTCCAAAGGAAGGGGGATTCCTGATTATTTTTTAGTTAAAGTAGGTCGAAATCAGCTCGTGTTGAAGAAGCTCACAATAGCACAACAGGTAACATTAATTCGTTTGAGCTTACTCGATATTTGAAATTACGTTTTGCGATATTTAGGATATTGTGTCGTGTTGTGTGTGGTTCCTTAATTTTCATTAACAACGGTACTCAAGAAACATCATAAGTACTTGTTACCAATGAAAGGAGTACTCTTATTATTCGGTCTATATATTATGTAGACAGATAAAATGTACAATAACAATCGTGGAAACATAATGCAATAATCAGTGGCGTAGGTACTAGGACGCAAGGGGTAATATGCACAACTTTCAGCGAGAACCTACCGAAGACTTTAATCGAAATTCAAGTGTCTGCCCTTCTTCTGAACAAACATATTTGTGGAAATTAAATGTTTACTCTTCCAATTAAAAATAATATCTGATTGTGCCACAGGGTCTTTATCGACGAAAAGTTGTCAGGAAATGCCATGTTGAGGAAACCAAACGAAAGGGGAAAATAGTACAGACTATCTATCTATTTATTATTATTATTATTATTATTATTATTATTATTATTATTATTATTATTATTATTATTATTATTATTATTATTATTATTATTATTATAAATAGTAGTAGTAGTAGTAGTTGTTGTTGTTGTTGTTGTAGGATTTAGATAGATAACGGTCATATTGTCTTGAATCACCACGTATGATATACACATTCATTTTAAATTAAAATGAGATTTAATAATTATCGGGCAATGTCCTTCATGTAGTACCATCTTGGCATTTGTTCGACAGGAATTCGAAAACGCTCGAAAAGTAGTGAGAATGTGAAAATTACCGGACAAAGGTTTAACTCGTACCGTCGCTACTCTGAGGCGCCAACCCTACTTAACCTCGTATGTTGTATCATACGCAGTATTATTATGCGGGTTGTAATGAATTATGTTGATTCGTTGGATGATACACAGGGGTATGACGAACCACGCACACCACGAGTGCGTGGTATAAGGTTTTGTGATAATGCATGGGAAGATGTAATATTTTAAATAAATACAGTGTAACATCTTTGTCCGTACTGGTCTCTTCTGAACAATGATATTACACATTGGGCTTTAACTTACGAACTAAATAACAAAATATTATCCTTATCACTCATCGGTAGGAAATCTACGAGTGACTGAATTTAAGTAAAAATCACAGCGTAGAGCACTAACAAATTCTTCGTGTAAAAATTATGTGTGCACACCACAGCCTACATGAAACATGAAAAAACTAGTATATAGTAAATGGAAGTAAATAAATAGAAATGGAATATACTGTATGATCATTTTACTTAGCATAAAAATGATGCATTAATCAATTGATGTTCAGTGTTTCAAATATTCTCCTTACTCGTCTCTGTGTACTCTATATACGTTCTCAATATGTCCTCCAGCATTTGGAATACACGAATGAGCGCAACGCACTACCGATCGACATACATTCTCCAATATTTCAGATTTATCACGAATTCCCTGGAAAACAATCTTGTAAACGTTATTCTAAACCTTCACACCATAAGCTTCCATCGCGTAAACTACATCTTTTAAATGGTTTCACAAATAAAACTCCAATGGATTTAGACCAGAGGAGCGAGCAGGCCTGACAAGTCAACCACCTCTTCCTATCCTTCTGTTAGGAAATCTAGTCTCAAGATATGCACGAATTTGCTTGTAAAAATGTAGTGGAACACCATCATACATGAACCACATGGATCGTCTAGCTTCCAGAGGTGTATTCTCCAAAAGCGGTGGCTCAGTGGTAGAGCGTTCACCTCCGGTGCTTGGGGTCCCTGGTTCGATCCTAGCTCGCGCCGAGTGGACTTTGTGGTGGACAAACACCGTGCTCGTGAGTTTTCTCGTGGTTCTCCCGTTTCCTCCCACTTTCTTCATTCCACCATTTCATTCATTTCTCATCATCTCCGTCTTCTTTAGCCTAACCGGCATAACCGTGGGACGTAAAACTAAAGATTTCATTTCATTTTCATTTTTCCACTCACACACAGATATGTTTATTCGTTGTACTTAATTTAGTCTTTAAGCAATAGAAGGAAGCATAACGTACTTTTTCTCTTCATCGTCAAAGGTTCAGGTTAGACCATTGCATTACATTATGTTTCCAAGATTGTAAGTTACATTGTATTTCTACATTATGCATAGGACCTAGTAATAAGACCAAATCTTTCATTGGTAACTAGTACTCATGATGTTTCTTGAGTATCGTATTTAATGAACATTATGCAACCACTAACAACACGATACAATATCCTGAATATCGCAAAATGTAATTAGAAATATCGAGTTGGTTCAAATGAATTTTAAAATTATTTCGAAACAATATTCAGGCAGAAGGAGCTTCTGCCTTGAAATCAATACCAGAATTAATTATGAGCAAAAGTAGAGAATCCCTTAATTTAATACCTAACCTCTCGAAATCGAGATTTATTAACTATTACGTAAAAATAGTCACTTGTGGATGCATTATTTAAGGTTCATACATAATTGGGCAACATACCTTTAAGTGCTATTGTAATTTAAAATATTGATGTAAACTTAAGTGTTTGAACACATCCTGGGTGAAATTCTCTATACACCAGTAGTATTGAATTGAATCGAATTGAAAAATGCTTTATTCAAGCGGGCGAGGTTCAGCATATTGCTGCTCTACCACCTAACCCTTGTCAAGGAAATACATTGAGTTATACAAGAAAAGTTACAATCAATCGAGTACAAAAGATACGGTGATATCCAACAAAAAAAAAAAAAACAGGTAATCATTAAGATGATAAAAATAGAAAAGAAAAAAGTGGTATTTTTAACAAAACACACACACACGCACAAATACTACAAGTGAAGAAAGAAAAAACGCATACAAATACAAACATGAAAACAACCACAAACCGATCAATAACATAGAGACAAAATAAGTTATGCTTGTGATTCACAATGCAAGGGGGAGGATGATATATTTTTACAATGCATCATTATTTAATAAAGAATATGTACCAAGTCAAGTCTGATTTCATTTACGTGGTTCAAGTGATAGAATACAAATCATGGGTACCTGAACTTAAATTTTGTTGGTTGAGTAAATAAATTTTTAACATCTTCTTGAAGGAATTAAATGTTTTAGCTTCTTTTACTGCATTTGGTAGAGCATTCCATGACCTTGGTGCTAATACTAAAAATGTCACAGTGGTTTGCTTAAGTCTATGGTGTAGAATATCAAACGTATTTCTTTTGTGTGTTAAGTGAGTGTGAATAGTTGATCTAGCACGGAGTTTCTTATTTAAATACGCGGGACGTCTTGTTTTAAGAATTTTATAAATGAGAGAGCAATAATGCAAATGTCGTCTTCTGGACATTGTCAGCATGCTATTGCTGTTCAGAATAGGCAAAATATGATTGAATTTTTGTACATTGTAACAGAAGCGGATGCATGAAATTTGTATCGTTTGGATCTGGATGGCATGGCTTTTTGTCAGAAGTGGGCCATACACAACATCACAATAATCAAACAAAGATAGTATCAGCGTTTGTGTCAGGAGTAGCTTGGTATCTTTGGACAGACAGTCTCGTATTTTGGACAAGTTTCTTAGTATTTCTAGCAGTGGCGGCGAAAGGGCGGGGCAAGCGGTGTCCCCGCCTCGGGCCCCACTCTGTGGGGGCCCCCGACAGTAGGTAAAAAATAGTTACTAAGGAACCTTGTTAGCATGAGCCGTACAAGGGCCGTCAAGGTTTAAAATCCACACCTACCCTAAATGTAAACGCAAGTAATTGTCAATCAATATTACACCAAATAACGGATGAAACAACAGAAAAATGTGTCTAATAAAACTAATCAGTGTCGGATTTCCGTATAAGTTAAACAATTTATAGCTTAGGGCTTCAGTCACTTGGGGACCTGCAAAGAAATTTAAAGAAAAAACTGAATGTAGATTAAAAATAAATAAAATAAAAGTTTCATTATCTTGGAGGCTCCCAAAGAAATTTAAAGGAAAAAGCTCTGAATATAGGTGAAAAATAAAGTAAATGTTTCATACTCTCCCCCCCCCCTCCCCTCCAAAGAAATTTAAAGGAAAAGGCTGAAGCAGGCGAAAAAATAAAACAGACGTTTCACTTTCTTGGGACTCTTATCTCATTAGTATAAAACAATATGATTGAATCATTTTTTGTAACAAGTTATGATTTCAGTATTAAAGCTTTAGGTGCTTGTGAGCCCATTCTCGTTTTGTTTTTCAAAATCGATCATAAATAAGATAGTAATACTATCGTTTCTTTGTTTAATTTTCTAAAGAACAGAAAATAATACTTACTAAAATAACCAATATTTTTGAGATGCTCTTCATACTTACTCAGGTTGCCTCTCTAAGCTAATGAAATTACAATATTGAATTGAAGACATTCTTTCAGAAAAGGGAACATATTGGCAACACAAACTATTTTACTCAGTAATATTTTCTGAGTACTAAATACAAATAATTACATAGAGAAATCATAGGATTAATTTTTGTTTTTGCAATATTTTGAAAAATGCGAAAAAATAGGGGCACAACTGATGAGCATCCAAACATTAAAAGTTCACAAGGCATAAAAAAAGGTAGTGATCTTAAAGTTAGGAAGTTTGAAAATGCAGAAAAATATTGCCTCGTCTACCGTCCGCTCATCGTCAGTATTATTTGATTGTCCCTTGTTTTCTTTACAACTTATGACATTTTCTGCATTTTAATCAGAAAGTTGTAAATTTCCAACATTCTAGCTTATTTTAACTCGTATCATTTTTGTTTCTTCTACGGAAATTTTGACTCAAGTCGAGACGAGAAAGCTTGAATTCTCGTCTCGACTTGTGCATATCCTACAAGTGAGAATGATCTTGTTCGACATGGTTATTTATAATTGACTAATTCCAAATTATTTCAGGCGTCCCTAAATATAATACAATTTATGAACTAAGATACACATAATATTCCCGCATTACTGGTCTCAAAGGGATATGCTGGGACATCTCTGAGAAATAGGCCATTGGTTTAACGAGAATAGGCAGATTGTGAAGTATAGATAGCTACCATGTTAAAACATTACAATTGCTCTAAAAATGCATTCTTTATGTACGTAGATTGCTTATACAAGAAGTTAGCTATTCACGTATTTTGAATACGTATTCACGTTTTCCGTAAACTTTTCATGGATTGCTACATAAATCTGTGAAATAATGTTTAGATTCAAATACTGTAATACTGAAATTAATATTTATAATACTGTTATGACAGATAAGAGCCTGATAAGATTTGATAATGTAAATTATGAATTCAGATGTAGCTCTGAAATTGCGATAGCCTTGCTCTTCGAGATGAAGTTCGAAGGTTCAGTGCTGAGTAATACGAAATTTCCTTGTGAAAGTGTTGACAGTGAAACGAAGTTACACCATATTTACCACGTAAATATCTTTGTTCTAATTGAATTCCTTTATAATATTATTCAACATAAATTTTGAAAATAAATATGTACTAAGTACTGTTTTCTTCTATTGAAACTTTCAAACATTATGAATATATAAAGAAAAAGAAGATATTTTGATAAAATATCTTTTACAGAATACATGTGATTTATTTTCCCCATTGTGGTTCGAAACGAAAACGTAGGTATCCACTTATATTCAAAAGGTATTACTCATTGCCATACACGGTTTTACCTTAGTTGTGATGAGCAAATGCAAGACCAAGACCAAGACCTGTGTGGTCTTGGTCTTGGTCTTGGCATTGCACACCCTGTCTTGGTCTTGGTCTTGGCCTTGCACACCCTGTCTTGGTTTTGGTCTTGCACTGGAACCCTTGGTCTTGATCTTGGTCTTGCACACCCAGTCTTGGTCTTGGTCTTGCTTGCAAGAGTCTTGCAAGTCTTGCTTTTAAGAAATCTTATGCTTTTCAGAGGTAAATTTTACTCTGGATATAAGGGATAATAAATTCTACAATGCTCTAATAGTAACGGAAATACAATGTTTGTTTCTAAATCTAACATAGTTTATCTTCGTGTAAGTATAATAATAGTGTACAACGTAACCTTTTTTTTTAGGTGCCCGCGGTTCCCTACTTATAAATCACAACGTTTCGTAATCTTTTTATATTTTTTAACAGATCCAACACTAAACTGGTTCCCAAACTGGGAAGGCTACCCCTGAGACGAATGAAAGAAAATCAAAACGGTACAGGTTATTGAAATACCAAGAACTGCAAAATTATTTTTACACTCTAAAGGCGTCAGATTTTTCTTTTCAACCCCGATTAGCTAATCTTTTTATTAAACAAACTTATAATTAAATATTGAGATTTTGTTTTACTGATTCCAATGGCGCAGAAACATGGACATTACGCAAAAGCGATGGAAAAAATTGCAGACTTTCGAAACCTGGGCATGGAGAAGAAAGGAGAGAATTAGCTGTGTTGAACGGAAAGTGAATGAGAAGGTGTTAGAAATATTAGCAGTAGGAGAAAAAAGAAGAATTTTAGATATTGATAAGAGGAGAAAGAGGAACTGGTTAGAATTGTGGAGGACGTGCTAGAGGGTATGGTGAAAGGAAAGAGAGATAAAGAGCACAGGAGATTGTAGTTGAAGGAAGGTATTAAAACAGAAAATTGCTACATTAAGACGAAGAGACTAGTTGAGGACCACCGTACATCGAAGTTTCTCAGTTGCAGCAAGCAACCTGCCAATAATGGCAGAATAGCTTTGATGATGATTATGATGATATGTTTAGCATATCGACCAAAAAAGAGAGAAAAAATTAAAGTAATTATTATAATCGAAACTTAATATTTTAGAATAATTTGAGCAAAAACTAAAACGATTCAACTGTCTATCCCTGTTCTATAAACTCAATTTGTATACTTTAGACCTATATTAGCAATACAAAATAACTACATCAAACTATAAGTTATTTAAGATAACTGTACAAAATCAGTCTCACTTGTGAATATGGATTACTAGAATCAATTACCCACTTCGTTGGGTTAATTTTTTTAAAATAATAATAATAATATTTTCGTTAATCAGTCACTTTTTATTATTACTAAAGTGCTTTCTTATATCGGTCATTTTCGATTATTTTTATATTTCTCCCCCCTCCTTCTCCCTAAGTTGTGGGGCTGAATTTGGGTTTAAACGGCATCAGAAACGTCACTGTTCATTTTAGAGACACCGAAAACTATGGATTCAGCACTGATATCGGCCATTTTCAATAAATTTATATATCTCCTCCTCCCACATGTTGCAAGGCACGGCATCAGATGTCACTGTTCATCTTGTGCCGGTGCTGTGTCATCAGTTATAGCTCAGAATGTGAAATAAATAAATGCAATCAAATGGGGATGGAACTGATGCACAACACGGCACATGGTGGAGATGTTGTGAGGCTTACGCCTTTGTTACGATCCTAAAATTTTGATAAATTAAGATTGTAAATATTCGGTAGATGCTTTAAGATCCCAAATTTTGAGTAATTTGTACTGTGTAATTTTAGTTTGTCGAGAGAAATTAAGTAGAGTTTTTTTTTAACCCACCCGCCCCACCCTCGCTACTTTATTCATTTGCTCTGTTAGAGTAATTTTTTTTTCTGTTTCTTAATCGAATGATAAATGGGTGAGAAGAGAAAATTTTGCTAAGTTATTATATTTTGTTTTTCTTTGTGGTGTTGGATATATATACATAGTAGTGTAAGATATTTATTATAAGTGTGATTTTGAAAATAGATATAATGGAGAATACTAGTGTTATGTCTTCTGCTATAGATCGTTTAGTAGAACCCCCCAAATTTTCCGGCAAATTGAACGAGTCAGTTCAATCATTTTTTAGTCATTTTGAGGATTTTTCTGTCCTTCATAACCTACGTGATGTACAGAAACGTCATTTGTTGCCGTATTGTTTAGAAAATGGGGCTCGTGCTTATCTGCTAGCTTTACAATCAACCGCAGAATATGATAATCTCATGTATGTTCAAATTAAGAAGAAATTAATAGAGGCTTATGAAGATAATATAGTTTCGCAAGTTTTAGAGCAAGAAATGAGAAATAGAGAGCAGTTAAATTCTGAATCTGTCTTAGATTACATTTTTCATAAGTGGAAATTAATACTCGAGTACGATCCGAAGATGCCAGTGACCGAACAACTTAACTTGATAATCGATGGGTTATTGCCTTCATTTTATTCTGTAGTTGTAAGAAAATCGTATAAGACTGTTATTGAGTTAGCAAAGTCCTTAGGTCTAGAGGAAAGAGTTAATTTTCTTGTCAGCATGCGTAGTCAGCAATTGAAGTCCTTGGCAATAACAAACGAATACAATATACATCCTGTTAGTTATAATGCTATACAGCAAAAAGAAAATACTTTAGATGTTAATATTCAGAACGAAAATGAAATTGTAAGTCAGCCTGAAGAAAAAAATACATTGATAGCTCAGTTAGAAAGTATCAAAGTCCAGTTACAAGATCTTGTGCAAAGAACAGCGCTCGCGAAAGTTTCTCACGCACACAAAGGAAAATCTGTGTGTATACAATCTTATGAGCATTCGCGTTTGGAGCGAAGAAATCCTATTCATGAATCCTCTCCATCTTTTGCTTATCCGTTGCCTTATGCTTCTGTCAATGTAAATGAGAATGTTAAATCGAATAATAGGAATAAAGTAGACAATAATATGTGTAATAATGTTAGAAATAGTAAGCGATATTATGTTCCTATTCAATATGAAGCTGATTTGCCTCATGTTAAAGCATATATTGATAATAAGCCGCATTTATTTCTATTGGATTCAGGCAGCACTGTCAGCTTAATTTCTGGTAATAGTTTAAGCAATAAGCATAAAATACTCAAAGGAACTACTTTTATTCGTGGTATCACTGGAAATTCTCAAGGAAGTGATCAAATCGCTTTAGTGAAATTTAAATTAGGAGGACAGTATTTTACGCATCCTTTTCGAGTGTATAATAATTTTCCGTATAATAGCATAATTGGCCAAGATTTTTTGAAAAGTCATCTTGCAATGGTTGATCACAATAAGAATTCTTTTAGTTTTGTTAAATTTGGTATTCCTCCAAGAATTGAATTGCCGCCATACGTTTCTTTTGAAGAAATTTCTAACCATATAGCAAAATTATATAAACCTCAATTTTTAGTGGCTCGCTCTGTTGTTTTGCCTCCAAATTCAAGTGTTCAAGTTACATTGAAAAAAGTAAATGATCTTGCAGGAAATCGCAATTTATTAGTTCCCAATGAGTTAATTGATACACAGGCAGAAATTTTTGTGCGTAAATCAGTTGTAGACGAAATTCATCCGGTAATATCTGTGATTAATCCTACCAAAAGTAAACTCTACTTGAAAAAAGATGTTGTTTTGGGTTCTGCCGAAAATGTTATCAGTAATACCAACTTTAAGGAACAAAATACCACTAATAACAAGGTTCATCAAGTTAATGCAGTAGATACGAAATCTTTTCCTGAAGGTTATGATAAATATAGAGTAAATGTTAACCCTGAATTGTTGCCACATCAACAGCAGCAATTATATGATTTAGTAGAGGAATTTTATTCTAGTTTTTCTTGGAATGAATTTGATTATGGTTGTGCTAAAGGATATAAGCATAAAATTGAATTAGTAGACAATATCCCAGTAAATCGACCCCAATTTTCGATACCATTTCATCTACGGGATGAGATCAAAAAACAAGTAGATATTTTATTGAAAAGTAAGATCATTGAACCTAGTATTAGTCCGTATAATTCTCCGGTAATGCTTGTTAAAAAGAAGAATGGACAGTATAGATTTATACAAGACGGGAGATTTTTGAACAAAAAAATGGTTAATGACAGTTTTCCGGTTCCTCCTATCCAGGATATTTTGACTAATTTGGCAGGACGCAAATATCTATGTTCTAGCGACGTTTTTGGAGCTTTCTTTAATATTCCCCTCACTGAAGAATCTAAACCTATTACAGCTTTTTCGATTCCGGGCGTGGGATCGTATCATTTTAATTTTTTGCCTCAGGGTGTCAAGACATCTACTAGTGGTATGAACAGATTAGTGAAACTCACCTTGGAAGGTCTTCCACAAGATAAAATATTTGCCTATGTTGACGATTATTTTTGGTCTAGTGATAGTTTTGATGAAATTTTGCAGTTAACTCGTATGTTGCTTCAAAGAATAAAAGAAATTGGTTTAAAGCTTTCCCCAGAAAAAACAAAATTGGGATATTTTTCATTAGATGTTTTAGGTCACACTGTTAGTAAAGATGGTTTGTCTATTTCGAAACGGATAATTAACTCAATCTCCAACTATCAACGTCCCAAAACAAAGAAACAAGTTAAAAGTTTTTTAGGATTGGCTTCTTTCGTTCGTTCGTATTTACCTAATTTTAGTCAATTAGCAGAAGCGTTACTTTCTTTGTTGAAAAAAGACGCTCCTTTTCGTTGGAAGGACGCACAGGAGACAGCATTCAATAATATTAAACAAGCCATCATTTCAGCACCTTGTCTCATGAGATACAAGCCTGATTATCCTCTGTATCTCTATTTTGATGCCAGCAAACTCGCTCTTTCTGGACTAATCAAACAACCTCAAAATTCACCTGACGATACAAATCTAGTTCCTATTAGTTATTGTAGTCGTGCAACGTCTCCTAGCGAGAAAAAATTACACCCATATCAGCTTGAATTACTAGCATTATTGTACTCATTACGTTCATTTAGGTATTTTCTTTTAGGACGTCATTTTTATTTGAAGACAGATTGTCATAGTTTAATTTATTTGAAGCAAACAAAGAATGTAAGTAAGATTTCTAGATGGTTGAGTGAGATCGAATCGTATAATTTCACTATTTCACATATCAGTGGCTCCAGTAACGTAGAGGCAGACGCCATTTCACGTTTTTCTAACCCCCCTAGAGATTTGGAAGACGAGAAAAAGAATCAAGAAGATCCGAAAATTTTGTTTACTCAGACCACAAATTCATTTTCAATTTTAAATGAGTCAAATCTGGCAACAGAACAGCGTAAAGATCCGTTTTTTAAAGATATTTTTTCTTGGTTGGAACAGAAAGAAAATAGAAATCCTAAAATAGAACGCCAAGCATTATATTTTACTATTAAAGATGGAATTTTGTATAGAAAGCAGAAAACTTCTCAAGGTATAAGATTTTTAGTTGCAGTTCCTACTTCTTTGCGTTATAAAGTTTTTAATGCTTGTCATACGTCAGCATTGGGATCATCTCATTCTGGTTATTCTAAAACCTATGATATGTTAGTAAAAACAGTGTATTTTCCCAACATGAAGAAATATATATATCAGAAGTGTAAAGAATGTACGATTTGTCAAGTATCGAAATCGAAAATTGGTTCTCCGTATGGTACATTGCTTACTTATCCCTCCGTTCCCCCTTTCTATCGCATCCACATAGATGTAGCTGGGAATTATTCCCCCAATAATATGTTAAATCACAAATATATGATAGTTGTAGTAGACAGTTGTACTAGATACATAATTGCAGATTCCCTTCCTGATGTTACAGCAAGTACTTTGGCTTCATTTCTTTATCATAAAGTAATTTTAAAGTTTGGAATTTTTTATGAAATTGTCTTAGACAAAGGCAGTGCATTCACTAGTGGACTATTTAAAGAATTATGTGCTATGATTGGTGCTAACATGCGTTTTGTAAATGTACATGGGCATTATAGTAATGGTGTTTGTGAAATTAGTATTAGAAACATAGAACAACGATTGAAATCAGCTTTATGTGACAAGGATTTAGGAGAATGGATTGACTTATTACAGCCCATAGTTTTTTCGCTTAACGTCACCAAGAATTTATCGTCTCAAATTTCACCATTTGAATGTCTTTTTGGCTTCAAACCTAGGTTACTTCATCAGGCAATTTTAAATACCCCGTGTCAATACGAAGAAAATGCCGTTCGTTTACAGCAATTATTAGAGATTAGAGATAAAGCGCAAGAAAATCTTTACAAACGTCATAAAACGGCGACAAAATTTTTTGACAAGAGACATACGAAACCAGCTTTTAAAGAAGGAGAAAAAGTTTGGATATTAGACATCACAAGAAAGAAAGGTCACGCCAAAGCATTCAGCGGAAAGTTTATTGGTCCAGGCATAATTGAACGTGTAGAAAATCCAAATTCATATTTTGTTAAGTATAAGACCGCCCGAGGATCTTACAAGATAGACAGCATAGCAGTTCAGAGATTGAAGAAGTTTTATGAGAAGGAAAACCCGGAAGAGGAAGACCACCTTGAAGACTCTGACGAAGAGATGCCTATCAACGTCTGCACGGAAGACCATACGATGAAAAAGAAGAAGACGAGACGCGAAGACCATCAAGGACCACCAACTGAAGAGATTTTCAACCCCAGGAAACAATGTTTGGAAGAAGAAGTTTTCATCCCTTCTCTTCATATTAAGGATGTTGTAATTGCCGAAAATCTACCAACGTGGGCAACTATAGGGAAGAATTCTACAGAAGAAAAACCGAAATTTGCTTGTAATACTGACATCAATCAGAAGATTAGTATTTATAAAGGTAACATAGTGGACATAAAAGCAGATGCCTTAGTAAATCCAACGAATGAAACCTTAACTCCTTTAGGTGGTGCAGATAAAGCCATTCAAGACGCAGCTGGATCTGAATTTTTAGAAGAATGTTTAACCATATCATCATTGAAGCCAGGAGAAGCGAAAATTGCCAATGGTTATCGTCTACCAGCTAATTATGTAATTATGACATGTGGACCACGGAATTCAGACAAGAAGATTTTACGAGAGACGTACAAAAATTGTTTTAAAGTGATGTTGGAGAATGATCTATCTACAATTGTATTACCTAACATTTCCACTGGAGCATTTAAATTTCCGAAGTTAGAAGCTGCCAAAATTGCCTTGGCTACAACAAGAATATTTTTAGAGGAACATCTTGATGACGTAAACCGTGTCGTATTTTGTGTTTATGATAGAGAGAATTGGGACATTTATCAGCGATTACTCCCCATATATTTTCCCATTGATGAAGAATCTGTTAGTCCGTCTGTCCGTACGTAACTTGTATGTGGATTACTTTTCTTGAAGATTGGATTGTGCATAGGAACACCTTGTAGATGGATGATGAACTTTCTTTTAGCACTGGCCACGCTTGGAAGTTAGTTTATCTTGGTTTTGATTTGTGCATCCAAATCCACCGGTGGTAAACTTCGAAAACTTAGAACACTTTGAAACTTGGAATACTTCGAATTTTGGAACATGTTAGTATCTTCAAGAATTGTACCATTTCATTTGGTTGGACAGCGTATCACTACAGAAGTTTCTTACTTTTATTTTTTTTTCAAATGTGAGTATGTGAAGAATGAAGAAAACCAACGACACGTATATGGATAGATATTTCGATGGATATATTAAGAAGATGTAAGAAGATTGAAGTCAAGATCGCAAAAACCATGCTCCATCCCTTCAGATGTCTAAGATTCGAAGCCATGATTGATGTTCAGCATTCGATGCCAGAAGAGGACAATATTTAAGAAGAAAGAAGATGAAGATAAGAAAAATTTATATGTTAGTTAGGGTTGTAGGTTATATGTGGTGAATAGTTCTGTCGTGCTGATTTCATATAGTTTGATTACAGCCAGTATATGGGGCTATAACCATATCTTGGAATTCTTTTCCAGTCTACGGACGCTTTAAGCCTAAATAACTTAAAGCTCATTTTTCTCAAACTGAAATCAGTACCCTTCTTGTGCAGTCTAACTTTACTATCTTTGGTTAGCTAGATAGTATTACACCGTTTTTTTTTCTTTTCGCGTATTAGTCACGTGTGATATTGATGTTATTTTCTGCATTAGAGGAACATATATATATATATAGAGGTCTACATTGGATTATGAAATATTTATTTATTTGATTATGATTTTTTATTATACGCATCTAAGTTTTGATAATCTGTGTAAGTGATAATTAAATTTAGTATTATTCCTACCTTTCATTTCCCTTCCCTGAGCACTTAACGGAACTCCAAACTAACACATGTCACTCACAATGATATTATGCAAGCACTAATGTTTATTTTTCTTTTTCTTATTTTCCATTTTCCCAGAGACGCTGTCGTCATATCTTCAGGTCAACCTACTGAACTATATGAACTGTTTCAGGAACGCACATTCAGCATTTTGTACTTTTGTGGTCAAGGATTAATTCAAAACAAACAATATGTTACACAAAGAACTCTCTTACCTTTAACGAACAAAATTTTTTTTGACTTTCTTCAATATTTTTATTTTTTCTTTTTCTACTACGAAAAATTAAAATTTTCGTGTATTTTGATTTCGAGGAGGGGGTGTGAAGTATCTGTCTATTGGAAATGAAGTGACTGTGTATTTGATATAAAGAAGCATGAACTTTTGGAAACTTATTGAAGAAAACTTTGACTAGAAGTGTACATTCTCAGACACCTGTTGTAAATGCATATTTGTTAAATAAACTCGACTAGCTTCCTTCTTTCCTTTCCGCATACCTTCGAGCACAGCCTGATACTTCCCGATTAAGTCATCATTCTTGAGTTGGACAAAACTAGGAGGAACAGAACAACAAGGGGTATTCGACACGCGATCAAGAGAGGTGCAGGATCATCGGAGAGAAGCGGATCCCACCATTGGAGGACCACCGACTCCACAAGTCAAAGAGTACCATTCTGACGGTTCATCGCCGCAGACACCTTCAAGTTTGTCATCAGAGTAGTAGAATGAAGATGTAGAAGGACATTATCGTAAGACGCTTATCGACGCCCCTTGCAGTTCAACAGGATTAAGATCCAGATGTTGATTGTCACCAGCTAATCCAGACTTCTCCAGATATTCATTCCAGATGACCAGGACGACACCAGCTTCATTGGATATGTCAGGCTAGTGCTCATTCCTATTCTTTTATTATAACCTTTCTCTTTCTCTCACCCTTTTCCCCAACTAGTCATTTTCTAAATTAAAAACATTTGAATTTTATTTAAATTCAACCACAATTTTACAGTTAAGTACCGTGTTGTGCATCAGTTCCATCCCCATTTGATTGCATTTATTTATTTCACATTCTGAGCTATAACTGATGACACAGCACCGGCACAATCTCAATGACCTCGAAAGCCATGAATTAGACATTGATATAATGGTCATTTTCGATCATTTTTATATATCTCCTTCTTCCCCCTTTCCAAGTTGCGGTGCTGAATTTGCATTTAAACGGGATCGGAAGTATCACTGTACATTTTAGCGACCTCAAAAACTATGAATTCGACACTAATATTGATTTTCGATCATTTTAGATATCTCCTTTCCCACCGCCAAGCTACGGGGCTTAATTTGGATTTAAACAGCATCGGAAGTGTCACTGTTTATCTCATCGGCCCCCAGAACTATAGACTCCACTCTAATATCGGTTATTTTCGATCATTTTTAAATATCTCTCCTCTCCCCGTCCCCTAAGCTCCACCGTCAAAGTGATATGACAAAAACCATCTCAGGTCCGATCCTCATCTATGTTGAAAATGTGATCGAGATCGGTTGGGTGGCTCAAGAGTTATTAAGTTTTGTTTATTTTTGTACACTTCCCCTCCCCTCCTCCTCCCCTAAGTTCTACCCTCAAAGTGATATAATACAAAACACTCCAAATCCGAACCTCATCTATGTTGAAAATTTCATAAAGATCGATTGGCTGGTTCAAGAGTGATGAAGTCACAAAGACAGTCACTTATGCTTTTATTTTTTACATATATCTCCCTCCTCCGCATCCCCTATGCTGCACCGTCAAAGTAAAATGATAAAAATCGTGTCAGGCCTGAGCTTCATCTATGTTGAAAATTTGACAAAAGATCGTTCGAGTATTTCAAGAGTTATTAAGTTTCAATTATTTTTATATATACCTCTCCCTTCCCTCCTCATCCCCTAGGTTCTGCCATCAAAGTGAAACTATTAAAAAAAACTTTTCAGTTCCGAATCTCATAAATGTTAAAAATTTGATTAAGATCTGTCTGGTGGTTCAAGAATTATTAAGTCACAAACTTAGTCACTTTTATTTTTATTTATTTTGATGTTGTATACCTTCCCCTCCTCTTCCCCCCATACTTTGCTCCTTCAAAGTGAACTGACAAATAACATTCCAAACTTGATCTATATTGAAAATTTGATCGATCTTGAGCGGGTGGTTCAAGAGATTAGGAGTCACAAACAAAGTCACTTTCAATTTTCTAATATAGATTTACTGTTGTAGTATAATGTTATATCACTCAATCCTCGATGTGCCGTACACCTAAGGAGACTAAAAGTTATATTGATAAACAATTATTCAACAAATAAAAATCCGCCCATGAAATCAAACTTGCGGTCAGATGCACTAAGTTTTCATCAATGTCATGAAAATGTTATTTCGATATTAATTTTATGAGCACACATTAAAAATTTCCAACGGATGCTTGAGTCTTGGAGCCAAGGCCATACCCATGTAGTCAGCACCTATTGTGTACGGAATTACCGATGTTCAATACTACATGTCTCTTCAGTTTTGGAAGAAGAACACACTAGTATGCTTTGAAATGAAATGAAGTATCTAGTTTAACTTCCCACAGTTATGCACCAAGGCTAAGGGAGACGGTGATAATGAAAAATGACTGAAATGGTGGAATGAAGAAAGTAGGAGGAAACGAAAAAAAAAACTGAGAAAACCCACGCACACGATGTTTGTTCACCAAAATAGCTTACATTCCGCAAGATGACACCTGTGTGGCTTGAAAACGAGCAATATCTACAGCAAACGCGAACAACCAATTCAGGAAACAATATACTGTAGCTATATGCTACAGGCGCAGATCGACTCACACGGATTGCATAAAACTTCTGGGAACACATTCACTACAGCGATATTTTTACTGAAGGCAAAATATTCAAGTAAAAGATGTAATGATTTTTCTCCTTTTTCACATTCTATAAAAAAAGTTTAAGTAGTACCAATACTTGTGCAAGACTCTTGCGCAAGAGTCTTGGTCTTGCATCGGTATTCCTGGTCTTGGCCTTGCTCTTGGGCTTGGTCTTGCATGCAAGACCCTTGCAAAAACTGCAAGACCAAGACTCTTGCGCTCATCACTATACCTTAGTGCTTCTATTTTAAATAAGACTAGATACCCGAAGGGTGAGTTGATTTGTTTAGTTTATTTCTACTTAATGTAAGAGAACAAGTTTCTTTTCTTTTCTTTTTTTTAAATAATGAGTGACTATGATTAGTTTACAACAAGAATGTAAACGTAATTAGTCTTACCTCTGGAACTTAAATCTAATGCTGCTTCTTTCCCTATACCTGAGCTTGCGCCAGTTATAACAATAGTTTTTCCGTCCAACCGACCAGGAATCTCTGTCTTTTTACTCCATGGAAACATGTTTAGATATGTATGAAGTTCACTTGGAAATTTTACGAAGTGTCAATATCCGTGGAAATATAAACCTAGAAGATATTAGATATTAAATATCACATACATACATTCACAAGTAATTTAAATGTAATTTAGTTATTAAAACAGAACAGGTAATTTCGCTAAATCTCAAATTTTCCCACTGTTTCGATTCGTGTTATGGTTGCAGCCGAATTTTCTTTTTTGTAAATATTGTAACTACTAGCTTTAAGGAATCTATCTCGCATCAGATCAATTTATCTCACTTATTATAGGGGTTACATATTATTGTTTCATGTTATAGATTGCAAATTCTAACAAAATTGCTAACTTGTAGTGTTGTCCACGAGACGAGAAATTTATCGTCTCGTCTCGAAAGCGAGACAATAGAACATCTATGGGATTTCATGGAACAGGGATGGTTGGAAACGCGATAGGATAGAAACTAGATTGCTCTAGAAACCTATGTTTTAAAAGTTTGGCAGTACTTTCGCAAAAACCCTCGTCACTCTTCTGCACTGTTCTGCACTTGTTGCGTACTTGTAAGAGTGACAGCACGCCGTAATTGCAGCATGCGGTGATTACATCAAATTTTAATAGGGATTTTTTTTCTGTATCTCTATTGATATGATCATTTGTACGGAGCACTTTGTACCTCTGTGTGAGTTTGGTGATGGTCTAACATCGTGACCGGGAAATTTCTCAGTTTTCCCACTTCCTCCCACCATCACTGATGTATATTCAACATTCCATCACTTTCATCGGTCACTAGTCACTTGCAATCATCATCATTTTCTTTAGCCTTAGTTGGGTTATCATGGGACGTTAAACAAAATGATGAGTTTTTTGTTTTGTCTTGTTTTGTTCTTACATTTCTCACTCGTTCCTATGGTTTGAGTTTCCATTACATAATTATTACAGCCATAACCCTCGATGTGTGAACAAAAAATTCTCGTTTAGCTGTTGGAAGCGTCATATTACTTTCATTTTATACTCATTCCTTCAACTGAATATTATTTTATCTTTGTTCGTTTTATTTACGAGGATAAGTCAAAAATTATTCGCAATGTAGCTGTAATTTTTCTTACATTGTTCATACTAACTTATGTCCTCGTTTATTTGATTTTTATGCTGTTGTGGTCATGCTAGGAAAGTTTGATCCTAATTCCTCCATTTGTCTTCCTTTTGTTTCAGATAGATTATAGCCGCTCCATTAGAAGTTTGCATCAAATAGGAATAACGAGTAGTGATACGGTTTTTGTCGGAAGGTGTACTCATATCAGCGGCCGCAATCCATTCATGAAATCCATGAAAAATTCCAAACTGATTGCATAAATATGACACACGAGGAAGGAGCCAGACGACCATCTACGGCTCATTTCTCGTACGTAACACTTATGTGGCCATTTTTGAATTTTTCTATCCATTTGTAGACACTTTGTTTCTGCATTGTACCGAAAGTCTTTGGTTGATTGCGGCCCCTGACACACCTTCCGACCACAAAAATCGGGTGCCAAGGAGGCTTAGTGGTAGAGCGTTTACTATTTGGTGCATGGGGTCCTTGGTTAAATCCCAGCTAGCGTCAAGTGAACTTTGTCGGGGTTCTCGGGGTTCTCTCGTTACCTCCCACTTTCTTCATTCCACAATTTAATTCATTATTCATAATCAGTGTCTCCTTTAGCCTAGCCGGCATAAGCGTCGGACGTAAGATTTCATTTCATTTCATTTCTAAAACCGGATAAGTGCTTGTTGTTCCTCTTTCGTGCAAACTACTAACGGAGCGTCCATGATGTATCTGCAACAAAAGAAAGACAAACAGAAAAATTAGGATCAAACTTTCATAGCATGACTACAACAGTATGACAATACAATGAATGAGGAGAGAGGTCAGTTTGAACAATGTAAGAAAAGTTATCGCCACATTGTGGATAATTTTTTACTTATCCTCGTATATATAAATATATTTTCATATTAACAAAAGAAAATTAGTAGTCTAACAAGCGGCGTGAAAAGCCAATATTCATCTCAGCAACGTCAAAAACTATGGATTGGACATTAATATCAGTCGTTTTCGATGATTTGCACCCAGAGCCGTACTTACGGGTGGGCGAGAGGGGCCGCCCTTGGCGTTGATAACAACAGGGCGCTGAACGAGCAAGCAGAAAGAAAAAGTGTTGGAAAAGAGTAAACGACGCGGATCCTCATAAAAGTATTGACGCCCTATTAAATCAATATTGTTGTCGGTTTGCAAAGAATATACATTTGGGATTTTTTTTTCTCTCTCCCAAACGTTTCAATAAGAGATACAAGTTTTTACTTATTACTTAAAAAAATTGTTATTATTTATATGATTGGCCTATTAATAAACTTGGTAGAAATAATTGCTCTGGCTATCTGTTGGGAAAATAAAATTAAAAAAAAAAACTTTCAAAAATTCGCTTTCATGTATTGGATGGGTTACAAATAGCCACCTTTAAATTCACCGTTATCCGTTACACTTTAACGGATTTACTCGATTAACAAAGCCACCTGATATAATAGCTCTAGCTAACTATTGGAAGAAAGGGAATAAAAATTTCGCATTCGTTTCAAGGCATTGTGCAGAGTAAAGGATGGGAGTATATCTAATATAATTTCAGTGCTCAAGCGGGAATTCAAGTCCAAATAATCAACCAGTGAAGCAGAAATGATCAACTAAATATAGTACCTCTTCAGCAAAATGTAGTGCTCCTTTACCCTTGTTTCAACAACAGTAATCATTTCAACATAAATTACATTAGTACTTCTCAACTCACTTTTACTCTAAACGCAGAACTGTGTATGTTTACAAAATAATACACACATATACAACTCTAATGACCTGAATGTCAAGGTGAAGCAAGTATGAAGCAAGCATCAAGATCTAGTTAACTGTGTTTTGTGAAGTTAATTCCTAGGGAATTTTAGCCAGTTAATAAGTGAAAATGCATATATATTAAGTAGCCTACTTACTTGTTCGTAGTGAAAAAATTGCCTGACGGGCCTCTTTGTTTGGATGAAGAAATTTAACTTAGCCGTGAAAATAAACCAACAACATGACGTAGCCTTGACTTTGATCTACAATATTATCTTGATGATTATGCAAACTTCAGAAAACATAGCATTTATAAAATAATAACAGAAAATAGATTTTTAAAAAGGAAGTGACGAAATCCTTTACATAATTATTCAGTTTTATGTTTTGTGAAAGTTTCACTCTGTAGTCCAATTGGAAATACAAGAAATAGATATATTAAAACATTCGAGTGCTCAGCACGTCACATAGCCGTGATATTTTTTTATTTTATCTTTTTCTTATTTTTTTATTTTTATTTTTTTTTTTTTTTTTTTCAGTGGACGGATCACGTCTCCCCGACGTAATGAAATTTCCTTTAACTTGAACATTGGATGGCTATCTGTAGACGACTTTCGTCTTCTCATATATACTTTGTGATCCTTTTAGTACTTGTAAAAAAAAAAAAAAAAAAAAAAAAAAAAAAAAAAAAAAAAGGTGTCAGTGCATCCAGTTCAGTGCAGAGCGAAAATGAAATGAAATGAAATCTTTGAGTTTTACGTCCCACGCTTATGCCGGTGAGGCTAAAGGAGACGGTGATGATGAATAATGAATGAAATTGTGGAATGAAGAAAGTGGGAGGAAACGGGAGAACCCCGAGGAAACCCACGCACACGGTGTTTGTCCACCACAAAGATCACTTGGCGGGGGCTGGGATCGAACCCGAGACCCCAAGCACCAGAGGTGAAGGGCTGTAATGCGCCAAAAAAACTCACATGCTTGTCGGACTTTTTTCATAACTGAAAAAGGTACATTTATTTAAAACAAATATAAAAAAGGTACATACAAGTGATAAAACAGGTTGATAATGTTGTGTTCTGTAGTACTAAGTTCATATTTCAAGAAAATAAATATTTCATTGCTCTAAAGTTTTTACACTATTTTTAATAAAAATCGAAAAGTATCGCAAAACCCGCCGAATTGAGGGGAAAACATCGGCCAATATTTACTGGACTTTCCATCTATACCCCATTCTGTGTCACCCATATTTAATTGTTGCAAGTGAACGAAGGATTTGTATTAACTGATGAAAAGAAAACGAAAATATTGAAAAGTTTCATAAACTAAATTTCGGTACTTGTGTCCAAAGGTTCAAACAAAGCATACAATCATGGACGCCATCAGTGAGGGGACAAGGAGCAGCATTTGCCCCCCTTCCTTCTGGATTCCCAAAAAGTGTTCTGTTCTAAAAATTACGTGTCAAGACATGCTAATTTGCTCTCACATACTATAGTACTAAATATATTTATTTTATATGGTGTAATTTATTTATCTACTGCAAGTAATAAGGATATGTGGGTAAATAATTGCTGTTTATATATAGCTAATGTATTATGCGCAAACGTGTGTGTTTTCACAACTGCTCTTACGTGTTGATCATCTACCCCCTTTTTGGAATCGGCCTCTTGCCTACCCCTTGGAAAATATCCTGCGGGCGTCATTGCATACAATAATAATAAAATATACTCAATGTATTCCTTTCCTCCCCAGCCATTTTGCGTGGAATTTCCGAAACTTTGTGTAAACGAACAGGGTATTCGCATTGTGTACACCGTGAAGAACAAAAAACAAACCATAAATTTCGTACGGTTCAAAAGGAACTACAATATCCTACAATATTATTAACAGTTAAAAGAAAATATATCCAAATATAAGACATACACCAATCCATACTTCGCATTGAACTAGACAAAATTAAATGAGTCAGTGTAAATCCTTATGCGTAATTTTTGAGAAAAATAAATTTCTTTGTAAACCTGAAAAATTTGTGCCGTACGATATTCACGCCAATTATGAAGATGAATCTCAATACTAAAGTACATGCTCATCAAGTTTTTCACTGTGGCACTAGCAATATGATGCATAGCCCAAATTGTGATTAGGACCTAACTCAAAACTTCATTTTTGTTTAACTATCATCATTATCGTCATCATAAGTATTCTGTATTTATTGTAGGTCACTGGCTGCCTTCCAGTTTCCATGCATCACAGTCTTCAGCTAACCTTTTTGCCTTCACGTATGATTTTTCAGTTTTTGATACGTCCATGAAGTTTAGTTTCCTTCACCACCAGGTCAATCTAAATTAAATCGACCAATGATTGCTGACAAAATTTAGTTTTTGATTAATTTTTTTGCCTAAGTTTGTACCATATTCTAGGAGTTGAAAACGGATATTCATTTATTTTTTTGCCGCGCAGATTTGTTTGTAGCGGCCATTTTATATAAGCGCGTGTGCGTATTTTGCACTTTTCAGAGGATTCCGTTAAACGCTGTAACTTATAAAGATAATGAGTTAAAATCAAAACCATATGAAAGATAATGGAATGGACAACATTCTGAGTTCTTTGGATATTGAGACGTATTTCAAAACGTCGGGGAGAAAAACTTTGAACATTGATGTTGGAAACCTAAAAATGTCTGCTTTGGAATGTACATTTTGAAACAAAATAAATGAGAATCACCTTCAATTTTTTGCCTACATAAAGACTAGATAATAGACAACGGGTTCAGGTTTCAGGTCTGAGAACCATATACTTGAATTCTTGGAATTTTTTAAACATTGCGAATTTTCGGAAATCGTGTATTTTCACCATCAAATATCTCAGGAACAACCCAAGTGAATAATCTGAAATTTGCCCAAAATACACGATAGTTTTGCAGTAACAAGTTGTTAAAATTGCATCACTGAGACTTGAGTGGTTTCTGAGTTATAATTTTTTCTTTACTAGGACTTAATATCATGAAGCGCTATGAGGCGTGGATAGAAACTGTAGCAAAAGTCAAGTACGACCTGTAACCAGGGATGAATTCAGGGAGTAGCCCGGGGGGAATGTCCCCCCGAAGAAAATTCATTCCCCCCGGAGAAACTCCCAAAATTTCAGTCACAAATGTAGAAATTACTTCACCCAATTATTTCTTTTTCTTTCCGTGCACGTGCAGACGAAATCCGATCTCTCAATATACATATATATATGACGCAGACTCATTCTATATAAATATTAAACATGTAACATCTAAGATAGAATATCAAAATAGTCAATAAAACCTGTATTTCTTAACGCTATGACCGAGTTTGACAGAACATGAAATTGTTAACTGTTGAAGAAATTTTTGTATTTTAGTAGGTACTATACTCTTGCCCTATATTATATATTAGTAGGTAGCACTAGCACAGATTGAGATAGGAAAGAAAAGATAGGGAAGATCTTTCGATCATTCCATATGATCTCTGATGTCAGCAGACTTCGGGTTTTGAAAATGTACAGTTCTTGCATCATTTGAAATAGAGCGCCTAAATCTCATTTCTCGCATCGGAAGTAACAGACGTAAAGGTGTTTTACGATTGTTAAAGTAAACACACCTTTCTTTAACTAAAAATAAGTCAGTTAAAGGGTGAGATTCAGAGGGCGTTATTTAGAGGGATCAGGGAAGAACAGTTATCCCTTCTGGGTTAGAGATTTATATAGAATGTATCAATATAATAGTAGTATATAAGTGAAAGATTGCTATTGAAGGTGACGAAGGAGGAACAAGCGGAGCGGCGGGAAAAATAAAAGAAAAGAATGAAAGAAAAAAGAGGGAATGAAACACATATGCACATGTGGGCACATATATAAAATGAAAAGAAAAAAGTAATAAAAAGTGCTCAAAATCAAGGAAAAGCAAGGTTAACATTTTAAAATTTTCTCGCCTTTCGCAGTTGGTCTGTGGACCTCACTCATATGTACAGGGGTGCCGTCGTATACTCTCGCCCCAAGCGCTGACTTTCCACGACACTGCACTAATCCTACTGAAGATTTCGCAAAATAAACTATTGATGTGTATGTAGTGAAGAAACCAAGGCTAATACACTTGATTTAAAACCAGAAGTGTGAGAAAGAATGGTTACTTTTTGTTAATATATTCCTATGTATGTTTGTTTTAGGACAAAAAATATTTGAGTTAATTTAAATCTTTTTTAAAAAAAAAACTTCTACAGTAGTAACAAACAGGAACTACTGAATATAGGGAAAAATAACTGAAATAGCTACTATAAATAGCAGTTGAAGTTTAGTCTAAAATATTTTTGCCAGTCTTTATTTAATGTTTTAGATAAAATTAAATGATTGTTTTTTTAAAATTATAATCTCACATTGAATATTTATTAGCAATTAGTCTCAATATTAACTAAGATGTGCATGTGAATGGAATTGTTAAATATGCTGCTTTCTTGCAAAAATACAGAAAAAAAAACCTCCCCCCGAGGAGTTTACATTCCCCCCGGGTGAAAATGTCTGAATTCAACACTGCCTGTAACATTTGTGAACTCTTGAGTTTCCGGAGAACCTCAGTGATTGGCACTCATACCCTGTCATTCGTAGGTAGTTTAAAAGAGCTTCTTGGACTATGGAATGGAAAAAGTGAACAAAAAGATCATCCTGACTGAATGTCTTTAATTCTCCCAATCCGCCATTCCTCGTCGTAAATATAGACTACGGTATCATTAGGTACAAATGACAACATGCGATGTTCTGGAAGTACTGAAGCACTGCAATCAGTAAATTCGTCTAGTTGTGACAATTCATAACATCTGATTTGTGTTTGCGCCAGAGGTACAAATCTATGATATGATCTGGTATTGATAATTCTTTTACAGGTAGCAAATCTCGAATTTCTTGCTGTTTGACTGCACTTCTTCTAATGAAACATAGATAAATTGTATGCCTGAGGCACTATCAACACAAAACCTGTACTTCTGTTCAGCTGTTAAAATTTCGAATTTCACAACATTGCAACAACTTATAACTCAGAAACTACTTAACTCTCAGTGATGCAATTTTACCCACGTGTTACTGCGCCACTATCGTCTATTTTGTGCAAATTTAGGATTTTTCACTTCCGTCCTTCCTGAGATATTTGATGGTGAATATACACGATTTTCAAAAATTCGCAATGTTTAAAAATTTCCAAGAAATTAAGTATATGGTTCTCAAATCTGAAACTTGTTTTGAGTGTTGTGTATTATCTTGTCTCTATGTAGACAAAAAATTGAAGTTGATTCTTATTTATTTCGTTTCAAAATATACATTTCAAAACAGTCATTTTAGGTTTCCAACATCAATGTTCAGAACTTTTCCCCCGACGTTCTAAAGTACGTCTTAATATCCACAGAACCCAGAATGTTATCCATTCCATTATATTTCATATGGTCTGGGTTTGAACTCATTATCTTTAAAACCTAAAAAGTTATAGTGTTTAACAGAATCCTCTGAAAAGTGCAAAATACGCATACGCGCCTATACAAAATGGCCGCTACAAACAAACCTGCGCGGCTAAAAAATAAATGAATACCCGTTTATAACTCCCCAAATGTGGTACAATCTTAAAAATAAATAAATTAAAATATAAAAACTAAATAAATTTTGTCAGCAACCTTTGATCTGGAAATTGGTCGATTTCATTTGGATTCGCCCCACCTCCATTTCTTTCCTGCCACCAAACCTTCTTGGATTAAGCGTTTTAGAGATAGACACTGGTTGATTTGTTGATGAGAGTTTATCCTTCCTTGCAGAAACGAGACTATGTGAAAAGCGATTCTAGAAACTAACGTGGGATCGATTCACATGAGCACCGTGTCGATCCACATGTGCACCAGCCGGAAATCGAACTCGGGACTCCCACTTCAAAGGTAGCACGCTAACCGCTTAGCCACGAGGGAGCTCACATTTCATTACATAAATAAATAGGAAAGACGAATACATTTATACTAGAAAATGTCGAAGGTGATGTCGTCGGCAAATTCACGTACAGGCGTATCTGCATGTTTTTAATTTTACAGGAAAGCGATTTGAAATTCTTCGTATAACGTTATACCTTACTACTCATTTCATTTTCAACTCAGTGTTGTGAATGTTTGTACCAAGATAGCTTTGACCTTACACAGCAAAAAATGAGGTGTTGAAACAACACAAAATGATTACCATTTTAGCGTGTTACTTGTGTGTCAATTCAGCACCAACGTTCTTTATTTATATATAAGAACGTGTTTTTTTGCTAGCCAGAGCTAGCTACCCGCTCGAGGGTTACGCCCTCTATGGGGAAGTGGGTGACTTCATAATGGAAAGAAATAGGAGTAGTGGCGGTTGGTCTATGGGATGTTTGTCTTACTGAGTTAGAAGAGTTGTATAGAAAATGAAGGAAGGTGGTATGGTTATTATAGAGATGATTTTATTTTATTTTATTTTATTTATTAATTTCAGCATTGGTAGGTTGAAAATTGTGATCTTTAGATCACAATCATGAGGTGAAGATGAGATTGCATAATATGATGTGGTGTAGTGCGAATCACAAACACAGCACGGGTTATGTTAGTTGACTGATGCTGGTTAATCTTCTCGCTTGGGGGCTGCTCCAAGCATTGATGAAAGACAAGAGGAAGCCCAGATTAGTGACAGAGGTATTACAGTGCGTATGATGGACAGACGAGAGGCTGGGGGTCGTCGGTCTTCAATTCTTCTGCTAAGTGGAAGTACCTGTGGTTTGAGGGTAGACTGTAGTGGTAAATCGTGAAAAGAAGAGATAATGGCGTATGTATAATAGGTGTTGAAATAGGAAAGTCTATGTGGGCGTTCATGGTGTCTACGAGAAGCGGATGGCTTTCATGCAGGAGTTTATCGATATACGTATTTGAGACGGAGAGATTCGAGATGGAAGAGAATATGTGGAAAAGGTATTCTTTCGTACAATTCGCATGTTGGACTTGGTAATTTTATTCTATAAGCAAGGGAGCCGATCCTGGGGGGCAGGGGGCCCGGACCCCCCAAAGCTCATGTGGACCCCATTATTGTATTTATGAATATACCATATTTGGCATAATTTGAATGCAATTCGTCTTAAAATCCTCATATATATGCATTGGAATGACCCCCCCCCCAAAAAAAAAATTACAGAGAAATCGGCGCCCTTGCCTATAAGCAATGCGGAGTGCATGTGCGTTCTAAGATCTTTAATTTGTTATAGAATGATGGTGGTGCAGCGATCCAAACTAGATTAGCATACGTCAGAACTGGACGCAAAATAACCTTATGAGTATTTAACACAGTTGTAGAACTGAGACCCCAGGTAGTGCCCGTGAGAACTTTTAATAAATTGAGCCGGTTTGAAGCTTTTGTGATCACGTCCTGTAAATGTGGTTACCAAGTAAGGTGTGTGTCTAAGGTAAGGGTGAGGTATTTGACAGATTTATTGAGTTGAATACGGATATCATCGACTGTGGGATGAAGTAGGTTGGGGTTTCGGTAGACCTTTGTGCATTTTCTTGGGCGGCAAGAAAACTATAGTATGGGTCTTCAGAGCGTTTATCTTGAGGCGCCACTTTTCACACCAGTTAATAAACGAACCTCTGGCAGATTGCATTGAAATGTTAAGTTGGTGAACAGTTTTACCAAGTGCTAGGAATGCGGTATCATCTGCATATTGGAAAACATGGACGTTCGTAGGTAATGGTAGTAAGTCAGGCACATAAAGAAGATAAAGCGGAGGGAAGAGTGAAGACCCTTGGGGTACACCAGAGTAAAGGAATATAGGATGAGAGAATGTATCGTTAATAGATACGTATGCCAACCTACAATGCAAAAAGTTATAGATGAATCGAATATAAGCAAGAGGAAGCCGGAAGTTCAAAAGTTTGTACATAAGTCCTGCGTGCCATACTTTATCAAATGCTATCTCCTAATCAAATAAGGTACGGCAAGATGGCCTTGACGTATTATAATGGTTGGTGATGTGATTGAGGAGACGAAGTCATTGGTCGTTGATGCTACGAAATCCAGCTTGCGAACGTGGTAAAAGATTATAATGAGTAAGATGGACATGCAGTCGTTAAACTAAGATTTTTTTCGAGAATTTCGCTGAACACAGGCGTTAATTGAATAGGGCGATATGAAGAAATACTGTCGGCTGGTTTATTAGATTTGAGAAACATCAAAATTTTAGACGTTTTGCATTGTGCTGGTATGAAACCAGAACGTAAGATGAAAGTATAGATTAGTGAGAGAAGGTAGAGAACTGCATATGAACTTTCCTTAATATGGCGATAAGAGATTGAGTCTATACCTGGGGCTGTGTTACGTTTTCTTCTAATGACTGAAGTAATATCATCAGGAGTGATTGTCGCTGTTAGTGTTCTATGAATATTCAGCTGATGCTTACTGTTCGGCTGAAGATGAGCAAATGAAAAATCAAAGTGATCCACCGGATGATTATGAACAGGACGGTCAGGAATAAGTGGTGTGAAGATATCCTGAAGATATGTGGTAAAGGCATTTGCTTTATCGAGATCAGAGTGAAGAGGTGTGTCGTTGAGAATTAGTGGATATAAGGTTCTATTTGTTTTGCTAGAAAGAGCGTTGAGGCGTTTCTAGTAGCGGAACAGGTGGGATGTCTCTGAAAGAGTGTTGCAGGCTTTTATCCACTGATGTAATTTATATGCTTTAACATAGTCTTGTACTGTACGTTGAAGAGCTCTGTGATGGCGAAGAGCCTCTCGACTTCCTGTATGAATATAGTTCTGAAAAAAGTGTTGCGATCGCTGCACCATGGCAAGATATTGCGGCGGGAGTTTAGGCTTATATGGCGTATATTGTGATTGTGGTATATATTGTGCTGAGGCGTGATTGATATGGCGTGTAATAGTATCCAATAGACGATATAATTCGTCTTTGGAAGTAGGTGGATCAAGGCCTTCTAGATGTGTTGAAAGATATAAACGATATTTCTCCCAGTCTGCTTTATCATATCTTAAGATCATACGAGGTGGAGTTGTATCAAGAGATCGAGGAGTGTGACATTGTATGAATAGCTTGATCGGTACATGATCACTTCCTAAAAGATCTAAGACGTCAAGCGTTGTGCGCTGTGTTAAGGTAGCTGAAGTAATAGCTACGTCAGGGATCGTATTTTAATCTGGGCGTGTCGGTTTTGGTAGTTGATTATACGTGCCTGTTGTAGTAGTGATGATAAAGTTCAAAAAATTCGTTTTGTCTCTGATAGAACGACTATATATATTGATGTCAGCTAAGATGATATAGCGCTTAAAGAAGTTTGAAATATAGTTAAAGAAGCCCAGAGGGATTGGAAATGAAATGAAATGAAATCTTTGAGTTTTACGTCCAACGGTTATGCCGGTGAGGCTAAAGGAGACGGTGATGATGAGTAATGAATGAAATGGTGGAATGAAGAAAGTAGGAGGAAACGGGAGAATCCCGAGGAAACCACGCACACGGTGTTTGTCCAACACAAAGTTCACTTGGCGGGGGCTGGAATCGAACCCGGACCCCAAGCACCAGAGGTGAACGCTCTACCACTGAGCCACCGCGGGTATGCATGTTTGAACAGGTCCGGTTGTGGTAGGGACCACCACAGTAACCACATTTGAAAGTATTAGTGTATTTTGAAGTTGGATGTGTATACTCCTGGCAGCGGTCGCAACGTATTGGTAAAGCGGCTGGAGTTTTCGATGGTTCGACTCTGTGTCGTTTCTTGTAGATGTATGTCCCGTGTTCCAAGAGATCATCAATAGTATCTTGTGATTCGGTCAATACCCGGACCATGTAAGTAGCTCCTTGATTTTTACGGATGCGAAGACATTTCTTGAATGCGTACCCTTCTTGACGTAATTCCTCCTCAATTTCTTCGTCGATGTACGATGGACCCACTCCGCGAATAATCACTGATAATGTAGGAGATCGTCTTGGTGGCGGCAGTAGTTTGGTGCGTTGGTCCTGGAGTTTCGTAAGTTTTGCAGTCTTGCAGAATATTTCGAAACTGTGCTTGTCTCTGATTGTTGTAGCAAAATGCGGTATAGGGGACTTTATGATGTAGCCGTTTTGTGTTTGAACAATTTGTAAGATTTCTGTGCGTGGTCGGTATTTAAGAATTTGCTGAAGTAACAATGTGGAGTTTTGGATCAAAGTTTTGTAGTAGAAAATTATGTACGTCCGGTTAGGTTTGTGAGAGAGTTGTTGGATGCCGTCTACTATCATGAGTAGGGAGCTGTCGACGGAACTAACAATACTGATGTTATCGTCGTGGTGCCTCTTGTGAGGTGGAGATGTAGATGTAGATGCTATGTTGCCGTTGTCCGTAGTCCTGGTATTCTCATCTGGTCGTGGGTCCCAGTTACTGGTGTTTCAAATGCATCCTTGTAGCTCTTTCGTTTCTCTACTTTATAAGCAGCCGCAGGAAGGCCTGATGGCGTAGGAACAGCCGCAGGAAGACTTGGATGTTGTCCGCTGGCCATAGTGGCCAATGAGGATGGTGGATAGTAAACCATTGATCGAAAAGTGGTATGTTGAACGAAAGATGATGAAATGGATGATGAAGCTAAGCTTCTAAAAGTATGCACACTAGCGTGTACGGTAGCGCAGTCTCTACTCGGGTGAAACCCTCTTTCTCGTCCTCTCGCCAGCCACTGAGAACTGCCGGGCTTGCGTCCGGTAGCTCGTAATATCCTCAGTCTGGACTTGACACTGTAAACAATGCCTCAAATGAGAAAACTGGAAGTAGCTAAATTATGTATCAACACCAATCTTTTTTTAAGTGCTAGCTTGATGGCTAGCTCCCCCAAAGGGTTATGCCCTTTATATGGGAAGAGAAGGAAGAGGATTGATGATAGAAGGTATATACTGATGGTCTATGAGTGCATTGTTTATTTTTAGTTCCATTAACAAACAAACAAAAAACAATAGATATATTACGAAGGTAAATACAGAAACAGATGTGAATATATAACAGCAGACATTATACCATTATGCTATAATCATAACGATGGGGAGTAGGTACTATTTCAAGAGATGGTATTGTCTTTATTATGGTTGTGAGATCATATGAGATCATATGAAGCTTTAATGCTATAGTCATAAATGAGGGGAATGTATGAAATGGAAATGAATTGTATCGGACTTCACAACACGTGGGATGTGTTAGTGAACGAATGAGCTTATCTGCTGGTCCTGGGGTGGCTCAGGACCATGATGGAGACAATGTGAACCCTGTTAAAACAAAAGGACTACTGTGTAGCATAGGATGGAAATATGAGATGTGAATAATAGTCGGATTATAAGCAGCAACGGCATGAATATCGGGACGATCAGCGGGTAAAGTGTAATGATATAAAGAAAATAGAAGGGAAAGTGAAGTATGATAAAGGAAGTGAGAAGGAGTATAAGCTATATCAAAGTTCATTGTATCCAGTGTTGGGAAGTAACGTAACGCAAGTAACGCGTTACTTGTAACGCGTTACTTTTTAAGTAACATTTCCTAGTAACGCGTTACATTTTTTTCAAAGTAACTGTAACGGTAACGTTACAAATTTTAAAGTAACGTACCTAGTTTGCGTTACTTTTTTCGCGTTACATTTCGGATGAGTAACTACAATATATGTATATTATTTTTCGGAAACAAATGTTTCTTTCCTGCAAGTGAATTTCTCAGAATGAAACAATCGAGCATGAACTACGTATGTCAGTGACCGACAGTCACAGACACACAGAGAAACAGATAAATTTGTAGTGCCACTTGCTGTTTTTTGAAGATGAGGACAGCCTTTCGGAAATCACGTGTACTGATTGCAAGCAACTGGAAGATTTTGTCGTAGATTTTGACAGCTCCAAATCAATGCATTCAGTGAGTGAACTAGGAGTGCAATGATACCGGTAGTCTATTTTACTTTAATTGGTGTTGTTTTTATAAAGATGGAGAACGAAAATATTTTACTGTTCGAACATTTGAAAGAATACTTTTTTCTTAAGAGCTGAGAATGATGGTGGACAGAATTTAAAACTAAAGTGTTTGAAGTGCCCCGGCGGAGAATATTTATCAACAACTAGGGTGCCATAATTAACGATTTACAGTAAGGGGTTAATATGAATAAACTGTTTTGATGAGCAGACCTACTTTATTACTAGACAATAGTTTGCTGATAATATGTAATATTGGAGTTCTTTCAGATCAGTTTGCTTATCCTAGAGTCCCGTTGATTATAGAGTAGTGTAATGTTTCTCTATATTCTTTATTTTTAATTTTACATAACAACATTGTTATTATTATATAATTAGTTTAGCAGAATAATTATAAGCAACCTTTTTTCTAACGCATAGGGATGAGCACGAGTCAAGTAAAATTCGACTCGACTCGAATTCAAGTCGAGTTTCGAGTCAAGTCAAGGGTAATATCCTCGAGTCGAATTCCGAGCCGATTCAGTTTTTTTTTTTTTTTTTGCGTCGAGTTTCGAGTCCAGTCAAGTTTGATAAATGGTTCGTTTGTTTTAAGTCGTCTTGAAATTATGGCCTGATTACACTGGAAAACGAAAGCCATGAGAAATGTAAGCTAAACAGTAATATGGAATACTTTTAGTGTTGCTCACGAGATGGGACACTACTTGCATCTTGTCTCGTCTCGATAACGAGACCACAAGAGATTTTTTTATAACAAGCTCAGCTCGGCTCGGCTCAACTGAGAAGATGGCTCGAGCTGGCTCGGCTTGGTAGGGATGAGCCATTTTCTCGGTTCGGCTCAATGAGCCGAGGGCTCTAGCCGAGTCGGTTGGGTGAGCTGTTGGTTCGGCTTACTTCTCGGTTCTGGTCGATAGTGAATGAGCTGCGAGCCGAGCTGCTCGAGTCGTTGACAATTCTAAACCCGGGCCGAGCAGTTTTGAAGATATTTGGCCAGTGCCCTATAACTTTTAACAGTGTTCGGCTCGAGCCCGAATACTCAACCTAGACCCTCAACCCAAATTCAGATGCTCGTAAACACTGTCCTTGACTCCTAGACTTCACGACTACCGAGTTTGGCAATCAACTATCTTTTTAGTATTCAAGTACAAACCGCCTACCTTGCTTTTTATATAGTGTTATAATAATAATAATAATAATAATAATAATAATAATAATAATAATAATAATAATAATAATAATAATAATAATAATAATAATAATAATAATAATAATAGCGGTAGTAATAGTAGTGCGGAAAATTGAAGTCATAATTTTTTTCACATTTTTAAGGTTTCGGACCTAAAAGTAACGCGTTACATTTTAAGAGAAAATAAAGTAACTTGTAACGTGTTACATTTTTACAAGTAACTTACCCAACACTTATTGTATCTAAGGTAGGGCATGTCATTCCTCGAACCGTTTAGTAATATACTTCAGTCGGAGTGTTTCGAGGTGGTATAAAATATGGGGAAAAGTTAGGCACTCGTAAAGTTCATGTGTAGGGTTGGGTAATTTAATGCGGAATGCAATACGTAATGCATGGCGTTCAAGAATTTTTAGTTTATCGTAATAAAAGGAAGAGGCGTTAATCCAAGCCAAGAAACCCATACGTTAATATTGGCCGGAGAAAAACCTTGTATTTGTTTAGGAGGACAGATGATTTGAGGCCCCAAGTCGTTCCAGTTAAGCGTCTTAATAAATTCAATCTATTATAAGCCTTAGCGACAACCGTCTTTAAATGAAAATGAAATGAAATCTTTGAGTTTTACGTCCCACGGGGTCTTTAAATGAGGTCGCCAAGTAAGTTGTTTGTCGATGGTGATACCAAGATATTTAACGTAATTAGCGGGTTTCAGGCGAGTGTCGTCAACGGTTAAATTGAGATAAGATGGATTTTTCTGAATTGTACTACGTTTTCTGGGAAGAAGAAGAAATAATGTTTGCGTTTTATTTTTATTGATCTTGAGCCTCCACTGGTTGCACCAGCTGACGAAGGAGTTGATAGCAGACTGCATAGCAATATTAATTTGCTGTACTGTGTTCCCTAAGGCAAGGAAGGCTGTATAATCTGCGTATTGAAAAAGATTGATGTTGTCTGGAAGTGGCGTAACTCTGCAACATATAGAAGATATAATAAAGGAGAAAGTGGTGAACGCTGAGGCACGCCGGAATGTAGAAAGATGGGATGTGAAAGAGCACTATTGATTGAGATATAGGCCAATCTGCAAGAGAGAAAATTGTAAGTAAAACGGACATAGGCACGAGGAAGTTTGAAATTCAACAATTTAGTAATGAGGCCTTGGTGCCAAACTTTATCAAATGCTTTTTCGAGATCAAATAGTACTAAGTAGGATGGTTTGAAGGTGTTGTAATGATCAAGTGAGCATTCGTAAAAGTTGGTCGTTGATACAGTAATTTGGACGAAAACCTGCTTGATGATTCGGGAGAGGGTTTTCAACAGAGAGGTGTTGATGGAGCCTGTGAACGAGAATAAGTTCGAGAATTTTGCTGTAGATGGATGTTAACTGAATTGGCCTGTAAGAAGCAACGCTATTGGCAGGTTTGGCTTTTAAAACATTAGAACTTTTGATGTTTTCCAGGAAGACGGTATGTAACCTGTTCTGGATATTCTGGAACATTTTTGCACCTTCAACCATTATACTTTTGAAATAATGACAATCCGTGTTTTTGTTTTTACACCTATCCCAACCTTTCAGATTCATACGAGTGGCCATGACTTTGCAATAAAGATTGTGTTGATATTTTGACCCACTGCCATTTTGCACAGGCTTATTGTAGAAAGTCAGGACTTGATTTAACTTCTTTTATTTAACACCAACTTTCATATGATAAGCAAATTGACCCCCCTGTCTATTTAAAAATTTTGAGTTGGACCCCGTCTGGGACCTTGCTGGTGACCCTGGGACAATTATTTTACTTTGATATGTTGTACTTTTAAAATGATGAAAGACATGTTTCTCTATTTTCATATCTGTTTCACCGTTTCTGATTTTACGGGGTTGCAACGGACTTCGTGGACACGCTTAAAAATTTTAATAAAAATGAGTAACGTGCTGCTCCCAAGCGGAATGCATGAAACCTCCTCAATTTCGGTAACTGGTTTGATCTTACCTTGGCCGAAGCTTTCAGAAAATATATACATCACCTCCACTTTGTGCGTTCAGGTTCAAGTACATCCCGGGTAAGAGAGGGAATGAACTTGTTGGTTAGGTGCCTCTCAAGTGACCGGGAGTCTTAAAGAGGGAAAGAAACTCAATTAGTTTGATCAACCGGGAGAGATTGATACTTCTTGAGGTGTTCTCTCCTTTTTTATATCATAATGTTGCTGACTGCTGGCCTCTGCGTCGCTAATCGAATGTTGGCGATGATGGACGACGTCCTCTTCGTTGCTGTCGTCTGTAGCGTGTATTAGACACATGGTTACACCATGGTGTGAAGATATGTAGAACCTTACAATACGAATACTTTTGCGAATAATTTTGTTCCTTATTGATCATTATAATTAAAGTAAGTTTGAACATTATTATAGTATAGCAACTTCAAGTGATACCAATACACAACAAAGGTTTACATTTTATTCATCGCTCACGCTCGACTAAAATAAATGAGACTAAAGATTATTTATGTTCGCAATTATTGTAGTGAATCTAAAAGCAGCTATAGTGCTACCAAAATGTCTTGAGCTATGATAAAATACGAACTAAATCTCATACCCTTGACTCACCCATGCGCTGAGCCAATAAGGGTTCAGCTGTTGCTAAGCGAGAAAGCCTTACAGCCGTCTACGCCAAAGGGAGTGGGATTCCTTCAGTCGATAGCAGTGCTTGGAAATGAAGACTAAACGGCATGACAAACATCTTGGCATTTGAAGGCGGCGCTCCAAGTTCCCTTTAAATGCTGCTAGCAAATGAGAGGCCTGCGGTATTGCCACGTTTATTTTGTACACATCCACGTCTATTCCCTGTCACCTGATTGTGCTGTAGTTTGTCAGCTTAGCCATAGCCACATGCCTTTACCGCTTGGTAACGTCGCGCCAGAGCTTGCGTTTTATTCGTTTAGCTGAAATGCCATGATGTTTGGCACAGGCTTTAGGTCTCAAGTCAAAGTGGTATATCTTTAGTTATTTATTGGCAGTGCATTTGCTCGGATGAATGCTTGTCATGGTACAATAATACAGTATTTGGGTTTGAAATTTTCGAAATAAAAAGAGGCGATTGGAAGACGATAGCAGGAAGTATATCGTCTTAGAGAGGACAAAAAAATAATTTAGGGCAAGCACTGCTCACTCTAGCCGCTTTCTGACAACAGGCCTGATTCCCTTGAAAGGTAAGTCTTCATACTTTTAAATATATATTTACTTAGTTGTAAATCATGTTAATACAAACTTCAACACCTCTCTTTCAGAAGCTCTCTATCCCTAATCTTGGAGCTCTCTCATGGCTAAGCGGTTAGCACATGCACCTTTGGGGTGAGAGTTCTGGTTCAATTATCGGCAGGAGTTCATGGGTTTTGAGTCCCATATTAAGTTGTAAGTCCACGTCTCATAAAATCTCGTTGCTGAAAGAGACGCTAAACTAAAATCAAATTATTAACCTTTTGGGCCTTGTAATGTTTAGCGTATGTTCGATGTGCTGCTCTTTCTTCTTGTATATATGAAAAAAAAAAATTTACGTATACAAGTTTTACAAGGAAAGATTGGTGTTCAAACTTCTTGAACATGACTATACTCATTGCTTCGAGTTCTTTCGATGCGCTTTTTTATTTTTTATTTTTATTTTTTTATTTAATTTTTGTTTTATTATTTTTTTTTACTATGAAGGAATCGCACAATAAAATCTGCATTCGAAAACGTTTAGTATATATATTTAAAAGTTTCGAATATGAGCCTTATAAGCTATGTAGGTTACTATCTTGTCATTAATTCCTGGACAGCCCCTGAACGGCGAACAGTGGTACGAATCGCTAAAAACGTGGACAGAACTAATTTTTCGAACTATATATTAGAGATTCAAATCCAGTGTGGAAATCATCTTCTTTAGTTATTTTTTACAGTGAAATCATTTGTCAAAATTATATAATGGTTGTTGTAGTTATGTACGTGCCAAAGTAGCCCAACTACTTGTTTCAATCAATTCACTATTCGGATACTTAATTTTGAATACTTTTTAGGTAAACAGTATACACAAGACTCCATATATTATTCCTTATTTTTTGGTTATAGTATGCTGTACACTAGAAAGTTATAATTAACCGTCATTATCGTGCCTAAGATTCTAATAACAAATCTAATGGGTAACGATATAGTTTCGCGAAAAATACAAAATATTTATAGAGCCACAAGAAAATTGGATACAAAAGGATACCACCAAACATACCAATGGAAAGATGCATTGTAAGTAGTAGATCGTTAGAAACAAGGAGTTTCGTTTGACAATGTGAAACTACAGTAGACTTCCAGACCATGGGAATACTCAAATTTGAAGTGATACATCTATAACTACCAGTTGTAATAGAGTAACAGGTTCAAAGACCGAACCCGTTCCTCGGACGCTGAGTCCATATCAGAAAGACATTACTTGCTATGCGTTACTGTTCTCCATCTATGGCGATGGAGATTAAAACCGGAAATCGCTAACTCGAAACACTTCTGATTTGAATAGATGTTAAGGTAGAACGAACTCTTGAGAAACTGAATCGATTGCAAAAAACTGTATCCCGATATCTCTTATCGCTTTTGCTCTACGGAAATCAGTATTGAGACCGGAAATAGTAGTACATTACAACTTCCAGTATTCATAAAGTTTTGCGCGTATTGATGGTATGTTCTCTTAACACCCTTAATCGATTGCAGAAAACTGCTTGTCGCTATGTATTACCATTTATTCTATGGTGATAAATGTTTAAACCAAAAATTGTTACTTTTAACCACTTCTGGTTTAAATAGAGAGTCAGTGGAGAGAGCAGAACTTATTGTTAGGAAGCTGAATCAATTAGAAAAATCCTCATCTTGATATCTCTTACCGTTTTTGCTCGATGAGAATCAATATTAGAACCGGAAGTAGTACTAAATTTTAATTACTTCTGGTTTTGGTAGGGTGTTCAGGATAATCATGGAATGCTGCCTTCAGATGTTGAATCATTTTATAAAAACTGCTCATCGCTATCAGCTCCTGTTTACGTTTTATGGCTATAAATGTTGAAAGCGGAAATGGTTTATTTTAACCACTTCCGATTTGAATAGAGGATTAGTGGAGCAGATGGAACCTATTCTTGAGATGCTAATTCAATTTCAAGAAACCATATGTCGATATCTCTTAATGTTTTTACTCTATGGAAATCAGTATTGAAATTGGAAGTACTAGTACCACTTCCGCTTTTGGTAGAGTGTTGTAAATAGTTATGATGTTGTCTTGAACCCAGAATCCTTTGCAGAAAAACGCTTCTCGCTATCTGTTACCGTTTTCGTTCTATGACATTAAACGTTGAAACTGAATATGGTCATTTGAACCACTTCCGATTTGGATAGAGGGTTAACAAACCAAATTGAACTTATTCTTGAGACGCTTAATCGATTGCGAGAAACCGAATTTTGATAGCATTTACCGTTTTTGCTGTAGAGAAATCAGTATTGAAAACGAAAGTAATAGTAAATTTCAATCACTTTCGATTGTGGTAGATGTGTTGTGGATAGTTATGATATGTTGTCTTGAGACGCTGAATCGTTTGAAAAAACCGCTTCTAGCTATTTGCTACTCTTCTCGTTCTAGGGCGACAAACGTTGAAATCAGATAGATCAGATATAGCTAATTTGAACCACTTCTGGTTTGAATAGAGAGTTAACAGAGAACATGGTATCTATTCTTTGTACGCTGTATTGATTGCGAAAAACCACTTATCGATATCTCTTACTGTATTTTCTCTGATACCTGCCGACAGACCCAGGCCGAAATTTCCGGGTGGGCCCTGCCCTCTGCAAAATCACTTG
Source organism: Thermobia domestica (assembly GCF_964235325.1). NCBI lineage: Eukaryota > Metazoa > Arthropoda > Insecta > Zygentoma > Lepismatidae > Thermobia > Thermobia domestica. The sequence goes on from NC_137461.1 coordinate 118,800,818, forward strand.
GATATTGCTCAATTAGTTATAACTAATTCAAAACTCCGTTCTCGTTCATAGTAACCACTGGCGTAACTAACGACCCGCAGTCCTAGCGAAGGGGGCACAAGGGAAAGGTGGCCCCTACCCAACTCGTAGCCTTGTTTGTTGTAAAATCAATAAGATAATAAAAAGTTTCAAAAATACATGTAAGTTATTAACTCGAAAATGTAATCTCGTCTATAATTTATGTGTCCAATAATGTGATGTGCAATCGATAACATATAAAGAGCATGGAGCTGATTATCCTACGGTAAGGAAACCATGCCAAACATGGAGTTGTTGGACGCGAGTGGTGGTGATAAATAATGGTCACCTGAGTACTGTGGTGATATCAGAAAATGGGCCTGAAACCCCAGAAATCGGGCCCCGAAGTTTCGAGCTTGGGTCCCCTCTATTCACCAATTAAATATATAGTCCTTGGACTTAGGAGGTGGGAATGGAAAGGTTGTGGTCCCCTGAGCACAGTGGTGATGTCACAAATCGAACCCGAGGCCTGATGTTCTGAGATATCGAGCCCCGAAAGTACAGAGTCGAGTTCCTTCTATTCATCAATGATGCATGGTATTTTTGGACGTGGGTGGTTGTATTGGAAGGGGTCGGTTTTCCCTGAGCACACCGATGATATCGTAAATTTTGCCCGGGGCCCAATGCCCAAGAAATTGGGCCCCAAAGAATGTTCATGCCATATTCTTTATGCTTTTTGCTCACAAAAGTAAGTTTCCTTATTACCCTGCCTGAATGTTAATCAACCGAACATTACAAGACAATACTATGATGCTGCATGTCAGTAAGAGACAGCGCAATATATTTGATATCGAATAGAAGGGACCTGAGCCCAAACATATGGGGCCCGAATACTTGGGTTTTGGGCCAGGAGATCAATTTCTCACATCAACCCTGTGCTCAGGGACCCGGTTCTTTCCAACGCCACAACTCGTTCCAACTCCATGTCTAACATGGTTTCTCTACTGTAGGAGCATTTTCATTTAATATTCTCCATGTTCTTATCCAAGAGTAACAAAGACATTACCAAGCTGTGGTAATTAACAGGGCATTAAATCAAAACGATTTTTTTTATATCGTATATATAAAGTACACGGAAAATAGTGAACTCCACGAAAAGCACAACTCCTTTCTTTGCAAATCTTTATTTTCTAACTTATGATTGTTATTTTTTAAACTTGTTTTCAAAACTCGAGTAGAATGAGATCTCCATTGCTGATGCAATCATGATTTTTTGAAGTTCGAGCCGATAAAGAAGAAAGGGGTTTTTAATTCAGTATATGCAACAATAGTGCACGAATATTGACGGAGACCAATTTGCAAATATTGCGGGAGGTTGGGGCACGCAATCTTAGTTATGCTACTAAGAGTAACATTATAAATAACATAATTTGAACTGTATTTATGCGTGAGTTATGTGGAATACACCGTAATTCATCCTAGCGAAATGTATGGATTAAACAGGTCATATGGTCTTTAATACGAAGGGGTCCCCGATGCAAATAGGTCATGGAAATAGGAAGTTAGGGCCTAATCGTTGTCGTAACCTGGAACCCGATTAACGATGAGCTTTCTGGTATGTTCTTAACACTTTATTTCACAGCGATTAGCAATAAAGCATAATTTCACCCTTTCCAATCACTAGAAAATAAATTTTACAATCATAAAATCACATTCTTTTTTAAGTTGCAACGCCGATTGTTTTCACTGCCATCTAAAACCTCGAGAAGATAAAAAGAACCGCGCTCATTGTTCTGAAAAATTGTGTTTTGGAAAAGTTAATGCACAATTAGTAGCAGTGGCTTTAGGATTGGTCTCATTTTGGTCGAAAATTCGAGTCTGTGGTACTTATTTTCTTTGTTCACTTGTTTGATATAATTTCTCCAGTTTCCAAATAACTTCAGGCAAAGGGAATGGATATGCTAGCTGCATTCCACATGGTAGAGGGCATCAATAAGGAGTTGAACAAATTGGTGCTTGAAGAAAATGTTGATCAAGGAAAGCAGTTTGCTGAGTATGTGAATTAAGTACGAGGTAGAGTGCACATTTCCGAAGAAACCAGTTCGAAAAATAAAGTAATTTTTTTTACGAAACTATGGTAGACACACAATTACCAGATGAAGCAGCAGCTTTCCGTGTTGGTATATTTCGAACCTGTGCTCGATGAAATTCAGGGTAGATTAAATGATAAATTTATAAACAACAAAAAATTAATATTTGATACTTTTTTGTCTTGATGCTCGCCGGGATACTGATTTACTAAATGAGGGTATTCCAGAAGGTGCTCTGTAGAAGACAGCTGAAAAACGTTTAGTTGAGCATGAAAATTTGAAATTTGAATTGTTGAATTTTGTTAAAATTTTGGAAAAACTCCAGAAAACTCTGCTAGGCAACTGTGATAAAGCAAATAATAAAGACTGCACTGACATACAACCCGACGTAGATGTTGCAGAAAGCCACAGTTCTACTGAGGGTAGTGCCTCGTCGGGCGAAAGTGAATCTGAGGAATGTATCAGTCCTCTTTTTCAGAAAGCCGGTCTTACAAGATGTGCAACGAAAATTATCCGTGTAAGTAGTGTTACTTGTGTTCCTACAGGTTGCTAGTAAGACATAACATGCATGTTTCCACTTTCCAAACACTGTTTACTGTATACAAATGTTTGGTAACTCTTTCAGTTACTCAAGTATCGTGTGAGCGAGCATTCAGTTATCTTAAATTAATTAAAACTCGTACGCGTTCGTCTTTGTCAAACCATATTCTGGAATCATTTATGCTTATGGCCATTAAAAGGGATATTCTGCAAAAAATCTCTAAGGGTGAAATCATCGATGAAATTGAGATCTTCTTTTGTCTTTAGAAAAATGCTGCTAGAAGTTGGTTTGATAAATGAACTTCATTACTCACGTATTTTATAAGAATTGTAAAACGCATCTAAAGCATGACTGACAAATGCGTTATCACCTCTATGTTGTTAATTAGTATGCGAATTTTTACATTAAAAGTTCGTGCTGTTCGTTCCGTTTTTCTTTCTTGATTTTGAGAGGATGATTCCTAACTCCTTTAGTAGAAAAAATATTTTAGGCTGTAATGCTAATACAGTATATTGTACTAATGTTCCAATTTAATTAGTGTTTAAGAAGTCAATATAAAATTATTTCTTATCAAACTCAGCGTGCTTTATCAGAAATGTTTTAAACTTTGTGTTTTCAAAATGTTACTTTCTATTTTCTCACCTCCATAATCGGATGATTACTCAATAGGGTGGAGCGTTTTGCACTTATGTTGGAAATTCGATGACGGCTAGTGCGGAAAAGGTGCCATTAGTGGCACCGACCTTACTGATTTTTTTATTATTATTTTTTTGGACAACCTCTTACCCTGCCCCAACGGACTTAAATGTTTTAAGCGTTTTGTTAGGCAACACGCACAACACTACTGACAGAAAAGCTACTTGTGGTCGTTTTTAGAGTTACCTGATGGCTATAATACAATTATTTTATTAAAAGAAACTTGTAGCAATGCCAGTAAATTATTTTAAAATGTTTATGAGTCAAAGTACAGCCATATTAGCTCAGTTGTTAGAATGTCCAGATTTTGTTTGGAACGCACGTTAACGATGATTATAGGCATAGCCCTTGATATAGCACGATTTTCTTTGTGCAACTCTTCGCTTATTTTGCCCTGTACGCAAAATAACCCAGAACTCACCACGGGGAGGTGGTTGCACATCGAGTTCCGCCCACCCATCCACCAATTAGGCATACGTTGACATTTGACCTTAGGTCACGTAGTTCTTCTTGGTCTTCAAGCGGGGCATTGTTGTTCTAAACTTCAGTATGGCTCTAACGTAGATATCTCTTGCGTTCTGGACGCACTTTTTCGACGCTGCCTCGGACACCAGCTTCAGTGTGCGTTCCACAACTTGACGATGGCCAGGAAATGTTGTTGTTAGAGTAGCTGAAGTTCGGATGTTTTCTTCAAGTTGCTGATCCGTTATGTTCCGTGTGATTGGCGGCTCTGTTAGACATTTAGGTTAATTAATCATGTCGTAGTAATTTTCAGCTGTAAATTTTAATTTCGGCACAATGAAGTCACGTGGGCGGCTTGATCTTGGAGTCTTCTGGCTGCGGCACTTTTTTATCCTTTTCCAGCTAACCTTCTAATATGCGGATTTTCATCTGCTGTCATCGCTATCAGCAAGTTTTCACGATGAGCGTAGTATCCGTTTGTTTGTAGAACAGAATGAACTATGTGTTGTAGATTTTCTGACAGAAACGTGATAGCTTAACTATGCATGGCGCCCATTTCCCACGAAGGATTTCGCCGTATTGAAAACCAGACAAGAGCGTATACTTTAACAATGTACTGGCAACGTAGACACAAACTTGAACTAGGTTTATCAGTACTGATGTAGTGGCGAAGCATCCTACAGGCCAATGTAAGCCATCGTGAATGTGATAATGGTCCTGGTTTTCTGTTTGTTAGTACACATTCTTGTAGTAACAGCCATACAAATTTCAAAAAGATAATTCTGGTCGCTGCTTAAAAAACCATCTTTTTTTTTTTTTTTCATTTCAGACACCCATTCAACGGGAATGGGTGTAAAGGAGACGATCGGTGAACGTTCACAATCCTTTAATTTGTTTCCGATGGGACCGGAAAAAACGTTGGGTCCGGTCGTCCCACCATCCAATTCGGTAACCAGGTGTCGAAATGGCAACTCGTTGGTATGAAGAAGGCAAATGAGATGCTGCAGTTCTTTTACTCTGACTTATCACGCCGTTATCCCATCCTGTGTTCGTGGCTTCACCATCGCTGCCGACGGCCTTAAGACTTGACACGTCGTACTGGTTCTTCTCTAAAAGCTCCAATATATAGTCGGCAATATCCTTGCCAGTGCCTAACTTATGTGTGGCATGATCCAAGTATTCTGAACCGAGCTCCGATAGAGCTGTGATATGCTTTTCTGTAACCTCTCGTCTTAGTAGTTTGCCGTTATTTTTTTCTTGCGCAAGAGTTGCATCATTTTTTCCGTCGAAATAGATACTTGTAATCTCCTGGCCTCCTCCGGGATCTAAACGCTGCTTCCGCTGTATTTTGAAGATAGATACGCTCTAGGCTATGTTTCCTTCTTGGTCGCGCCTCGAAGTCAGATCCCGACGTGCTTCCCGATTCAATAGCTTCGCTGGATTCCCCTGACGACGCCAATATCGTTGACCTGTGCCTATGCCTAATCCCACTAGTTGATGGACTTGCTACTTCCAGCGTCTTTCTTGGTTGTCTACCCCTTAAATCTGCTCACTTTAAGCGAAAACATCTTTGACAGAGATTTGCTTGTTCGGACGTCAATGTTAGCAATGCTCATTTTCCGTGATGTTCTCTGGTCCAAAAGAAACTTGAATTCTCGTTTTGAAATCTTGCGTGTCCTCTCACAGTTGCAATCTTCGGCGGTTTTACATTTGCAAGACGCAATATCAAAAAGAGACTTTTCCGCATGTGCAACAAAACTTGCACGAAGTGTTGCTTCTTGTCCTTGTCGACTGAAATGTTTTTCCTTGGTGCGACACTTATTATAAAATGTTTTCAGCATGTCAAAAACTCTCTTTTCTGAAACCACAGGAATGCTTGCTTTATGCCAAATATGTACAACTCTTTGTCCAACTAGTTTACAAATGTCAGTCACTGGTAATTTTGTTACACTTTCGTCACCACTTAAACCACTTCGAAACCAATGATAATGTTGCATAACGCCAGCGTACGTGGGTAACTGCACTTCACTCATTTCACTTGGAGTGCCAAATAAGCCTCGTTTAACACTTTCCCGCGTTGGTCTGCTATGAGGCTTTTTCTTCACCTTGCTTTCCATTGCTTCCGAACTTGGAAACCAAAGTATACAAAATGTCTCTGAATCGTATCGCACTAAAAAGACTGTAACTTTAGGTACAATACACAAACTCTCTGTTTTAACAGAAACAGTAGCGAACTAAAACCGTTAAAGCTTAAGCTGCAATAAACTGGCCTGTTGGATTGGTTGACCGAAGTACGCAATATTTATACCACCGCCGAACTTCGAGCGAGAATATTCTAGAAACGTCTGCGTAGGTTCTGGAGCCAACGAGGCGAGCGGGAGGTGCGCGAATCTTCTGAACGGAACCGGACGTTGCAACAACTCTCAAAGAGCGTGGCCAAAGTAAGCAACCACGAAGTTGTATAGCCTGCCGCTAGATGGCATTTGCTGTCGGTGTACATAAGAAGCGAAGAGTTGAACAAAACAAATCGTGTTATATCAAGGGCTACGTCTATAATCATCGTTAACGTGGCATTCCAAACAAAATCTGGACATTAATTCCAACAACTACAATAATATGGCTATACTTTGACTCATAAACATTTTAAAATAATTTACTGGCATTGCTACAAGTTTCTTTTAATAAAATAATTGTATTATAGCCATCAGGTAACTCTAAAAACGAATACAAGTAGCTTTTCTGTCAGTAGTGTTGTGCGTGTTGCCTAACAAAACGCTTAAAACATTTAAGTCCGTTGGGGCAGGGTAAGAGGTTGTCCAAAAAAATAATAATAAAAAAATCAGTAAGGTCGGTGCTACTAATGGCACCTTTTCCGCACAAGCCGTCATCGAATTTGCAACAAAAGTGCAAAACGCTCCACCCTATTACTCAATGTTCTTCAATATATATCATGTAAACAAATCTACAAAGATAGACTATTATTTTACTCAATAAAATTAAGTTTACTATAATTTATTCACTCATTTGCATGCAAGGGCGCTGATTCCAGGGGGGCGTGGAGCCGGGCCCCTCCCAAAGCTCATGTGGGCCCCCGCATTGTATTATGAATATACAATATTTGGCATAATTTGAATGCATAATTTGTCTTAAAATTCTCATATATGCCTCTTGCATATGAATGCCCCCCCCCCCAAATTTACAGAGAAATCGGCGCTCTTGTTTGCATGTACCACTCATGAAAATTAAATTTCTCATAATCCTGAAGATGAAGTTGTATCACATTCAGATCTCTTTCAACATAAACAGTCGCTGCTTTGAAGGCATATGTACGATTCATTGCAAAGATTTTCAGACTGTAGAAAATAAAGAAAACGAAATAACACTTGGCTATAAATATGCATTCAGAAATTTACATTTCGTGGAAGCGGGAGTTTAACCATCCAATTCTCCAGCTAAAGGTTTATCCCTTAAAGAGCAGCCCAAACTCCAAACCAACTCGGTATTCATCAAGGCCCTTAAGCATCATTCTCCGGGTGGGCTCTTGTACTCCCAGTCCGCCTCTGGACAGACAGACGGACGGACATAGTAGTAATATAAGACTTTTGACACTTAAGCATAGCATAGTTTGAAAGTAACAAATCACAAAGTTTTGATTGTAAAATCCACCAACTTTACCAAATAAGAGCCGGAAAACATCTTCTTGTACCCGCATCAAGAAGTGAGCGAGAGAAGTATTTTAAGACGAAGACGATTACCTTTATTTGACCTTGAAACAAAGAGATTACTTATCTACGATATGTAAGCAACTTCCTTTAATTTGTCTTTTGTACCCTTTTGCTTCTGTCTGTTGCGTACTGTGATGAATAAAAACGAATTTGATTATCTTGCCGAGAACTTCATGGCACAATTAAAGGAAAGAAGAGACTCGTGTGTAATAAGAACATATTGAATAATGTGTAAGAACAAATTTAAATTAAATTTCTACATAATGTAAGCGTAGAGAATGCATTTTTTTATACTATCAGCGCTGTAACAAGTGTCATAGCACCGAATGTGCGTTTGCTTGTAAATAAGCAGACTAGTTGCAAGAAGATATAGATTTACCAATTACAGATATTCTGTCCATCTCTTCATCTGGGAAGGCACGCGGGTCAGCCAAAGTGGGATTTTTAAACATTAATTTCTCGAATAGGGATAAAAGGAATTTTCGTAGAAATTGACATTTTATTTGGGACTTTTCATATATTTACTTCACTAACACCAATAAAATTCTCTATGGGCAGGAAACAGACTAATGATATTCGATGAACGTAAAATCAGTGTTAATTGTATTATTATTTTTTACTGGAAAATACATGTTAGTTTAGAATGAAAGTAATTTACACAGCGACTTGTCAAAAAAAAAAAAGGGGGGGGAACTTAAATTGCTTTCTGGCAATTTTTTTTAAAAAGGAAGACAGTAGTAAACTAAAAACAGCCAACTTCTAAAACATTTCACACAAAATAACTGGAAAATGAAACATGTTTAGTTTGGTTATGTTCAGCAGGTTAGGGCAGAAAAGCGTAATAGAAATACTAAATTATAACAACAAAATGTGCTTGCTTTTGTTTATATTTTCAATGACTGTTTCCAATTAAGGAAAATGTTTATTCACAAACTATTCGGCAAACGCAGAAGATTGGAATTTATGAATAATTTTCTCGTGTAATGAAGAAAGTGAACAGCATAATGTTCAGTATAATGTTCGTTTAATAACAATAGCAATAATGTAAATAATATAGATTTGAATAATAATTCACAAAAGTGGAGAAAAAATATTAATTTGGCAGGTTCCGAGCAAGCTTGTTATTACACAACACCAAGTTTCGTCTAATTGACTCTCTGCACACTCCTTGTATTCTATTGTACTGATTTCTTAATTTAACTATATTTCGGTTATTTTAATCGCAATTTAACGTATTATATATCAAATTGAAGTTCTTTATATGCTCCTTCATGCTTTCATAGGGTACATGCTTTCATAAAATGGACTTGTTTGGAGAAAAAATCATTTATATGTAAATATATTTCATAACATCTTAAATATTTCTAATGTTCTCGTTTTTATCATATTTCCTTGTCTTCATTACTGTTATAATCGATTATATTCGGGCTTAACTTTTAATTTAGAAAAAGAATCATCAAAATCGGACCATTAGTTACCGAGATAATGATCTTTTAAGAGAACATTACATAAAATCCAATATGGCGGCATATTTTAAAATGACAGCCAGAAAATTTTGGCACCCGACACTAAAACGAATTGAATACCGAAGTACTTTCAGTCTGCCAAGTTTCATACTTTCAGTTTCATACTTGTGTCCGATCTGTCTATATCCGAGCCTTTTTTGTTGTTAAGGGACCAGACTAGAATGGATGTGTGTCGTGTGACGAAAGGAAGCCACATCAAACGTTTGTAACAGTATGTATGAAACTTTGACAGTTTCTATATCATTCGTTATTGTGTGTGTAAGTCATAATTCTATTTTTAACACAGCCCGATCAAACCCTACGAATAATTTATAATCACCCTGTTTTTTTTTTCTTTTTTCTTTTTTTTTTTCTTAAAACGTCCCATTGTAGATCAGCCACATTTTGATTTCGTCCCCCTTTCCCATCGGACAAAATTTTCTGGAATAGTGCCTGGTTGCAGAAGTGCATTTAATACCGTCACTTTGTCTATGTGTTCTTGCATTGCTGTGTCTAGACACTTCACGATGGTTTATTTTGTATATGCGTTCTTTGTTAGCAATTCAGCTATATACAACGAGACTTACAGTTTACAAGTGGGATCTAAACTACTGTAGTATGGTCGATGTTCTCCCACTGAGAATCGAATCCAAGACCTCGTGCACTATCAAAAGCACATACATTACCTACTGGATCAGCGAGGGGTGCAAGACATTTCATGAAGTCAACCAAATCACGGAAAACATCAGGATTATGTGTATGGGCGTCCCTCACATATAAAGTTGAGGGGAGGAAGTGACTGTAGACCTCAACTAAATTTACGTCAAAATCGTAAAATAAATGGAAAGCCACTCGAACTAGCAGGATCAAGTTTCTACCTCTACCAGTGTAATTAAATCTACAAATGTCACCAGTGTAATTAAATACGTATAATTTTCTTACATCATTGGTAGGTAACTTTTCACATATTTAGGAGTTTCTATACACTATGATCCTTATGAAAATTCGTCTTGTTGTAGGAATTATGCCATTTACTGTATGCATGTCTATCATCCTTTTCTCTCTCCATATCTTTTCATATATTTCCAACAGCGTTACTCAAAGTTCAAAATCTTCTCTAGCAACATGCAAATATCTATTATTATTTCATATTATAATCTTTTGCCTTTTTATTCCTAATGCCCTCTATTGATTTATCGTTCCAATCAGCGAAGTTATTTTCTGTTTTCCCTAACATACAAATTTCAAAGAACTCAAGCATAATATTTTTGTCATCTTTTCGTAATGTCTACTTTTCTGCACTGTACAATTCAATATTCAGAATTTAACTTTTTTTTTTTTTTTCAAAGATTCATCATTCGGTAACTCACGTACAGTGCTGTTCATAATTATCAACATAATCAGCTTAAAGATACAGGGTTAGCATAAATGACTCATTCGTTTTGAAAATGCTACTATGTTTTCAAAAGTATTGCATGTACACACATGAAAGATATATAAAAAGAACCATAAACTCAGCAAGTTTATAGAACCCTTTACAAATGTTCACCAATATGTACCCCTTTACTGGCACAACACTCCAGACGATACTCGACATTTTTTTTTTTTCTTGTTTTCCCTCCATTTTCGACAGGTGCCACACCCGATCGGAAAGAAAGGGACTCGTGCTGCCACACAATAAACTTTATACACCCTTTCCAAATGTTCAGCAATGTAGTCCCCTTTGGTGACATGACACACGTCCGGATGATACTCGATCTGTTTTTTCTTGCTTTCCCTCCATTTTCGACCGGTACTAACCTCGTACTGCCACACTGCCACATCCGATCAGAAAGATAATGCTGCCACATAATAAACTTGATGAGTTTATGGTTCTTTTCATATCTCTCATGTGTGTATTGTGTGCGTGTAATACTTTTGAAAATATAGCCTTTTCAAAACGAATGTATCATTTATGCTAATCCTGTATTTCACCGTTTAGCACGTTGCTTTTTATTTATTGTTTACATTCCATGCCTTCGTTAATAATACTATGTACTTAAGTATAGAAAACTAGCCACCTGTTCTACTTTCTCTGCTTAGGTTTCTGTAACACTCACAGCCTGAATCATTCCAGCCGCCATTGCTTTATTTATTTATTTATTTTTTTTTTTTTCATATTTACTTTAATCCCAAATTATTTCTATAGTTTTTCGTTATCTTCTTTGACATAATGCAAAATTTCGATTAAAGTTTCGTAACGGCAGCCGTATCATCTGGAAAGCAAATATACGGATCCTTCTAGTTCTTAATAAATTAACATTTTATGTAATCAAACTCTTCTTCGTTACTATTCTAGATAGTAAATAATGCCATTCAAAAGCCTTTTTTTTTTTTAACGAACACCTCTTCCAACTCTACTATCTTGTTTCATTTCTTGTATTCCAACTTTCAATCGTTGTTCACGTATAAGTTTCTTCCTACTCTGATCTTTCATTTCATCCCGAACATCTTTCAGATTGCCCAGTTCAAGCAATTAAAGCCTTTTGTAAATCAACGAGTACATACACTTTCTTCCCTTTGTCTGAAAAGTTTTCATGTACTTTATTCGATTTACATCTTTGTGCTATCTCCTTCGAAATCTAAACTATTCAGTTTCTCTACTTCGTCCTCGTCACTTCTGTCCTAAGTTTTACTTGGGTCGGAAATTCCTATGGCTTCTAAATTCCACAGATCTGCCAAACGTGAATTTTATTTTAAAAGAGTGAGTCATCATAGAATGAACAATTTCGCTCACATGCTTGGCCAATTTTCCCATTATTACGCAGCCTACACTAACAATAGTAGTTAGTTCACAATCTAAGTGACACAAAGTACTGGTATAAAACTTTTCAACATCAGCATCTAACAATATTTCGATTTTTTGATATAGGACACCGATAACTGAGATAACTTATGTTGTTTGATTTTAACTTTCAAGACAGGAACTTATTTTTATTTCTCGTATGAAACTACAAATAACAGTTTGATTAAGAAATGTACTTTCCTGCACCATAATTATCTTAGTTTTTACACGGCGCAAAATTTCAAAGTTAGACGCACTCGCCAATCGAAAAATGATGGTCGCCAATATCTCTCACGTACAAATTATGAGAGATACCCTCCCCTCATGGCCTTTGGCTTGACAAAGAAAGAGATTACATCAGGGCATAAAAGTTCAAAACCATACAATTAAGATTCAGGATAATCAATTTTGAATTGAACAATTCATATACATGTTAAAAAATTTCTTACCTTAAGACTTCATGTTTGGGTAACGCTCTCTCTCTGCACTGAAATAGTATTTATCTATTGCAGTTTTCGCATAAAAGTCCTTAAATGAAGGGCCATTGATAGAAATTGTCAGCAAATCATCCAGTGTGTCAGTCTTCAGTGAATTTCTTTAGGCAGTCTTAACTCTGTTGAGACTGCTGAGGTTTCTCTCACATGAAACAGTACTCACAGCTAAAACTGCAAAAATGTGACAATTGGAAGCAAATTTAGGAATCTCGTAATGAAGTTTTCGATTGCGAGAAGAAAAGGAAGGGCAAATTACAACGTGAACTCACGGAGTGAACTCAGTGACAATTATTTTCACTCACAGAAATTACTTTCATGAGGTTTATTACAAAGATACAACTGAGTGTTTATTTTTTCTACTTACAAGAAATTCACTTGCTATCATAACGTGCTACTCTTTTTTTCTCTCTCTCTTCCTCCTTCTGTTAGAACCTTCTATGAGTTTGAAACCCGTTTTTGAAAGTGTTATTCTTTCCTCATCTTCAACTTCTGCTCTCAGAAAAGTTAACAACTGGTTCAACTTACCATTGTATGTTTTGTGCTGCTCAACCTCCGAACGTGTTGTTCCACTATAATTTCTCAACTGCATTCGTAAAATGTTCTCTGGTATGCGAGATTCAACCAATGGAAACAACATTGCAGCATACTTATCAGTAGTTATTCCTGTGGACACAAAAGCTTTCAAGTAAGACAAAAGTTCATTATATGATAATGACGAACTTTGTACTTGTAGCACTTTTAATAACCAACCCAAGCACTTCTCTCACACAGAATTCAGTTAGCAACTCTTCCCTGCCAAACTTAATTTTCAAGCACTCTATAATTTTATAATGACTCTCTACTTAGAAGGAAAACTACCCACTGTTTCATGAGCCTTGGATTCTTCTATCGTAGCTTGGATCAAGTACTGGTACTTGACTCCTTCTTCCATCTTTTTATTATCGTGATTTCTTTTAAACTAGCTCCAGAAAATCAATCCGTTTTTACCTCACCCCCATACTTTATAAGCTCAATTTTCGGTAGCTTCAACTTTCTTTTTAAAGTAGGTTAAGACCTGTGGCTAAGCGCAGTATGAGGCTCTGAGGCCAGGCGTACCCTGTTTTCTACCGTACATTTTCTTTATATTTGTTTCTTATAAAATAAAGTCAATATTTCAACATTTCGTTTTGAACAGTACTATTTTCTTTCGGGAACACTGCTTGTTTCGGGAGTGGCTTTGCTAACTTTATTCGTGTAAATGTGAAAATTCTGCAATATATATAAAACAACAAAAAGTTACGATAAAATTTCGGTGATAAAATTGAAGCGCGGAAGTCATCCCCTTAAATATGCCACTGCATAGTACAATATTAAATATCCTGTCGTTGATTCAAATGAAGTTCCTTCTGAGCATTAACATTTCTAGTGAAGTCATTATCACGTGATACATTAATTAAAAGCAGTATTGCACTTACTTTAAAATGGGAGATGCAAGTAACAAACGCTTATCCAAGAAATTTGACAGCTAACTGTAAGAATGTACTTTATTTTTCTGTTCCTCCATTTTCAAATATGCAAGAAATAAAAACAGAAAGTGAGGAGGAAATTCTCCTCATCCTTCCTGCAAATCTCAGATAGAAGAAAATATGAACTGCACTTCAAAATATTTGTAGTGGAGCTAAATAGGAATATTCAATTAATATATGTTGTATGTTTCTCTCAAGTAAATATTTATTGAATAATAATAATAATAATAATAATAATAATAATAATAATAATAATAATAATAATAATAATAATATACTACTTTTCGTCTACTTTTTATTCTATAAATATTCATTCTTCCTTAAATTAAACAACAAAAAATACTATATATACATGCACATAAATTTAACTCTAAACAGTGTTAGAAATACAGCTAAGGAAGTTCTTTAAAATAAATGGATTTGGTAGTTTGTTTTGTTTAACTCAATAAGGAAAATAGAATTCTGACTATAATTTTAAACACGTTATGATACATTAAATGTTATTTGTGTTTTTAGTGTATCGTGCCTACCCTACTAACGGGCCTACCCTACTGGTTAAGACACTACTAGTGCTTCACTGCCTCTGTTGCTTAACACTGCACCTGAACTAAGAAACGTTTCTTACTTTGGTATGAGTGGCGTCCAGTTTTTCTCTATACTCTTCTGCTTTGACGAATTCCTGTTTAAAGTTCTCCTCTGCTGTTGAGGGGTTTTGAAATAACAGTAATTCACTCACTTCCCAGTCAATTCTCTAACTCACCGGATACTCTTTCTGGCGTGACAAATTTTGTTCTTACATATTTTTCTAGAACATTTTCTTGTTAAAGAACTTACTGCAAGGAATTGTGTGCACGAGTGTAAGATGTCCTTACTATTTTACATTTTCGTACTAAAGATTCCACGCTTTCCTCTCGTACAAAACAACCAAAACGATAGTTCAAAGCTCAATGTAGCTCTCAATCACGTTGAGGACACCAACATTGTTAAAAATGAAATAAAATAACCATTTTTTATTCCTTTCTTTGGCTGCAATGTTTTACTTCCTTTAATACGGCTACTAAAAAGTACTAAAAACATCAGTTTCTCACCTCTTGCTAAAATGTCAACAACAGCAGTGCTGGTGATAGAACTGGTGCGAATACACTGAACCTTGCCATGTAGGATCTCAGGGAACAAAAGGGAATAGATATAGCAAAAGTTACACAGGTGAATCATATTTAAACTATATTGAAATAGACGTTAGGTATAGTGTCATTTCATAAACTCATAACATTTTTTAATCAATTCATCACAATTTGATTTCTCCGAGTTTCAAAATTCGACTTTGTAGTTTACAAGCGCCTACTTTTTCCTTATTGTGATACAGCACGTAATAGAAGTATGCTCAGGAGTTATTTTGAAAGAAACATAAATATATTAAAATAGCTTTTGATTCTTGTTTTAAATACAACATTACTGGCTTCTGCTTGCTTCCAGAACACCTGCTTTCTTGCCAAAGATCATGAATTCCCACTACTTGTACTGTGACCATAGTTTTTATTTATTTTTCCTCTTCACATCTACATCTTATATTCCTTGAACTTGATTATTACCTACTAAGTAAGAGATCTTAACAGTGTTCTGTCATCAGTCACCATGCTCAAACAGAGAGAGGGATGCTTAATTTCTTTTACCAAGAATCACCAGAAAAGTTAGGATTTATGGAAGTAATAGCAGGAGGGGTGTCAACTCGTTCTTCTTACGTGCTGAATGGTATATGACCTTTAATTGTTAATGCGTTTATATGCTTCACTGTGAGATTATGGATTGACTATCATACTAATCCTGAAAGTATTCACAAAACCTTTTAATTACCGAAATTCACTTTATATAAAACTACATTTCTTGAATACTGAATTTTTATGCACATATTTTATACGTAAATATTTGTCTTTTTCTTTCTCTTATTCTTTAGGTAAAGTGTATGGCATTTTTTGGGCTAAATCCAACGTAAACCTTCAATAATATCATCCCCTTTGTGATTAAATTGATAATTACATTGTTTATGTCAACTTTTTTTTTTTTTAAGTTATACACTATCGTTCCGGTGATTTGCGCAATCTTTCAGACTTATGCATTTTTGCAGGATCCGTTCTGCAAGGATCTGTTTCTATAAAGCATAATGATTTTCCCCTGGTCTACATTTTCATCGACTACATTACTTATTCTTGCTTAAAGTGTCAACTACAGATTTAATTACCGTTTTGTTGCATGGTTTTCTCAATTAACAAATATGGCTTAGAAAAAAGGAATAATCTATGTTCCCATATTAAAGAATATAAAACAAGTGCCACCATCATCCACAACAATACCTTGTGATGGAAGGCTTATCCAACTTCTAACAGACACAGGAGTGGCTACTATAGGGATTAGTAACAATTAAGACATATATTTTCCAAGGATAAAAGAGGAAAAGTACCATAACGTTTTAAGAAGTTCAGATGGAACGCCCATTAAGGTAGTAGGATATATATGGGCAAAAGTAGAATAAGCAGAAAGAACCTCCACATTGCCTTTGATAATAATCAAACGAGATGTGTTTGCACCCTTATTAGGTAGATTCTGGCCAAATATGATAAATGACCAATTGAAAGATAACGTAGTGAATTCGGATAATTGATGGATGTTGTTAACTACCAAAACCCCGTAAGTCAATATTCTTAATCAGTATTAACAAATCAATAAAAGACAATAAATTCCAAGGGCTTCATAAAAAGTAATGAGACAATTTTGTTATAGTTCGTACCTGACTTTATATACAGAAGAATACTTGTTTTATTCCTGCAATGTTATTGTCTTCCATTTCTATCATCTTCTATCGCTCGCGTGGAAGACGTCATACACTGTCAGCATGTCAATCGTTGCCAATTTTCCACAGGGATCGTCATGTGGCACAGGTGGTTTCTGTTCTGTCCTAGTGCTTTCCGCGAAGGGGTTCCTTCATTTTGGCAAAAAGGTCGTCACGAAGTCTCTGAAAACACCCCGTTATACTTCAATCCACACATTTGTTTCTCTTTCCGAACTACACTGTTGTGGTGCTTCCACTTTCCTCCTCTACTTTATGTTACTGTTGCTTTTGACTGAAT
The DNA here is from genome assembly GCF_964235325.1 of Thermobia domestica. Lineage (NCBI taxonomy): Eukaryota > Metazoa > Arthropoda > Insecta > Zygentoma > Lepismatidae > Thermobia > Thermobia domestica. Next base: position 118,817,782 of record NC_137461.1, read on the forward strand.
AACACACAGTCGTCACAACGTGCCTCACTTCATCGCTTCACGTTTCCTTATCAGCTATGAAGCCCTTGTAGTGCTGAGACGGCCCTCTGACGTGAGAACAGTGTTGCCACTACTTATCCAACTTGTTTAAATATACTAGTTAGACCAAATACCTTACTAATATTTAAGAAATATCACGACATTACTTGTGGACTTACTGCTCCACTAGTGAAAGGAAAACTTGATAAATTATATAAGCCATGAGAAAATTGCATTTTTGAATTGGGCTGCTCCTTTAGTCGTAGTGAAAAAGAAAAATGCCGCCTTGAGGCTATATTTAGATTTCAAAAAGACTATAAAGTTTGTAACTGAAAAAGTAAATTATCCCTTACCCACAATAGAAGACCTATTGAACAAGCTACAAGGAGCTAATAATTCGTAATGCTATATCTAAAACAAGCATATCTACGGTTAGAGATCGTTAAACCTTCCACAAACTGTTTAGTAGTCAACACATCATGGGACCTCTTTAAATACAAAAGATAAATAATTTGGTATAAATTGCGCAGTCCAAGTATACAATAAATTAAATAGTGAGTAAACACGGAGTAAATCTAAAATTTAAAAAAGAAATATTTAAAATATAAGAAACTTAGGAATTACATTTGACGAGAAACTTTCCTTTGATGAACATGTAAAATTAATATATACAGATGCTACGGAACTTTTAAACTTTCTTTTATCCCAATACAAGAATTTTAAGAATATTGACACATATATTGCGCTGTTTGAGGTTTTAGTTAGTCCTAAATTAGTAAATTCATCTGTAGTATAGAACTTTATAATCGGAGTACACTTCCGAAAGATAGACCAGATATAAAAGAAACACATTAAATACTTATAGTTTAGGACTGGATATGATTTTACTGCTTTTGCATATAAAGAATGAGCAATAATTTTAAATCTTCACATACTGAAAAATAGAGCCATGTTAAATGGCCAAACGCTAGTAAAAGGTGTGAAATTAGCAAATTGCCTAGCATATATCTAGTTTTAAACATTTTACAAAAGGCTCCAAGAATCAAAATAAGACCAAAAATGACATTATCAACAGCTATAATGGGTCTGCTGTAGATAGTTTATTAAGGAACTACGGAAAAGAAAAGAAATGGCAACATAATATAACTCATAAATAAAATACCTTCAAATATTTTCATAGTATATTACTATAACTATTACAGTAAGAAGTATTAAATTCGTGTACCTAACTGATACAAAATTGAGAGAAAGGAAGTGAACTTTCTCTTATCTATATTTTTTAATGTTGTTGTAGCAATAATTTAATCTTATTTTCACATAGTGTTGAATTTGGTTTGTCGATATTTCTATCACCATAACAATTATTATTATTATTATTATTATTATTATTATTATTATTATTATTATTATTATTATTATTATTATTATTATTATTATTATTATTATTATTATTATTATAACTTGTCGGCCTTTGCTCAAGTGGTTACTCATTTCTTTTTAAGTATTTTTTTCTTCCTTTCTTTCTGATCACTCACCATCAATGAGCAATTGTCGCTTCCGAAGTAGGGCTGGAAATACAGTGAGTAGTAAGTTAAGGTGTTCTAGTACTTCGCAGTAGGCTCTATGGTAGCTAAGCAGAAACTTTTCCATCTTCTCTGTTCTCTAGGTTCAAAACGTAATAGGTAAAGTCGTGAGGTCTTCAGTAATTTTAGGTCCTCTAGCAGGTCAAGAAGCTGATTTTTTTTATAATTATTATTTTGTCTGATCAGATTTCTTTTTGGCCATTTGGAATTTACTTTTATTTATTTTTCTTGTGTTTATTGTATTTTTAAACCTTGTGTTATTATGTACATATTAAATGATACCTATAGCTGTTAATTGTCTTGTCCACAATGAAATCAATGTATCTATGGAAAGCAAGTAACTATTAAATGTTATGTGTATCAAAAAATGTCTTTCTGCTTGTTTCGAACAACTAAATAAGAAAACATATATTCAATTAAGTTGTTTTAAATGTAACGCTTGTGTTCAGAAAAATAAATTTTCTATTTGTGATAACTCAGCCACTAGTAGGTAATTAGGTATCTTAGGTTTGAAAAGAGACAAGATGACCAGTTACCTTGTTGTAAGGTTTCCTGATATCGTAATTACTTGAGTTCAGTGTAAACAAAATCAAAATTGAACTTTTGCATGAACTTCTTGAACTTAAAAAGGAAATTTGGGGGCGCGGTGGCTCAGTGGTAGAGCGTTTACCTCTGGTGCTTGGGTCCCGGGTTCGATCCCAGTCTCCGCCAAGTGAATTTTGTGGTGGACAAACACTGTGCTCGTGGATTTTCTCGGGGTTCTCCCGTTTCCTCCCACTTTCTTCATTCCACCATTTCCACTCATCTCTCATCATCACCGTCTCCTTTAGCCTAACCGGCATAACCGTGAGACGTAAAACTCAAAGATTAAAAAGGAAATTGTAAATTTAAAGAAAGAAAACTCTTTGTTATGAGATCTGTTAATTAGTGAACAAGTACATACCCGTAAAATTTCAATTTCAAAGCAGGACTCGGAATTAGATGTTATACCGACTTCTATGTCAATGATCAGGGTAATTTTCCAAATTTGACTGATAATAGTGAAACTGAAAAGGATGAACACCTCAAGTTAACATCTTTATTTTGGTCTCATGGAATACCCAGAAATAACAAGCCATTTCAAGTTCGGAAAGTTAATAATTTGCCGAACTCAAATTCTCGAAGAGAACCAAGGAAACTCACTGTTGGCTGTGGCTCAGGTAATTCAAATCTGATGAATGAATGATGGTGATGAGGTGAATGAATCAGATTTCTTCCGATTTAACGAGCCTAAAGTGTGGTCTGCGGGCATTCTTATTGGCTCTCTTTATGGCAAATTGCGGAATCATGGAAAAATTATTAACAATCATAATTCTCCTATTAGACATAATGAATCTCGACCTTAAAATTTGGTATCAAAATGTTTGTGGACTAAGAACTAAGAGTAGTAATTTTTTCTTCAATTTTTGACTGAGACTATAATATAATTGCGGTAACAGAAATCTGGTTATCCGACATTCATAAAAACTACAATTATTCCCCATATATATATATATATATATATTAGAGCGAATAGATGATATAATGAAGAGTCATTTCAAAGAAGTGGTAGATCTCTGATAGCAATAAGAAAAAAGTTTATGGTGAATCGCAGGCCTGATCTTGAACTTACAAGTGAATGTGTGTGGATTGAACTAAAATTCAATTCTGTGAAGAATGTTTTGATACCGTGTGTCTATTTTCACTCAACCTTTTTCCCCCTCTTATCTTTGAAAATTACTTTAACCACATTTCAGGTAGGTTTGATCCTGTTGAGAATGATGTACTGGTATTTGGAGACTGTAATATATCCTAAATCGGTTAAATAATGAATAGTTTCCAGAAATACATTATTACTCAAAACTAAAGTTTCGGTTATTTTCTACTTTTTTTTGGATAATTCTAACCTGTGTTGAACCTTCTGTCTTCACTCTTGATGTTGTTATCACCAACACTATCTAAGTGTCCAGAAAAACTAATCAAGTTTAAAGTGTATCCTGATTCTTTTCACCATCCGATTGAAACTATTGTATTGTTACCTAAGAGTTTGTAATAGTCAATAATATGTGAAGAATATGGAAGAGTGTAATAGTGAATAACCTGTGAAGAATGTGGAAGAATTAAATAGTGAATAATCTGTGGAGAATGTGGTATAGCAAATAGTCTGTGAAGAATGTTAGACTACAGTCAATAGACTGTGATGCGCACGAGGATGGCCGGCTTTGGCATGAGTCAAAGAGTTCGTGGGAGCAAGAATGAAGTTGTAGTATGCAAGTGGGCTTGTTAGAAATACTGTGAAGAATACTATTTAGTAGCATGGGGATAAAAATTAGTAAAGTAATTTTGTAGTTTGTGTGCATGTACCAGTGTCCGTAAATAAAGAGTACCTTAGTTTGGAAGTAGTTATTTTAATAGTAAAAGTAATAGCAATATAGCAAATAAAAGTTATAGCAGAGTTGTAAAGTGGGTAAGTTCCCTGATTGTTTTCAATTTGCTAAAGATGATTATTATACATTCTATCAAGAACTAGCTAATAGTGATTGGCATAATATTTTGATATATATATATATATATATATATATATATATATATATATATATATATAAATGAAGTGATTTTGAATCTTGAAAAAAGTAATTGTATCAGCTATAGTAAATAATACTTCGAAATCGGGTTCTAGAACATTAAGATATCTGTATTGATATTTAAAAATGCTATTTCTTTATTAAAAGCTAAGAATTAAGCTCATAAAGGGGATAAAATTGCATCATTAAGACTATTTATTATTTAATAAACGTATTTACCACACCAAAATAGAAAATCAGTTAAATAGTAATCCGAGAATATCTAAGGGTAATAACAGAGATTCACCTGGGATTGTTAAAAATAATACCTTGATTACTGATTATGGATTTTTGACAAACTTATTCATTGAGTACTTTACATGAGTTTATCATACATTTCCAACTACTGATAACACGAATAATTATTTGACATTATCAGAAACCTATTCTGATTACAACTAAAAAAAGTAAGATATTCTATGAAATTCTTAAAGATCAAATCTGTATTGGTATAAATGAAATACCTGTTTTCATTATGAAAGGAGTGGCCGAATTAATTTCACTAGTGTTAGCATCATTGTTTAATTGAAGCTTAAATGAAAATATTTAACCTGAAGCTTGGAAAGTAGTAGCCATAACACCCATACCCAACATTAATGGTGATAATACAAATGATTATAGATCTATTTCTATAATGTTGTTCCTAAATATTTTTAAAAAATAATATACTACTACTTGTATAGATCAACTGTGTGTGATCAATTGGATACTAACCAACGTTGGTTCATAAGTGGTAAATCAGTTATTACAAATTTTGTCAAGTTTTGAGCAAAGTCTATTTTCTGTTATTTGATCCGGTGATCAAGTGTTGTTATTTACTTTGATTTTGCAAATGCGTTTAATAAACTGCCTCATCATTTATTAATAAGTAAGCTATACAAATATAAATTGTATCTCAGGGTTTTAACCTGGGTCCCTTGGTATTTTTACTTTATATAAATGATTTACCTAATAAGTTGATCTGTAAATATTTTATATATGCTGATGACATTAAAATTTTTAATGAAATTAATACTGTTCAATATCAAATTGTGTTGCAAAAGTCATTGATATATTAGCTAAATGGTCAGAAAATAACTTCCTAGCTTTGAATATTGTCAAAACTCAATCTATAACTTTTTCCAGGAAAACTCATCTTTAGTCTTATAAATATGTAATAGGGAATCAGGAAATTGGATATGAAACTTACATTAGAGATCTAGGAATAATATTAGATTACAAATTATTATTTCCGGAACATTTACAAATAATCACGTCCAAGGCCAGAAAAATTTAGCAATGTTGAAATGACTTTGCCGCAATTTCTCAAGTATTAATACTTGCAAACTCTCTACATGTGTAATGTGCATTCATTTGGAATACAACGCGGTGACTTAGAACAATGAAGCTAAAAATTTTGTAAATATTATTAGGACTATTCAGAATAACTGCCTATCCTGGTTCGATGGAAGTTTAAAGATTTGAGTTTGTCTAGTATATCAAAAGAACTGTGACTTTTGTCTTTATTCGACAGGCGATATTTTCGATCTTAGCTCTTTTCATAATATTCTTCAGAGAGGTTTCTTTATTGATGGTTTTGTTTCTACAAGAACTCCTTACTGCAACGCTAGAAATTTTGTTCCTTTTGCCTCTGAAGCTTCTATTATAAAATCATCTATTTATAAAACCATTAATGCTGCAAATAAATTTTATTCTATTCTAGATATTTTCCAAATTAAATTTGTTACAGTTCGTTCAGAACTTATTTTGTTATTAAAGAACTTATAGTGTACCTATTCAGTATAGTGTGGTGCCATTTGAGTTTCTCTTTGTAAGGGTTGTTTGTTCTGAATTTTAACTATATCTTTCTTCTTTCTTTTTCCTTTCGTCCTTTCTTTTCCTTCTTGTTCTTTTTTATTGTATTCTTTTTATCAGATACTGTATGATCTTATTTTATCTTAGCTAATACGAGTATTTATTTGTGCTATATCATATTTTATCCCAGTATATAATCATGTCTAAGTTTATTGTATGTTGATTTTTATGATTTCGATTGCATGTGCACCTTACGTGCTGCAAGTATAATTTCTTTGCTGTCAGATATATTCTGTGACATTGTTGGATGAGTTTGGTTGCATGTGTCATGTACCTGCTGCCTGGTTGAGATTGTGGCTGTGGATGCTATTTTTGCCTAATAAATAAATAATTATACCCTCCAACCAGCAATTACTTCTTTTCCACAAGACTTCATTCGAAACATCCGTCCACTGATTTTTTATAGACTTCCATGGGGCCAGTATTTCTTGCAGTATATTTCCGGTGGAGTCCCCTTCCTGAGTTAAGTTAAATTTCAGTTACATATTACTTTCTGTACAGAGTATATTCTTTAGCAAACAGTGTTCGAGTACAGTCCCTAGTAAATTTTCATTTTGCACTCCGGACAAAGTTTTCTGAAGAAAGCTTGCGCGTCAATCCCTCTACTTTCAACTCAACCAAACTATCACGGGACAATAATATGTCAGCTATTATGTAGATTATTTTTATTTTATCTCCTACTTCTCTTTCTCTCTCTTTCTCTCCCTCCCTCTCTCTTTTTTCTTTCTTTCCCCCTCACTCCTTTCCCTTCCTTTCAACCTGATGAAGCTTCAGCGAAAGTTCTTATACTGTTTCCTGTGTAAGAACTAGGACCATATTTTACTAAAGTATGTGATACATAATATTAAGTGGAGTAGCATTGATGAAAAGTGATCATATCAACACGTATAAGGCATGAAAACAACCAAAGAATTCCAGCTAATATTTGATCCGAAAATTCGTAGTTTCAAAGCTAAAGATAGAAGTATGGGAATCTAATTTTTCAACCATTAGATGGCAATTATCAAATCTATCAGAAACGGTACCAAACTTTATACAGAAACTCATATGAGCTTAATTTCAATACCATTGTTTTAGAATTATCTGACACTTGCGTAACTATTATTACAAAATCAAGATATTGGGAGGAGTATTCAAGTAAAAATATAGTTGAATGAACTTCTGCTTTGCATATAAGTTTTCGATATATTTTAAATTTATGATTTTGATCTCTAATGTTTAATATAACCTTACCTTCCTCAGTGATGATGACTTTTATCCTTGGATGCTAAAACGTGATAGTTTTAAAGATTGCTTTATAATTGAAGTTCCTTTTTTTTTTTTTTTTTTTTTTAACTTGAAAGTCTCTTTCGTCATAGAGATATTAGACGTGGCCCTAGACATGAAATCCAAACATAGGAGCACCAATCAGGTATTGAGTCTGCGTCTTGGTTATGAAAGGCAAAAACGCTCACCACAGCTGCAGTCGTGAGAGAGCCAGAGCTGTAGTCAAGGGCTCGATTTCTCTGTAAATTTGGGGGGGGGGCATCCAGATGCAGAAGGTATATATATGAGGATTTTTAAGACAAATTGCATTCAAATTATGCCAAATATTGTATATTCATGAAAACAATAGGGGGCCCTCATGAGCTTTGAGCGGTCCCGCTCCCCCCCCCCCCCAGGATCGGCGCCACTTGCTGTAGTTGGGGGTATATAGCAGTACACTTTATGCTTAATCTTAGTAATTGGAGTATATATTCTGCTTCAAGGCGTATAATACTTGGGTTTCATTTATATTTTACTTACTTATTTGCTAAATAGAGGTATGACTTCGGTGATAAGGTAACTATATCACTTTCTTTTCTATCTTATTCTTAGCTGAATTCAACTATATAGACCATGCGAAAAAGTTTGTTCTTTTCACTACTCTGTGATCACAAGAGAGATTAGGTAGATAGGATTAGAGTTTCGTTTCTCTTTCAGCATCAAGGTTACATGAGACGTGGACCTATAGCTTAACGTGAAATTCGAACCACATGAGCTCCCATAGGGAATCAAATTGGGTTCTCCCGCGTCAAAGGCGCCAACGTTAACTGTATAGCCACAAGGGACGTATAAAATAGAGAGAGGGAAAGCTACTTTAAATTTAAATGATCTCGAATAGTTTCCTGAATTGAGTGTTAGTGAACATATTCGTTTCAACGAAAACACTCAAAAAGATGTTGTGTACGACAAAAATAAGAAGCAATGAGTACAATTTATCTCAAGAAACAAAAAAAAAAAAAAAAAAATAGAAAAGAAAAACTAAGAGAGGCAGGTAACAATAGAAATCTTAGAATTAGTTTAAATGCATAGCGTAAATGGATCTCAGATTGTGGTGTAAAGAAGGTTTATTTAGTAGCGAGAAATAGAACAAGAACTCTTTTCGTAACGAGATTTAATACGACTCTTAAAGAAAGTGATATTGAGAATACAATGAATGGAAAGTAACCCTGAGAAGACAAGAGATTCAAAACTAAATATGATACTTATGTATCTTTCCATCGTATTTGATACAGTCTATTTGGTCTAGTGACATTCTAATAGCTCCTTTTTATGGGAAACTTTCAACAAATAATGCTGAAAACTGGCTAATGTCGAGAACAACAATCACTAGTCCAAAATGGGGTTGCACATTTGGTATCCAAATGTTCGAGGCTTGAGAAGCAAATGTAATACTTTCTTTTCTGCTTATGCGAACTATTGATTTGATATTATAGCTGTAACAGAATTTTGATTCAGTTAAAATCAGCATTCAGAATGGTTATTTTCCTCAAGTATATGAATATTTTCGTTCTGTCAGAGATTACTCTTTTAATCAGTGTAATCATAGTGGCAGTGTTGAACTTGCTACTAAAAAAAGGTAAAAGAAACTTAAGTTACCAACGGACATTAGTCTTCGAAACTGAGACTGGATGTGTATGGATTAAGATGGATCTGAATGCTGTTCATTTTAGCTTTGAAACGGATTGCCTTAAATAAAACCAAAATTTGGCCAAAGGAAATCACTATTATTTATTAAAAGAGATTTTCTTTGGTCATATTTTACTTTTATTTAAGGATATTGCTAGTGAGAAAAATTTACTACTTACATGTTATTCTGTTACATACTTTATAAACTATTGAAATTTTGTTGCTTCTAACGTAAGTTTTTTGAACTATGAAATAGTGATTATTGATGATTCCAACATATCTAAAGTTGAGTAGATTAACAGAAACTTTTTAGGAGATATAAATTATTACTCGAAATTCAAAGCTGGAATCTTATTTAATCTTTTCGGATGATAAGAATTTAAATGTAGATTTAAGTCTCAAGTGTTGATCTAATTCTACATAATATATATATTTAATAGATCTAGTAAAATTATGGTTCGTCCTGTTAAATATCTACATATAATACAAGAGATATCAAGAGATCAAGGTTTGTTATGTTATAAAAGTGAATATTTTTCTTTATATAGAGAAATTCAAGAAGTAGCTTGAACTAATATTTTGTTGAGTAAGATATTAATATCCTTGTACAAAAGGTTAATGACATCACAGCTAATGCAATTAATAATAATGTCCCAATGGTAATTAAGATATTCGACGTGGTATTCTTGTACTTTAATAAGATTACTTAATAAGAAAATTAATTTCCATAGGAAATATAAAAGAACTCAATTGATTTATGATTATGATGCGTTTAAAATGACTAGATGTTCAAATTTTAAGAAGTAACTTCTTGAAACTTGAAAATCTTATAAAATTGAAAATAAATAAAGAATAACTCCAAAACATTTTGGAAGTTTGTAAAGCATAAGTTGAATACTAAAGAAAGTAATAAGACCCTACTGGTTAATGATGAGTTTGTTTTAAACTCACACCAACTAACTGAAGTTCCGGCTAAACAGTTTGAAATCGTCTATTATAATGATGGTACAAATGAAAGTAATGATTATTTAATGGTTAATCAGGTTTGTAGTGATGTATTACTGTTAATCATAGTTGAGGTTATAAAAAGTTTAAATGTTAAAGCATCTGTTGGCCTTGACTTTACCGATTCTTATAGTTAAAGATATTTCTGAATTAATCACTCCATTTTTGATACCTTTGTTTAACTGCAGTCTAGCATCTCATATTGACCCCAATATATGGAAAGTGGTAGCAGTAGTTCCAAATCTCAAAACTGATGGAAAGACTGTAGATCACTTTTTCTTTTTACTTGATGTTATATCTAAGATTTTTGATCAACTTATTTTCAAATATTTGTACAACTCGATTCATCGTCGTATTGTCTCCGAACAATGCGGGTTTCATAAAGGATAAACCTATTAAATTGAATCTAAATATATTTCTTACTTCTTCTACATCTGTAGTGTACAATAGAGGTCAAGTGGACACAGTCTATTTTCATTTTGCTAAAGCTTTCAATAAGATTTCTCATCATATTCTTAAAAAAGCTCTCTCTTTTTGATATTCCTAATTCTTTAATACTTTGGTTTGTTTCTCATTTCTTTGATCGTAAATTTCTGATTCAATATGTGGGTTGTAAATGATCTATGTATAGAATTTATTCTGGTGAGTCGCAAGGATCCAACTTGGGTCACTTATTATTTATTATGTATGTGAATTACATTTGTAATACTTTGAGTTATCATTTTCTTTTATATCCTGAAAGATTTTTTCGTAAAGTTTAAAATTTTCATGCACATCTAATATTACAAGCAAATATTAATTCAATATCTGAATGGTAAAAAAATAATTTGTTGCCTCTGAACACTAACAAAACCAAAATAATATCAAATCAAGAAAAATCAATTTATCAATACAAGATTGATGACCATAAAATTGAAATGGTTTCCACTGTGAAAGTTTTGGATATTATAATTGATGATAAATTACTGTTTAATGAATATATTGATAAAAATTTGTCAAAGGCCAGAGGAAACTTGGGTCCTATTAAAAGCGTTGCTAGAGAGATGTATTAAACTTGTAAAGTTGTATATTATCTTATGTTAGATCCCACTTGGAATATGCTCCCTCGATGTAAAATAGGATCTTAATTTCGATTTCTGAATCTATTGGAGCCACTCAAATGTTGTTCTTGGCTTGACATCGATTTAAATTTAAATTCAATGACCTAATTAGTGATGCTATTCTTTCGAAACTTAATTCACTGTCCGTTACTAAAAGAAGAAATTTACAAGAATTCATATTTGATCATAATATAATTAATGGTTCGATTGACCTGATCGATTTATTTTACGCGTATATCAGTGTTTCATCTTATAATCCTTGATGAAGCTTTAACTTACCAGCTTTTTGCATGTAATGATACCTTGATTGGTAAACCAAAAACTATGGCAACTGACAACAAAACCATTTTAGTATTTGATATTTAAGAAATAAAAATCTGAAATTAAAAATTAATTTGTTGAATGACTCAGTAATGAATAATTCTTTTTTCTTGGTCGATTTCATGTGCACATATAGAATATTGTACTGTCAATATATACATTTTATATCATATATTTTTCTGCTCTACATTGTCTCATGTCTAACGCATGTTTGTAAGTTGTTTACAATATATTCTTCCATGATTTATCAATTCATGTATTTATTTCAATGTGACCAATTAATATCTCTATTGCTGTAGTGTCACTTGCATCAACAAAGAATAAGAATTACTATTATTGTTATGTTCCCCATTCTTCTTTTTCACAATTCTTCATTCGAAACATCTGTCCAGTGAATTTTTATTAACTTCCAAGAACCAGTACTATTTCTTCCAGGTATACTTCCAGTGGGCTCTCCCTTCCGTAGCTAAGATAAGCTAAATTGTAGTAACATGCTACTTTCCGTACAGGATATGTTCTTTAGCAAATAGTCTCTGAGTGCAGCCCCCATCATATTTTCATTTTGCATTCCGGACAAAATTTTCTGGAAGAAAGCTTCCGCGCTAACCCCTCTACTTTCAACTTAACCAAACTATCACATGACATCACACGTGCCACGTATTGTGTAATTTATTTTTAATTTTCTCCTACTTCTCTCTCTTTTCCCTTATTTCCTTCTTTCTCTCTCTCTCTCTCTCTCTCTCTCTCTCTCTCTCTCTCTCTTCTCAGCCTGATGAGCTTCTGCGAAAGTTCGTATACTGTTTTCTGTGTAAGCTAGACCGTATTTTAGTAAACGATCTGATATGTAATATTAAGTGTACTAATATTGATTCATAATGTTCACACCAATAGGTACAAGACATTAAAAGAACCAAAGAATCCCAGCGACCATTTGATCCGAAAATTAGTAGTCTCAAAGCTAAAGATAAAAGTATGGGAATATAATTTTTAAACCATTAAATGACAGTTATCAAACCTAGCAGAAATGGTACCAAAATTCATATAGAAATACATATGAGCTAAATTCCAATTCTCTTGCTTTATAATTATCTGGCATTTGCGTAACAACTATTACAAACTTGATCTCTATTAGATTGTTCTCTAATGTTTAATATAACCTTTCCTTCCTCAGTGATGGGTGACTTTTATCCTTGGATGCTGTGCAGTCACACATGTTAATGTTTTAAAGATTACATTATAATTGTGGTTGCCGCTTATTTCTTACTTTAAAGTCTTTTTCTTTACCGAAATAATATTAGACGTAAACCTAAACATTAAATCCAAACCATAGAAGCACCGATCGGGTATCGAATCTGTGTTGCTTATGAAAGTCAGAAACACCATTTAAGTATGAGAGAGCGAGTGCTATAGTCGAGGGTATACAAGGGGTGACTGAAAAGTTTTGAGTCTTAAGGAAACTATAGTAAGTACAGATTTGGTAATACCTTTATTTTTCAACACAATTTCCTTGGAGAGCGACACACTGGCTCCAACGGTGCTGCAGTGCTCTTATCACAGTAGAAAAAAATTTCTTAGATTGTGACTACAGAAACTCCTCCTCCACGGCTGTCATGACGTCATTATTCCTTGCAAAACGTCGTTCTGCTAGGGCCTTTTTTAGATTAAGGAACAAGTGGAGGTCTGAGGGGCCAGATCTGGAGAATAGGATGGATGAGGAACGAGTTCAAAGCCGCATTCGTGAATAGTAGCCATGGCAACCGCTGATGTGCGGTCGGGAGCATTGTCATGATGGTAGAAAACGCCTCTGGAGATCATTTGTGGCCTTTTTTCTTGAATTTGCACTCAAAGGTTTTTTTCAAAAGGTCACTATGGTGTTGTCCTGTGATGGTATGACCCCTTTCCAGGTAATCAATGAATATCACACCTTGGGAATCCCAAAAAACAGAGGCCATCATTTTGCCAGCGGAGGGGATCACCTTTGCCTTCTTTGGGGTAGGGGGGAGGGGTGCTTCCATTGTTTGGATTGTTGCTTTGTTTCTGGCTGGTAATGGTGTACCCATCACTCGTCCATAATGATGAAGCGACAGAGAAAATCGTCCACATCAGTTTCTAATAGTTTCAAATTGTCCACGGATAGGAGATACCGAGTGCGTTTTTGTTCGGGAGTCAGAAGACGTGGGACCTATCCAGCAGGAACTTTTGATAAACCAAGTTCATTCTTCAGAATATGATCTGCTCGCTCCTGCGACATGCCTAGCCTATCTGCTATCCATCGAGTTGACAATCGGCGATCTTCTATGATTATATCAAGTACCAGGCCAATGTTTTCCGTGGTGGTAGCACTTGATGGTCTCCCAGATCTCGGCTCATCTTCAACACTACGCCTATCACACTTGAATCCCTGCACCCATCTTTAGATGGTGGCATATAAAGGGACAGATTTACCTATGATATTGACCATATCCTGGTGGATCTCAAATGCCGATATTCCTTTTCATTGCAGATACTTGATGACTGACCTGTACTCGATTTTTTTCAATTTTCCCAACTTCTGCCATCTCACTCACTTCAAGAGCCTGTAAAAGACAAAAGAAATTACTTAGAACCAAGAGCTTGATACATATAATAACAAAGATTGTACTATTCTAATGCATATAATAATTCTATTCTAGATTCTCATTTTCTATGTTAGGCTCACAACTTTGCAGTCACCCCTCGTATGGCCGAACACTTTCTGCTTAATCTTAGTCATTAAAGTATACGCCTTCTGCTTCAAGGCATATAGTATTTGGTTTCCTTCATATGTGCTTATTTATTAAATCGAAGCATGACTTCAGTGATGAAGTAACTGTATGATTTTCTCTTATATCTTGTTTTCAGCTGCTTTTCAACTATATAGATCATGCGTCAAAAATTTTTTACTACTCTGTGATCACAAGAGAGATTAGGCTGATAGGATTAGAGTTTAGTTTCTCTTTCAGTATCAAGTTGCATGAGACATTGACTTATAGCTTAATGTGGAATTCGAACCACATGAGCTCCTGCAGGAAATCAAACCCGGTTTTCCCATGCCGAAGACGTGTACGTTAACTACATAGCCGTAAATAAGTGTGAGAAAAGAGAAAGATAGAGGGTAGGTGAGGGAAGAGAGTCTCTGTCCAAGTTTGTGTTGTTTTCATCAGTGAGTATCACTACGAAAGCTTTAACTTGTATAGCTTGTAATACTCATATGTTCACCCAACTTCTCACAACAATTTTATTAATTCCTTCTGACGTATCGGGCGTAATTTCCTCAGTTCCTCCTCGCAGCTGGTTGGTTTCTTATTCATATTAACATCCATGTATGATATTAATGAAGTGAATTATCTAAGCAGTATCAACAAGAAAATAGTATAAAATATTTCTAGACTATAAAACAGCTTGCAGCCTTTATATTTTAATGGAATTATTAATATATGCATTTTACATTGTTCATTTTTTTAAATTGCCTTCTATATTGTCATATGAATTTTATGTCAATCGTAGATGTTCACAAAATTGCGTATATCCTGGGAAAATCTTAGGACCTTGCTGATATTGGAAAGTGAAAGAACTTGAAGTAATTATAATTTATTTTTTATTTCTTCGATTATAAAATAAATTAGTGTGATAAACTTGAACACATGGAATGGAATGTAGTTTGTGTTTTAGTTAATATATATGTGTATTCTGGCAAACGCTCACTTTTGAAACAAGTTTAGCTCAAACTCGGAACGCTCAAACTCAAGCTTTTTAAAAGGAACACGCTTGAAAGGAGGAGAGCTAAGGAAAACACTCTCTGATGATTTAATAACTAATAATATTTACAATAGCGCACATTGAGAACAGTTCAGATTACAACTAGAAACATTAGGGCAAAATTTATTACTTTACAAAGAAAGAATAATGTCTAAAGAACTCATTTATACAAACAGAAAATCTGTAATTATAGTAATAAGGTAGAATGTGACCTTCATATATGCCTCCATAAAAGAAGCACTCTACATGTCTTATGTACCCGGACACATATTAAGCACTTGTTTGGAGTATTGTAAATCTGAGTGACTTCCACCTCTGCGCATTTGGGGCCTTTACATTATGCCACTCTCATGCCTTTGCTCCTTAAGTCCTTGCATTTCCCTGTGTGTAATGAAACAAATATCCTTGCCCAGCACGTTTAGTGAAATGGCAATCTGCTAACGGAATAAGTGTATTTAAAGCATTAAGATATTTGTTTGGTCTAAAATAAACACTATTTTGCAGCCATATTTTGTATACTTGGCAGTTTTCAACCTGTACGAAAAGCTTAAATCCATCCACATTATACAACGTTTGCAGTACCAGAATAAATGCTTTCAAAATGAATAAATCCGTGTGAAATTGCTTGGCATCAATCAAGGTTCATTTATCATTTTTAATTTTTAAACTTTTTCTCATATACTATATCTTAACTTTTTTTTAATTTTATCTGTACTATTACCGTATACATTGGCAGCACAAAACTGTTTTTTTAAAAATTTTAATCCAGCTAGTTTGAGTGGCTGTCATTTCTGTAGAATAGTGTGTACCAATATGTAACTTGGCAGACGTTAGCTTAAACTTGAATACCTTAGGACTGGGCTACTAATAAACATTGCAACAAACACCATTTCCTTAAGTACTTTCTCTTCTTTAATTTTGTCTCTTAGCATAAAAATCCCTAAGTGAATCTTAATAGGTGAAAATTACTTCCTAAGTTAGTATCGAAATTTAATAAATTCTATTTTTTAGAGCTGAAGTTTGTAATGAAGTGGTGTGAAACATCGAATTTATTTTTTAATTATAATTTGATATGGTACTGTAGTTATTATAGCTGGAATAACAGCTGATACACTTTTTCCTGCAATTTTTATGATTTTTCAAAATTTGAAATTTTGTAATTTTTGGAATATTTAATGTATGATACCTCTGATGGGACATGGAATATATATATATATATATATATATATATATATATATATATATATATATATAAAACAGGCATGTTCAAGTTGGAACTGAATATGAGACAATCACGGAGGACTTACTTGCGTCGAGGGCCATACGAAAAAATGTATAACATTTTCACAATAATTGAATTGCTATATTCAATGGAAAAACTCGTTTATCATACACTAACATCATAGGAATACAAAAACTGTAATCAAAATATTTTATTACAGTCAGAAAAGGAAAACTCTAGTGCTTACTTTTCTACTTTTGCCGAGATTCGAAGCACGTTGACGAGAACACAAGGAAAAGGATGAGGGTGTAAAGAAACGTTGGTTTACGTGTTGTTTTCTCATCGTTGCCAGGTGACGAGAAGTAAGTCTCACTCTATGTGGTAGAAGGTTGGAAACTTTTTCAATTTAATTTAAGAGAATACATGAGAAATACATTTTAAATACGGAGTCAGGCGAGCCGAATAAAAGAGTTCAGTGGGCTTAAGCCGGTCCCTTATTAACTTTTCAGATGGAAGTGGCAGTCAATATAAGAATAGAAAACAAATCAAACATTTCCAACCACAAAACAGATTTTGGACTAGGAATTGAGCGACTTTTTTTTTTTTTTTTTTTTTTTTTTTTTTGTTTGTTTGAATGTCTACGATGAAATGTCTACGGGCAATGAATGTCTACGGGCAAGAATGTCTACGATGAAATAGGAGGCACAATAAAGTGTAAAGTAAGTAAAGTCAACTTCCAAAGAACAAGAGATCAAATCCTCTGTAGAGAAAATGTTTGATTTCTGCAAATAAAACATTAAATGTATTACCTATTTTCTCATACTACAAGAAAATTACTACTCATATACTTTAAAACCGGCGAAAATACAACCTATTACTTTAAAAAATCATAAAGTAATGACATGATTACACAATGAGTGTTAATTTACATAAATTGGTGATTAGATTTTAAGGGACTCATCCAGTGTGTTGAGCTAAAAGAACATTTTAATAACCTACAAGCATTAGCTTGTAAGACGACCAGTAAGCAAATGCATTAAAAAACAGGAGAAAAAACTTAAAAAGTAAAGTTACAGGTTACTGTACTAAACTTTCTTGCTCCAATTTCTTAAAATAAATCAAGTTATGCTGCAGGCATTACTGAGACGCTTATTTATGAAACACGAACAAAATTACAAAGCGTTTCCGAAAAGCTTTGTAGAAAGAAAATTTATCCCAAAAGTAAACTACTCTTTCTCGATCTTTTTGAGGTATACTTATGCCATTTATTAGAGTTACTAATGAAATATTTGTTGATAAAATACCAACAAAATTGCATGAGTCATATATGAAGAAATTGTCTTTTAAAAAATAAGAAAAAAAAAAACTCATCCCCAAAAGTGAACTACCCCTTGTGAATATTTTCATCGCTAGAGATTTATGTATCTTTATAAACTAACTAGCTAACTAACTTAACTATGGCCTATGGAACCCAGAAGTTCAATGCCGCGTTCACAAAAGCACTCCACTTACTTCTATCCTTAGCCAATTGCATCCAGTTTTTACTTTGTATTCCTATTTCTGCGAGATCCATCTTAATATTGTTCTCCCATCTGCGCCTAGGTTTTCCTAATGGTCGTTTTCCGATTGGTCTTCCAGTTAAGACTTTGAAAGCATTCCTACTTTCTTCTATCGAATTCGAATTTAAATGAACGTCTGAAAAGATAACGTTGCGCTACGGAAACTGTTACGAAATATTTTAATTTTTAATAAAGAAGTACATACTCTGGTTAGAAAAATAAAATAAAAAAAAAAAAAGATGTTGTCTGTATCAGTGAGAACTGTTCCGTCAGCTTTCTTTCATACATAAGCACAAGTTCGATAGCCTTTTTTAAATTCGTTGATCCCCTTATACATGTCCCGAATGTTTTTATTTTTACTATTATCTTCAAGTTCCTCCGTCTGATGTCTACGAAATTTTGTGTAGTTATTTCATTCGGATTTTGTAGGCAACGTAGGCTTGTTTTCTCTTCTTTGCTAGTTCAATGCATTCCTAGTCGAACCATGGTTTGTTTCTACGTATTTCCGCGTGTCCCAATTTTTCTTTTGCTGAAATTTTAATGCTATCTCTAATTACAATCCAAGTATTCTCAACACTAGTGCACTCTGAATCTTCTAAAACCGAGAATCTATTCGAAAACTTCAATTTGGTATTTCTGTCTTAACTGGCTCTCTTCCTTTTTTTTTTTTTTTTTTTAACTAAATCTCTCCTTTTTCAGACATTGAATATTTCCTTTATTCAACGATAATCTCTCTTTTATTATCGCTGCTACCAAGTAGTGATCAGTGTCACAATCTAAACAATCGAACATCAATTATGCTAGATTGTCTTCTTCTATCTATTAAAACGTGATCAATTTGATTATGTGTTTTTCCATCTGGTGAGGTCCACGTGTATTCATGAACATCTCGATGTAAAAATTTTGTACTCTTCA
This sequence comes from Thermobia domestica, assembly GCF_964235325.1. Lineage (NCBI taxonomy): Eukaryota > Metazoa > Arthropoda > Insecta > Zygentoma > Lepismatidae > Thermobia > Thermobia domestica. The sequence continues at coordinate 118,836,709 of NC_137461.1, forward strand.
CTATAAGGTTTTTAGATGTTGCAAAGTTCACGAGTCTAATACCGTTGTCATTACTTTCCTTATGCAGATTTTAGTGTAATCAGTTTGAAAATATCCTCTCGTCGTACCTTCGAATTGAAATTTCCTAATAAAATTTTCATATGGTATCGCGGGAGTTGGTCAAATATCCGTTCCATTTCTTCGTAAAAACTGTCTTTTATATCGTCATCCTTATCTTCTGTTGGGACATGTACACTTAAAACAATAATATCACACCATCTACCCTTAAGAATAATAAAAGAAAGTCTATCAGTAACAAATTCAACTCGCTTAATTACTGATATTATTCGTTTGTGAACAAAAAAAAAACTTGTTCCTAATTGGTTAGTTTTATTTCCTTCCCCGTTAAAGAAAGTAAAATTTCCGGATTTCACAGATTCATTTCCTTCCCACGAAACTTCCTGAACTCATAGTAGGTCCATCCAATATTTCTATAAGTCACTCGATACGGATTTTAATGCGCCTGCCTTATAAAGACTTCTAATAATCCATGTTCCAAATCTCATGTCCATTTTCTTTTGCTGAGGTCGTGCCAAGTTATTAGCCCTGGTCCGAGGGTTCTGTGAATGTTTCTAAAAAATTGCCTTTTTTTTACAGGATAAGGTTGTTAGCCTTACCCAAACCCTCAAGCTTGAGGACCACTCCTTGTCATCTGTCCGTGACTGCTTATTCAGTATATTCGCAGCTAACGTCTGTATCTAGAGGCCTTCTCCTCGATGCCATGGTGACAGGAACCCACATTACAGGGTTTATGTATAGGGTTATTAATCAAATATTTGTTTGAGAAATGTAAACAAAATCGCCTCATTCGTTTTGAGGAAATCATTAGGGAAAAGCTCACTCCCAAGTGTAAACTATTTCTTGTGGACTTTGAGGAAAAGAATGAGTTATGCCATATTGTCAGGATATTACTGAAATATTTACAAGTATTATGGTCGTAAAGAGAATGTGTGTCATCGTTAGGACAATACAATAATCTACTACTTAACACTGTACTTTGTTATATATATATATACAGTACACAAATAGGTCTGTATAACAATCTCTTTAAGTAAAATAAAAGCTCTTAATTATTATTGGAAACGAATGACACTTTTCAGCTCCACAAAAGTTACTTTTTCTCAAAAGCAACACATTAGAATTTGCCCTCATGCATGTTATCTCGTTCACTCGAAGTGATCTATCTACTATGTACGTTTTATACTTGGACAATATTCTAGTTCAACAAAAATTAAAATTTCAGATTTTATGATAATTTCAAGCTATATCCCATTAACCATACTATGCTGTCATGTTCCTAGTATCATAATGAAGATGATAATGAGAATCTGTTTCAGTATCAGTTTTACTTCACTAAATGTAATGGTTTTGGTACATCAATTTTTAGGTTTACAAATTAATCAGTTTTCTCCATTTTCTCGGAAACTACAGATGCATATTATTTTGTTCAGGTAAATAAAATATATCAACTGATGTATTCCTTGTCTTTGGACATTTCATTTTGGACAAAATCGTCTCAAGTCATTTTTCAGAAAATCGTCTTGAAAAAAAAATCAACCCAGAAATCAACTACATTTTGTCGATTTTTTAAAAACCTTAGAGTTACGCCAAATTGATAGGTTCTTAATGAAACAATTATTTATGAAATATGGAAAAAAATGGCCTGAGTCGGTTTGGAGAAACTCGTCTGGAGAGTCTTACCGCAAGATTAGCTTACCACTTATGGATTTTTTCAGGGCAAATGAATCGTCATTTTGTCAGATTATTAATTTATATTTATATTAAAAATTTATTTATGAAATGTTAACAAAATCGCCGTAGTCGCTTTTGAGAAAATCGTCCTAAAATAACTCACAACCCAAAAGTAATTACAATGTCTGGATAAAATTGCTTATACCACAATGTTGGGTTGTTATTGAAATATTCATATATGAAATATAAACAAAATCGTTAAAGCTGTTTATGGGAAAATTGCATTTTTTTAAATTTATATCCTTCAGTAAACTACTATTATTTTTGGGGTACGAAGAAAATTTGAGAGATCTTCCTGGGAAATCTATATATATAAAATTGAAAGTGACTATGTTTGTGACTCTTAATCCCTTGAACCACCCAACCGATCTCGATCAAATTTTCAACATTCATGAAGTTCGGGTCTGTGAGTGTTTTTGTCTATTCACTTTGATGGTAGAACTTATAGGAGGGGAAGGAGAAGAGATATAAAAAGAAGTAAAACTTAATAACTCTTGAATCACCCCATCTATCTCGATCAAATTTTCAACATAGATGAAGTTCGTGCCTGTGATGTTTTCATTTCACTTTGACGGTACAACATACGGGAGGGGGAGGAGAGGTAGATATACAAAAATCAATATATATAAATAAATGTGACTATGTTCGTGAGTTAATAGCTCTTGAACCACCGTACCGATCCCAATCAAATTTTCAACATAGATGAAGTTCGAAACTGGGATATTTTTTTCATTTTGACGGTAGAACTTAGGGAAGAGGGACAGGAGAAGGGGAAATATATAAAAATGAGTAAAACTTAATAACTCTAGAACCACCCAACCAATCTCGATCAAATCTTCAACACAGATAAGGTTCGAGTCTGGGAAGTTTTCTCCACTTCATTTTGGCGTTGTAACGTAGGAGAGCGGAAGGAGGGAGATCTATATTCAAAAAAATTAAAAAGGAAAGTGACTTTCTTTGTGACTTCATCACTCTTAAACGATTCGACCGATCTCGATCAAATTTTCAACTTAGATGAAGTTCGGACCTGACATAGATTTTATCGTATCAATTTGACGGTGCAGGTTCGGAGGGGGGGGAGGAGAGATATTTAAAAATGATCGAAAATGACCGATATTAGTGTCGAATCTATAGTTTTCGAGGTCACTAAGAAGAACAATGACACTTTCGATGCTGTTTAAATCCAAATTTAGCCCTTCAACTTGGGGGAAGGGGAAGATATAAAAATGATCGAAAATGACCAATATTAGAGTTAAATCCACACTTTTCGGGGTCACTGAGTTGAACAGTGACACTTCCGACTCCGTTTAAATCCAAATTCAGCCCCCAACTTGGGGAAGGGGAGGGAGAGGTACATAAAACTGATAAGAAATGATCAATATTAGTGTCTAATTCATTGTTTTCGGGGTTGCTGAAATGAACAGTGACACTTCCGATCCCATTTAAATTCAAATTCAGACACGCAACATGAGCGAGGAGGAGGAGAGAGAAGTATAAAAATGATCGAAAATGACCAATATAGCGCTTCAGTAATAATAAAAAGTGACTGACTGACGGAACTTATTACCCGTTTTTCTTAATTTAACCCAGCGAAACGGGTAATTGATGCTAGTTTTATAAAAATCTTACATTTTAACTTTGACACGGATATGTTGAACAATATGGCCTCTAGGAAAAATGTACATACATCGGGGTGGATGAACAGACAGATGCACATTCTAAAAACAATTTTGCGGCACGTGGAAGTCTGTTAAAATCTCAAATTTGTTTTCTCCACTGTAGCCATTCTTTTTTCTCCCTATTGTCTAAAGTAAAAACGAAACCTGACTAATGTTCAATTTATTTCTTGCTGAAAAGTTCTAATTTAATCCAGAAAATGCCACAAGCTTCAAGTTTACAATGGTAAGAAAAGAAAAGAAAAAAGTCAAATATTTGCCCTACTACTTACATTTTGATATTACATGAAGTGATCTTTTAAAATATCAAGGTGATTTTTTTTTATTCCGAGATGATTTTTTTTTGTACAAAACTTGCAGGTTCCAACAATTTCTATTCTTTTGATTTCTGTAAAATAAAATAATCTATCAATTATGCACAAAGCAAAAAATTTTCTCTGTACATAACTATCTCTGTAACCTTTCTCTATACCTTTGGTTTGTACATAACTATCGTGTTATAATTTTAGATAAACATTAAAAAAAAAATGATACATTTCGCCAACTAAACAAATATCATTTGAAATAGATGTATTTCCAGTCAGCTCGAGCTATTTCTAGCATTAACCTTAACATGCATCATTTGTTTAAAGACAAATTAGATTTAAAGTCTTTTTTTAGAGATTGGACAACAGCAAACACACATATAGACGATTGCATTATTTTGTGAAAATAACAATATCCGATGTTGAGCGTGAAATTAAACGTGGTCTTACGCTCAAATGCACTTTTTCTCGAGTTACCTCATGACAGAACTTACGAGAAACGAACGTCCTCAAGTGACCCAGCTCATATGAGCCTGCTCATTTACAATCCAGTGTATAGTTTAAGAAGAAAGATTAATTACTTTCTGAGGAAATAATTAAACAAATGAAAAAAGGATATTTTTTCATAACGTAGTATAAAATAGGAAACAATGAGATAAAATGTTTTAAAAAAATACTTTTGAAAACAACACCTTTTAAAATGCATTGAAAAATTTTGATATGTATACATCAGTAAAGCGTTTGATATTATAAATCACGATATTCTTCTTAGCAAGCTTAAAATTTTTAATTTTTCACGCTCTATATCACACTCTATATCAATTCTTATCGTCATATCTGCGTGAACGTGTAAGCTATAGAAATGTACTGACTTCTGAATTTGTAGTTCACTCAGGGGTTTCGCAGGGTTCAAACTTAAAACATTAGTGGTTTTTGTTATATATTCATCATTTACCTCGTGTAATAAAGGACAAAAGCAGTTACATGCAGATTATTTAAAATTTTACAGTGTTATACGTTCAGAGAGGGATTGTATAAGTTCTCAAAATTACATTAATGAACTTTCTAATTGGTGCAAAATAAACAAACTACTGTTAAATACTGAGAAATACAGTGAATTGTCTTATATAAAAAAGAAAAAGCACTTTGAATTTGAATATGACATAAATAGCATACAACTGCAAAGAGCTGACCGTATAACTGATATTGGTATGTCAATAAGATAAAATTTCTCGTTTGAAATGTTAATCTAAATTGGATTGTAAATTAAGCTTACAGAAATCTCAGGTTTGTTATGAGATTCGGATGTAAGTTTAAGAACATCGATGTGCTTAAAACTCTCCATAATGCATATCTACGTCCCAAATTAGAATACGGATCGATAATTTTGGGACCCTAGTTCACAAAAATATGTATACCATCTTGAGTCAGTTCAATCCAAATTTGTGCGTTATTTAGTATACATTTAATACACAAAAGTACAGGAACATATCCTCGATATGAAAAATATGTTGCACTTTTGTCAAATTATTTATTGCATTCCCTTGAAACAAGACAAGCTATTTTTTTTTCCAAATTTATACATAATCGGATAGATTCATCTATATTATTATCAGAAATATCCTATCATATCCTGAACAAAAAATGTGCTCTCGGTTACAAACATTTCATAAAGTATCACAGCATACGAATATTGAGTACATCGCCTATGAGAACGTGCACTTTGTATAACACTGTCAGATAAAAAGTTATACAATAAATATAAAACAATATTTTGATCATATAATTTAGTATATAGAAGACATGCTTATGAATTTTAACTATGTACATACTATATACTGCTGAACACTATCAATAGCTATGTACTTATTGTTCAAATTAAAACTGTTTAGCTTTTCTTCGATCTTCTTTCCTCATTTTCAATTTCTCTTCGACGACCTTTCTTTATTTTCAAGTCATGATAGAAGAAAAGAAAAATAGTGATTCTGACAAAATTCGAATTCAATATGAAAAATCGCCTGAATCGTTTTGAAGAAAATCGTCTGGGAAAACTCACCACAAGATTAAACTAGCTCTTATGGATTTTTTCAGGACAAATGAATTGTCATTCATTTACATTTATATCCAAAAAAAATATTCATTAAATGTTAACAAAATCGCCTTACTCTTTTCTGAGAAAATCGTCCGAAAGTAACTCACAAGCCGAAAGTAATTACAATTTCTGGATATTTCCTAGAAAAATAGCTTATACCACAGTATGGTTGTTAATAAAATATTCATGTATGAAATAAAAACAAAATCGTTAAAACCATTTTTTTGGGGGGGGGATTACAATTTTTTTATCTATATCCTTCAGTAAACTACCATTATTTTTAGGGTAGAAAGAAAAATCAACAGACCCTTTTTGGAAATCTTATAAAAGGTTTATATTTCAACTTTGGTACGGATGTGTTCAACAATATGGACTCTAGGAAACGTACATACATCGGGACGGGCAAACGAACAGATGGACATTATAAAAGGACTTTTTCTTCATATAGAGACCATGATACGTGGAAATCCGTTCAAATCTCGACTTTTATTTATTTTTTTTTTTATAATAGCCATACTTTTTTTCTCTCCTATCGTCAAAAGTAGAAAAAAACTGACTAATGTATAATTTACTTCTTGCTAAAAAAAAAAAAAAATCTAATTTAATCCAGAAGATGCCGCAAGTTTTAAGTTTACAATAGTAAGAAAAGAAAAGAAAGAATTCAAACATTTGGCCCTAATACCGGTATTTACAGTTTGTTATTATATGAAGAAATTCAAGAAATGATTGTTAAAAAAAAAATATCAAGGTGAATCACAGAATTTGAGCAATCTGAAAATAAACAGTTCGACAGACATGATTTTCGGATGTCTGTCTGACTATTTACTCGGCTGTTCATCTCGATCTGCATACATGTACATAGAGACCATACCGCTCAACTTATCCTCAGCTTTCAAACTAAAATGCCAATTCTAATACTATTAGATTATTTGGAACATTTTAGCTAAATAAGATTAAATTCTATATTCAGACATGTACATTATCAATCTCCCAAGCTTTTCAATATGTAACTAGATTAATAAAGTAGAAAAAGAAACTGTCCAAGTTTAAGCTGCACCTTAAGATTTTTTATAAGATTCTCCAAAGAAGCTAGTCGGATTTTCTTTACTTTCAAAGATAATGGTAGTTTATTGACGGATGAAAATTTTAAAAATGCTATTATCTCGAAAACGACTCTAACGATTTTTCATATTTCATAAATTAATATTTGTTTAACAGCGATATAATATGATGTAAGTAAATTTTCTGGAAAAGATCCAGAACGATTTATTCTTGGAATGAATTCTTTTTCGACGATTTTCTCAGAGCCGCTTCAGATGATTTTGTTCATATTTCACTATAAATATTGAACCCTACAATATGTCAAGTGTAGATTTATCTATGCGATGAAAGTTGAGACTGTGTCGTCTTGCAAAGGTGTCGTGAAAATAATGTCTCATCCCGAAAAGTATATCTGTTTCTGTAGGAAGATGTCTGTCTCGTCTAGTGTTATCATTTGTCCTGAATAAAGCGGGACATCCCGAATTTTAAGAAAACTTTCTGTCCCTAATTACACCTAAAGCGGACGGATTATATGGTGGGACTGTCAAATTAACCAAAACACGTCAAATGAACCAAAACATGCAACAGAAATTCTTAATGACATGTGTGACATTTTTATCCACATGTGTACCCATGACCATCGACATATTGCTATGGTTAGTTATATCGTTAAAATTTTTCGTGTTGTTAGCAGTGAAATCACTGACAATAATGTGATCCTTTCTTTGCACCGATTCAATAATTCAAAACTTCTGTTCAACTGACCGCCAACAAACTGAAGCTACGAGTTTTCTGTTTCGTCTGTTTTTGGTTTAAGTTTTCATCATATTTTTATTCAATTATATACATATTTCTCTCTATTATCTTTTATAAATTGTTCTATGTACAAATTTGGGTTTGAGAAACCAACGATCTGCACATGTTGAATAAGTGTCCAGCTTTAGGCTTACCTCGTATCTCATCATAAAAATTCTGTCTTGTCATCAATTCTTCATAATTTATTTCTCCTGAAAAATATAAAAAAAACGTAGTTTACTTTTAGAGGTGAGTTCTTCAAAGGATTTTCTCGAAGAATGAAAGAAAGAAAAAGTCCGACGATTAGTTTATATTTCATAAATGTTTGAATAACAATTCTACAGCATGGCATAAGTATTTTCTCCTGAAGGCCCACAAGGATGGTTTACTCTTAGAGAAGTTTTTTTTTTTTTTTTTTTTTTTTGCATAACAATTTTATCCAAAACGACTCAAGAGATTTTCTTCATAAATATTTTATTAGCAACCCTACAGTATGGCGTGTGAACTTTGATATATATATATATATATATATATATATATATATATATATATAACTGGCAACAGTCGACAATGAATGTTTTGCACTACTCTACCCTGGTGAATCCATTCCTTTTTACTTTTTTGATGTTTTTATTATTTTTTCTCCTATTTTTATCCTCCATGAAGAAGGCTTCAGAGGTAAGCTGAAAGCCAGAAATTTTATTTTTCAGGAATCAAAATTTCAAGTGGTAAAATTAGTGTTAAAATTTCTGAAGGTGCTTGCCAGAAGAGACAATTTATTCTTAAGAGTGAGGTATTTTTAGACGTTGTTCTCAAAAACAATTCAACTGATTTTATTCATATGTCATATATAAATATTTCGTTAACAAACTTACAATATAATATAACTGTTTATCTTGAAAAAAAAATCCATAAGGAGTATTTTACTCTGAAAAGTGACCTTTTATGGCATAATTTACTGAAACATGACACAGAATATTTTATTAATATCTAATAATCACATATTTCACTAATAATCCTACAGTATGACGTGTTATTTTCTTTGGGAAAAGGCAAATGCAGTAGCTTGCAAGTTGGGTGAGTTTTTGACTTCGAAGGACGACAGTACTGAAGGCTTGTGATAGTGAAAAAAATAAACTAGCAATTTCGGGTAGTTTACTAGTTTCATGGCTTGTACGTGCCTAAGAAGTGATTTCCGAACTCTGTCCATCTGTTCGTTCCTATGACAAGACGTCTGAAAGCCACTCCATTCAATATATCAAGACCAACTTTGCAGGGATAATTTCAACGAAGAGAGAATCAAGCATCGCTATACTTGTTGAGAAAAAACCTCTGCCTACTATGTTTATGTTTCATTAGTAATCTTAAAACGATGCATAATTCATTATATATCACAAACTTTTTGAAAGTTTAATACACTAATGTGGGTGTACTTTATTCAAATGACTCCGGAAAATGTCAGAAACTATTTTCCCGAAATTTTGTGAAAAATATTATATATGTATATGTATAAAATGTAGAATATGATAAAATCCATTTCTCAAGAAACTTCAAAGTATGTTCTACTGATAAGATGATTTTTCATTGGAAGATATTTTACGAGAAATGTGTATTGTAATTTTGTACAAATTTTATAAATAAATGTTTCAGTTGTAAATGCAGCTTAATATATTTCAATTTGACAAATAGAAGGAAGAAAATTTAGTATGGTAGTCTGTACCTTTTATTACAATTATTAATTTGTAGTGACTTCTGACAAAGCATGTACACCTCTCAAGTTAATCAGGTTTTAATCTTGAACGATTTGAATATAAATAAAATACAGTATTTAGTAATTACATTTGTGTTTAAGAATCGTGACATAGTTTTTATTTATTTACTTATCTACTTAAAGTAACTGAAGCCTTGATGTCTTTTTATCTGTGAAGGAATAAGTTTCATCTTTTAGCAAATTTCCTTCACATCACTTGCTACTGTATCATTTAAACTTGCATTAAACAGTCTCGGACTGGGAGGTACAGGGCCCAAGCACGACCCTCACTTGGAGGGCCCCATCTTTCCTTCCCTTCCCATGTAGCATGTAGGAGTATTCATAGGGCCCCAATACACATTTAGACAATATGATGCTGGAGCCCCATTCTTCATATTGTTGAAATATATTCTTATTAAGCCACAAACAATGGGCCCCAAACAGGAATTTCAATAATGGAATCCCAAGACTACATTAAATGCTGGGGAACTCTGGGAGTGAAACAAACTACAACGAGTAACTATGCTCCAACACAACAGGCATGTTTTATCTTACTTTCCATGTTATTCAGTATTCATTATTAAATATGTTTCGAGAGGGCCCTGGCAGGGATTCCTGCCCTCCCGCCCTGGCCATTCCGAGACTGGTATTACATACACACTAATTTCAATTTTTATAAATTTGATGTAAAACATGTTATAAATGTGTATTACGTTAATGACGTAAACAAGCATTCAATAGAAAAGAGGACTGCTAACATTAAGAAATGTGTCGTTGAACGTTCGAAAACGATTTATTAAGACTCTGGTATGAAGCGTAGCGCCCTACGGATCAAAGACGAGAACATTAAGAAAAGCTGAAATATCCAAGCTGGAAGCATCTGAAGTGTGGTGTTAACGCAGAATGTTGCGCATATCATGGACCAAAAGGAAAAGGAATGAAGACATACTAAAGGAAGCTAATGAAGGACGACAGATCATGAAGATAATAGGAAAAAGAAGAAACAGCATGCTTGGTCATCTTATTCGTCACTTCGATTGGATCACCGTGTTGGTAGAGAGAAATACAGAAGGAAACCCAGGAAGAGGAAGACCAAGGATAGAATATCTAGCAGCAGATATGAAGAGGAGACCTTATCAAAGTATAAAACAGCTGTCCCAATTGAGAGAAAAGTTTTAAAATTTCCATGTTTCCCACCTATCTATGGTCGAGGAGAGAAAAAAGAATTACTTAGGTAAATTGGTGTGCAAGCACATTTTAAACCCATTATATATTATTACTTAAAGTTTTCTTCATGAGTTCTTCAGTCAAACAATATGGTCGACTTAACAATTCAATAACGCTCGCGGACCACTAAGCTGCTTTGTTATATTTTTTAATTGTTTTTAATCGTATTTTCATGATAAGTAACTAACTCTTTAACAGAGTGCAGGTCACAGCAGAAAGATTTGCGGGCCACTTTTGAACCGCAGACCATGAGTTGAAGACTGCTGCTACACCAACAATTATGCGATTTATGCAAACTAGTAATTTTAAATCGGCAATTAATAATTCAACAAGTGGCAGCAGAGAGCAACATCTATTAGCATAACTGTTTATTATTATAATTAGCGTGATAGACAGGCCGAGACATTTGTCATTTGTTATTAGGATTGAAAGTTAAGCATTAAAAAAAAAAAAAAAAGAATTTTCATTATTTAAACTTTTTAATATTGTTTATGATCATTGTTAATTTGTAAATTCCTTTCTTGAAATGTCAACAATCGAACAGTTGCTAAGTATTAAGTTTCTTTTCTTTGTGCGGTATGGTTAAACTTAATGTACCGTATACAGGTAAGTCTCCCCACTTTTTTTTTCTAGTGGCGTTGAGGTTAAAAACGTTACTAGGAATGAAGAAGTGGCTGTGTACAAGGACTAGCATGAATGTTAAATCAATATGCTAGTTTGTAACTTGGCTGTTAAGATTACTTAGGGGCAACAGAGGGAAGGGGAACAAGACCCTCTATGAAAAGGAAGCTTTGACGGTTGTTTACCTTAATGGTATCTTCCTCAGGTTCCTTTCCCCTTTTGTAATTTGCAGGCCATGGGCGCTGAGGGCCTTTATACAATCAATTGGCATCTTCTCAGGCCCGGTAAATTCCCGAAAGATGCTTGTATAGTTAAAAAATGTAAAAAAAAAAAAAAAATTAAAAATGTAACTTTGAACGCTGTTTCTGGAACTAAAGAGTTATCTTTACATTTCAAAATACAACAAAAAAAAATGCGAGGAATATTAGCGTTTTAAAAAGTTTAATGTTCAGTTGTACATAATAATAATAATAATAATAATAATAATAATAATAATAATAATAATAATAATAATAATAATAATAATAATAATAATAATAATAATAATAATATGTCAAAACTGGAACAAAATAGCCAAAACTTTGTTTAAAGCATTATGACTTGTTGTCATCTTCATGCCCTGTCAACATTTGCGTGCTTAAGTTAGTATAATTTTAATATTTAATTATCAACATATATTCTATTACGTCATTAAATAATTTTGTTTAATTCAATTTATATCTTCCAGAAAACTTCTGTTCTTATAGATTCAGTCAATTTATAAGTTAAAAAATTGAAAGCAGGAATAACTGACTTATTAGAAGTAGTGCCTATGTATCACCATTAGAAGAAGATATATAACAATAGCATAACCTTTAACTTATATACCTTTAACCTTTAACTTAACAGCATATCTTTAAATATGTAGACAGTACACAAACAATTAATATGTTTCAGTAAAATAGAAATTATCAGCTATTATTGGCAACGAGTAATATTTGTTTTAGCGGCATAAAAATTCTATTTTCTTGGAAACTACGCATAAGAACTTAACCCTGAAGCACGTCATTTTGTTTAGCTTGGTATGTTCTATCGATTGCTACATGACTCATGTTTAGAAAACAGTATAATTAAACATTAATGAAAAGTTTAAAAGTAGATCATAATTTTGGTCTATATGTCATTAACCATACTTTGCACTATGATCTTACTAGTGTCATAATGAAAAGCTTGATTAGTGTATACTTCAGCTTCAGTTTCATCTTAATAGATGGCATGTTTGTCGTTGAGTATTAATTTTTAGCTTTACAAAAAAAAGAAAAGAAAGAAAGAAAGAAAGAAAAAAAGAAAAAGAAAAAAGTTCACGATTTTCTCGGAGACTATACATGAAAATCACCCACATCATTGTCTTCAACTCAACAGATTTTATACTGACCGATGTCAGTTTAGTTACAGAAAGGAAAACCAGATTCCTACTAATTTCAGGATGCTGAATTCGAAATTGATAGCCATTTTGCTACATTAGCTCGTATTTTGGCGTTATCCGTGGTTACTAATTTTACCATTTTGTAGGGGCGGCTTCAGTTGTCGTCAAAGTAACCGGTCCGACAGTGTTATTCGAGTGAGAAATAAATTAAATTTCACTCAGTTGGCAAAATACAGGAGCCCCTTGTTGCTGACATCAAGAATGAGGACGGGGAAAAAGAAATTCGCGATGATTGAAGCGTTTGACATGTGTGTTCCCTCCCCCTCCAGTGTGTTTGTTTCTTCTTTAGACCACTGAAGATAGATTTAAGATATTGGGCCGCTCGTGACAACAATGAGCGGCACAATGACGCAGGCGAGTAAATATATAAAGCGCCGTTGTAGCGTGGCTCACTCTTACCCTTATGCATTGTAGTCAGTAATCTCTGAAGTATACAAGTGTTTTGTCGTGGGAATCGACTTGGAATTTTTACCTCGGTAACTTGTTTTATTGTACCATATTTTCGGAATTGTTTTCCTGTGTTTTCAGTGTCTTTCAGTGATTTTTATTAAAGAATTGGTTGTGCTGTCGCTCTAAGTTTCGGTTTCCTGTGCAAAATGTCAAGTTCTTCCCTCGAACAGATTTTGTTATATCTGTGGCATACTTATGGTTAAGTCGCAGATTAGAGGGATAAATGATATCGTTAGAAAAGCATATTATTTTATTCTGACTGTAAGATCGATGATCAAGATAAAAGCTGGGCCTCTCATGTGTGTTGTCTGATGTGTTAGGCGATTCTGACGGCCTGACTGAAAGGAATCTAAAAAAGGATGCCTTTTGCTGTTTCGATGATATGGAGAGAACCCCGGAATCATTATGATGACTGCTATTTCTGTTTGACGAATATACTTAGCAGGATGCACCATCAAATACCCGAACTTGCAATCTGCGACCATACCAGTGCCTCATGGAGAAAATTTACCTGTACCAATTCCTCCGAAAGATTGGGAAACTATCGAAACAGCGTCTACAGGAAACGATGAGGACACTAACTCAATATCTGCAGATGAAGGTCCGAGAGAAGAAATAGTTCCTTCCGCTTAAAAGATGAGCGTCCTTCATCCTACAACATGAGTTAAATGATTTAGTGAGAGACTTACAACTTTTGAAAGAAAAAGCTCAACTTTTGGGTACTAGACTCAAAGAGTGGAATTTACTGGCTCGTGGAACTACTTACACTCACTACAGGAAAAGGAATTAACCTTTTTCAGAATATTACAGAATGGAAAGTTCCTTTTGCGTATGCACGGACATCAATGGTCTGATGAATGAGTTAGAAATCCAACATAATCCATCCGATTGGCGTATTTTCATAGATTCATCTAAGTGCAGTCTGTAAGCAGTTTTACTTCATAATGAAAATAAGCTGACGTCTATTCCTGTGACACACTCTGTTTCGATGAAAGAGACTTGTATCTTGCACTTATTTTAAATCGTATAATCTACAAAGAACATGGCTGACAAATTTTCGGATATCTAAAAGTTATTGCAATATTACTTGGTCTACAAGGTGAATTTACAAAGTACTGTTGTGTTTTGTGTCTTTGGGACTCAGGAGCTTTGGGACAAAGAGAGTGGATCTCCAAAGAGTCATTTAAGACCGGTATCAACAATGTCAAATATGAGCCTCTGATCCATCCAGCCACGGTGCTGCTTCCACCTCTTCACATTAAGTTGGGCGTCATGAAGAACTTCGTAAAAACTATGGACAAAGAAGGTGTAGGATTTAAGTATCTTAGAAAGTGTTTCCTAAAACTAAGTGATGGTAAATTAAAAGAAGGAATTTTCACAGGACCTGATATTTGGAAACTGATCCATGATCAATTGTTTGAGCAGAGTATAAATGACAAAGAGTTACATGCCTGACTGGCTTTTGCTAAAGTTGTAAAAGTTTCTTTTTGGGGGAAAAAATAAAGATGAAAATTACAAAGCTCTGGTGCACCAACTTCTAGTCGCATATGAAGCTTTGCGATTTTACATGTATTTGAAAATCCAGTTTCTTCACTCTCACCTCAACTTCTTTCCAGAAAATCTTGGAGTGTAAGCGACTAAATGGAGAACGGTTTCACAAGGTTATAAGAACGATGGAAACTTGATATCAAGAACGTTGGAGCCCTGCAATTATGGGGGACTATTGCTAATCGGCGAAGATAGAGGACTTAGCATTTCATAAAAGAAAAAAGTAAAGCAGATGGCTTTATTTGCAGCTCTATTACATAAAACCTTATAAATTACTCTGTGTATGTAAATGCTAATACACTAACAGAATATATACTTTTTTAATTGGTTTGCTTCAATAAATTAATTTTAAGAATTTTTAAAACTAAGCGTCTTTCTCGACACAACTGTTGAAACAAAGTTGATTCTCTTTTTGCACTCAAATAGCTCATTGGCCGGCAACCTTCATGATAGCTCATTTTACTTATTATGGTAAATTTGACAACTATGTGTTATACAAAAAAAATGTAGTAAAACAGCTATCATATTCTCATTCAGCGACATAAAATTAGTCAAAATCAGTGACTTTTGTTTCTGTAACTTTTAAAAAGTTTAAAAACGTCGCCCTGTGCTATCGATTGATATATGTTTCAGAGTTATTTAACTCTAATAATATTGTAGAATTTTATAAATATGAAAAATATGTTAACTTAATTCCGATTAAAGTGACTTGACTGACATTATTTGAGTGATGCAATTATAGGCTAAAAAAATTTTCCCCGATTTGTTTTCCCAATATGTTCAATTTATGATTATGGTTTATAACGATACGATCATACGATCATAATGATGTAATAATATTATCAATCTGTACCTGTTCTATGAATATGATCAGAGGCGCAATAATTGAGTAGAAATATGTATATTGAAAAAGAAAAAGTTTGTTGATTAAGTTGTCAAGAAAAAAAAAGATTATTATTCATAAGGGTGGTTGTCGTGAAGATATATAGTTGATGCCACGAAGAAAAATATTTGTATTAATGTAATTTTAATTTCATACGAGGGTTATTCAAAAAGTCAATATTTGGAAATATTTAATCCAGGGTTCTTTCCTTCACAGTGTTACTGTTACGGAATTCCCGTTCGAGCGACAATTATATAACGATACGATCATACGATCATACGATCATAATGATGTAATAATATTATCAATCTGTACCTGTTTTATGAATATGATCAGAGGCGCAATAATTGAGCAGAAATATGTATATTGAAAAAGAAAAAGTTTGTTGATTAGGTTGTCAAGAAAAAAAAAGATTATTATTCATAAGGGTGGTTGTGAAGATATATAGTTGATGTCACGAAGAAATATATTTGACATATATTTGTAATGTAATGGTTTCCAGTAGTCATCTTTTGAAATAAAAGAAGTGTAAGCTTTTAATATCTCACATATTCATGGTAACTTATTATTAATATGATGATTATTACATATAGTTAAATATAGATTACGTTATATTAAATGCAAAACAATTCGTTGTAGGTTTAAGTACATAGCTCTTGTCAATGATGATTTGATTGAACCAAATTAGCTAACGACAAAAAAAAAAAAAATAATAAAAATAAAATAAAAACATATATATATATATATATATATATATATATATATATATATATATATATGTGTGTGTGTGTGTGTGCATTTTTTCCATTTTTTCTAAAACAAGACATTGTTGAGTTTACTCTTACAACCTGGAACGCTTCAGTCATTAATATATATATATATATATATATATATATATATATATATATATATATATATATATATATATATATATATATATATATATATTGATGACTGAAGCGTTCCAGGTAGTAAGAGTAAACTCAACAATGTCTTGTTTTAGAAAAAATGGAAAAAATGCATTTTATACTTTCTTCATAACGGCGACATCAACAAAACGTACATCTGTCAACTTATTATTATTGTTACTATTGTTGTTGAAGTTTCTGTTGTTGTTATTATTATTTTGGATAAATAAAACAAATTGACTCGATGTTGACTTTGCCCTTACTACTCGGAACGCCTCATATATTTTCATTGTTCGTAATTTAAATTTACATCAACCAAAAGTGATATGATAAATGGAGGAAATAATCAATTTTGCTAGAATTACATCCTGTACACATTTCAGGGTCGAGTTGAGTTGATTTTGGGTTTAACGTTCCTTTCAGTAGCAAGGATATATGAGACGGGACCTACTGATTAACGTGGAATCCGAATCACATCAACTCCCGCCGGGAATCGAACCCGGGTCTTCCACGCCAAAGGCGCGTACACTAACACATTACAGGTTCGAATTCAATGGCATTAAAAAAAAGGGGGGGGGAATATGTAAGTTGTTCATCAATTTGAAAATGAGACGGTTAATAATTTCTCCATCTATTACTTACTAATCATACTATAAATACCTAAAACCACTCGTACATTTGTAAAGTAAAAGGAAAGGGCTTCATTGGACAGAGAAGAACAATGGAAACAATCAACATATGTTCCCTTGATCTTCGGAACCCGAAGCAAAGATGTAGAGCATCGAAAATAATAATAAGAAAATTTCTGATTAGTAAGTATTAATTTTCAATCGGCCAATCATAAGCACCTACGTGTAAGTTCGCGCATATAACTAGTTAGATAATAGTAATACAGTCAGTTCATGCATAAAGGAAATATGCAGGAAGCGACAAATAAAATTATAACTAGGACAATTAAAAAAGAAACTGTTAAATGCCGACCTAAAACAAGAGTAATATGTAACACACAAATGTAATCTAATGAAATAAACTTTAACTGTGTAAGAAGAAATAATTCAATATTCTGTTCCAGTACATAATTTCCAACAAAAATCTATTTTTAAATTACAAATCAATAAAGTTCTTCTTTTTCTTCTATCAAGCTCATTTATATGGCACTGCCAATTATGGCTGACTTGCCATTATGATAAACTTGCCACATTAACAACCATTTCCTCTTAAATTAGCACACTAGTAATAAAATCTCATATACATATTGTATGTACATTCTTTATTTCTCTTTCTCTATGAAACCCATTTACATTGCACTGCTAATTATGTCTAATTTCCTATTATAACAATATAATTATTTCAACTGACGACAAAGAAATATCGGGAAACTACAAAAGAAAGATACATGAATATGAATATGAAGATACTAAAAAGACAAAAAGAGTTCAAGAAAGAAAATGAAAACAAAAATATAGTTCTGGAAAAATTAAGGTGAATGTTAATGTATCCTGATCCTTACAGTGACTCTAGGCATTTTAGGAGAAGCAGTAATTTTTTTTTATGTCCATAGAATAAAGAGTTCTCGGAACTTAAGATAGGCCTTGTACTAAATTCCATGACATTTGCTGTTTCAGAAAAAAAATTCAAGTGGTAAGAACGATTACCTTAGATCTTCAAGATTTCCTTAGATTCTGGCAAATCAGTAAATGAGTCAAATAGCTGTTTGTAATGGTTTACATTACAATATTCTTGCTCTCAAGGCAGTTATAGAGATTTCTTCTATTTCATTAGAGCTAGAGATAGCAAGAAACATCAGGCTAGAGATCGCAAGACCTGTCAGCCTGTGGTTCAAATCCCGCTCTGGGTATAGATGTTATTACGCTATCATCATTCATTTTGTTATTATCATAATCATTCATTTCTTATTGTCTTCTTGAGTCTAAATGGCACAATCGTGAAGCGTACAAAAAAAAAAAAATCAAAAATAAGTACATGGAGGAAGCTATAACTAAAAATTGCGAAGTGAAGGAAATAAATAGGACAGTTCTAATTTTTTTCTATGAATTCATATTATTATATGGCTGGTAAGATAAATTTCAGTATATACAAGGTAGTTTGTGATTGTAACCAGACGTATATATATGAATGACATAAGAAATATTGATACGAGAATTAAAGAATACATCAGGTATTTCAAAGATATAAATCAAGCAGTTTCAAGAATTTCAATACTATTAAATGAATTTAAACATTCCAGTAAGGAAGTTAGTATATTATATAAGAGTCTAGTTAATGGAAAGCTCAGTATGTGAATCACCTTTTATCTGAACAAAGGACTCAAAATTGAATTTTGACAAAGGTAGCTTAGATAAACAATGTGACCATTTAATAAGTAACCGAAATCAAAAACTTGGATAAAAATTTCCGAAAATATAATATGTCACCTAGATATTCGCATATTATCGCATTAGTAATAAACTATAGAAAAAAGAAAGAATTTTCATAATTTCTGAGTATGGTAACATTGGGCACAAGTGAAAAATACTACAAACGGCCGCCACTATTTGCTGCATTTTTCAGTGTAATTAATGCTTCATGTTTCCAACTTGATCAACTTTACATTTTGTTTCAAAAATAGAAGCATACTTCTCTGCAAATTAAGATAAAATCAGAAACATCTTTTAATTTAAAAAAAAAAAAAGTAGTTCGATGGGCGTCTCAAAGGGGAGAAAGGAGGAAGTATTCTCTTCAAATATCTTGTGTAGGAGATAAAATAGATCAAGGCATAGAAGAAGTAAAGAAATAGGAGGAACAAATGAATGTCACATCCCTTACTAAGTAGTAATATTTGTTGCATTATTTAGCTATATAATGATTAATGAGATATAGCCCAATCGATTAATAGATCACATCAAACTGAACAAAGATATATACATTTTCATTCATAACTTTCGAGAAAATGTAGAGAAACTATTTTAATGGCGCTAAAAAAAGTACATCATATCTATATACTGTACATGAAAAAAAAAAAAACACTGATAATAAGGAGATTGAATATCTTCTCTTTACAGTGACATATATATATATATAGTTCTAGCAGTGGTAAACATAGGCCTAATGATAAGCAGATACACCTAATAGTAACACAATACTCCCAACAGTGACGCATAAATAATACGTAAAAAGAAAAGGAGCTGATATTTAATTTTAATGATCGACATGAGTGCTTTTGTGAAGAAAGAACAGGAAGTAATATGGGGTGGTGTAGGAAAAAGAAACCAGAAGGAAAAAGGAATTGATGATCTTTTACCATAAGAACTCCGTCATGATTGGAAGGATGTTCAGTCAACGCAGAAGAAGACAGGAAGTGGTAGTAGCTCTTGAAGGAAGTCACATTGGTAATGATTAGAGTTTTATCCCTACAAGGTAAATTAGGTTCTTTAATAATGTAGTGATATACTAGAACCTTGTACAATGTATGGGAGGAAGGTATACAGTAGCAGTTTCTGATTATTGCAGTGGAAGCCTGTGAAATAAAGACAGAGGTAGGAACTAGAGGTAATTATGACTGCATGATTTGTGATCCTCCACAATCTAATTTTGCTTCTCGAGCACTCGAAAACAAACAAGTAATTGTACGAAATAGTCGTCCAACTTTTCAATTTAATATTTTTACTAAAGTGAAAGCATGTGTTTGACATTTTAATATTAATACTTAAAGCGTAAAGCTTTACTTAATGCTTTACAAAAGCACAGTCTTTCTCAAAGTCATTTGCAAGCAATAATCGTGAAAAAAAAAAAAAAATAATAATAATAATAATAATAATAATAATAATAATAATAATGGAAAATCCAGGATCGACCATATGTTCGACGAACAAAAGAAATTAAGGGATCAGCAACACAGTGAGAGTGTTCGTGAAAACAAAGATTATAAAATGTTTCATTGATATTTGTTTTTCGGGCAAAAAAGAAAAGGAGTTCAGGGTCATAATGGGAGTACATGTTCTTCAAATAGATGAAATTGTGTGGGACTGCTAACTCTAATTAGCAAATATGATCCATTATTATACAGCCAATTAGAAAATTCTAATGTGTCCAGTGGATTGTGTAATATAATTCAGAAAGATCTAATAGAATCTGTTTCCAATGCGTATATAAAGCACGAAATTTGTGAAACTAGCTTCATTTCGATAATCCTGGATGAAGGTATCGATGTAGACTTTTTTTTTTTTTTTTTAACTTTCTGTTACGCAGGTCCGATGGCACAGCTAAGGAAAGATTTAAAGAGTTTAACGTTTCTCAAGTTTACTCAACTCTGAAGTCCATCACAACAATCTGCTGGGTAGTTGATGAATACAACTGTGCCGAAAAGTTAGTAACACAAAGTTATGATACAGTGGCGTGTTTTTCGAGTCATTTGAATGGACTTCAGATGAAAGCTAACACATCGTATTCTACTGCCAATTGCAGCTCACAAATTAAAATTGGTACTGTCTCAGGCGACCTCTAACATCAAGGTTGCAAATTGTTCTCTCTAACATTAAATGGACTTGATAGCATTTTTCCTAAGTACACAAAGAGGAATCATACATTGCATACTGAAAATGAAAGACTGCTACGCACTGTTTGCTACGCCCCAATGTGTTTGCTACGCACTGGAACTATAACTCTCGTTTAGTTGATACTGTATCAGAATATTGCGAGGACCTTATTCATTGTTTGAGAAATGACAGATCCAGATTTAAAAAATATGATTGTAAAGCATTAATTGCTGCTCTCGTGTTTTTAGTTTCATTGAAGGACTTCAGATTCAATTTTATATTGAAGTTATTTTAAAGAATTTCTCCTCTGACTGATGTGTTGTTTTCCATCTTGCAAAATAAATCCTATGACATCGATAGTTGTATTGGTAAAATAAAAGAACTGAAAGCTGAACTTGAAGAAAAATGTGATCAATTTAAAGAAGATTGGGAGAAGACAGTACATACAGGAAGCAAAATACGAATGTGAGCCAGAAAAAAAGAGGTTAAGATTACATGATGACTTTGACAGTTATTAAGATGTGCCTCTTTTGTGAAATTGTTGATACAGTAGTTCAACAGCGCAACAATAGATTAATTCTCTACATTTCGTGGAACTCATCAATCCAATTAATTCAGACTCAAACAAAAGAATGTTTCTTGAACTTGCGCTAGAATCCCTTATCCTGTGTTTGTCTTTCTTCTTCTTCCTCTTTGGCCACAGTTAATGGCGTCATACATGTCCGGCGACTTACAGGAGATAAATGTTAGTAAACTACTTATTTTACTCAAACCATATACGAGAATCATACGGAGAGGTAGTGAAATTGTATGAGCTTATTTTGCCTAGTCCTATTAAAGCGAATAATAAACTATCGTTGCGATTCGCAAGTTTAAGACACACTTAAAAATTAGCACTAATATCTATTGAAAAGAGTCTACTTTGCTAGATACAGAAAGATCCAAACTTCTATGATCAGCTCATCAATGATTTTGCCAAGAAACTGAAAAGAATTGAGCTTCACTTCAATTAGGTTAGTTGTTTCAGGTATTTTTTTAACGTACCGAAAGACGGGGTTACTTTGCACAAAATATGAAAAGAGTTGCACAGTCCTCTGTCGGTAAAACCATGAACTGTAAAAAAAAAAAAAAAAAAAAAAGTTTCAACTACTACAACTGCTACCGTAAGATAGAACATCTAACTGTATTTTGGCTATAATATTGGCGGTTAACTTCAGTTCTAATTACCGGGAAGTTCTGTTGTTGTATAAATATGGAAAGCAACCACTGTAAAGGGCGACAAAATTTGAAAGATATTACCTACAAGTGCTTCCGTCTAAGTCAAGTTAGTATCGTAGAATACTACTATGTATAATCGGACTTCGAAACAATAATTGTAATTGAAGTGTGAAACGTTTTAAAATCTTAAAAAAGATAAAACTGGGAGAATGCGGTTTCAGTCTCTAATCAGGGTTACTTTGCACCGGTCCAAAGTAACCCCTTAGATAGAAAATTACTACTGCTGGTAAATTTCCTACCTTCTAATTTTAGGTAAATTTCCTACTTAGATAAATGCCGGAATGAATTTCTTGTTGAAAAATAAATTACGAAATAAATTACGGATCCAGAAAATTGGGGGGGGGTCTTTGAAATTTATACACATTGGAATGACTAACATTAGATTTTAAAAAAAGGAAAGAAAAAAATCATGCAATTTGGTGAGCTTCAGCCTAAAAGTTCCAAACCCCGTAAAAATTGCTCTGATTACGTTTGGGATGATATTCTCGGACATAAAGAGCAACCAAGGCAAATCAGTTCACAGGGATTGTTTTCTGTTCCTGAGTTGGCATTTTTGTGGGGCATATGCTAAATAATCAGAATGTGGTTCCTGTGTCAGTATCAAAAAATACATAATTTTCTTTACAAATATCGATAATCCATACTAAGTACTTATACTGGTACCATAATTCTAATATCAATATTTGTAGACTGCATGCAGTTTTGCGTAGGAAGTGAAATGTATAAATACTGGAGGAGAAATATTGCACAGAAACATTATGTTCGTATGTTGAGCATACTGTTTTGTATGTTGTGCAAAGTATTCCCACCTATGAGGTTACTTTGCACCAAAGTTTATATTTCAATGTCATACTAAATGTTTACTAATGTACTTGCACAAATGTTTTTTTATATATCTAGCTATTATATGTTTAAATACAGCATTCTAAATCATTACGTTTGTAAGTTACATGCGATTTCCTTTAAAATTCCTTAATTTTGGTGCAAAGTAACCCTGTCTTACGGTATTATTATTTTTATGTCAGTAGTAGTAATAATAATGCTGTGGTAGTAGTAGAGTAATATTAGAAGTAGTGTAGTCAGTATCATTATTTCTAGCAGTGATTTTGGTTCAAACGTTAAATGGACTGCTTGGATGCCAAGTACTTGGACGGAAATTTTGCAGAAGAGAACTTTGAACTTCAATACCTCATAAAACATTCATATTTATTTTATGGTTATAAGCAAAAACGTAATTATGAAGTTTCTTTTCTAATGCTGATAGTGAATAATATTTTCTCTGTGCAATTTAATGAGATTTCGGAATTCCAATTCTCACTTGAAAAATTTCAGTTTTGGAGTTGTACCACTTGGCACCCTAGCAGTCCAAATATTTTAGAATGTATATACCATTTGGCACCCTAGCAGTCCAATTATTTTAGAATGTATATACGTTTCTTACCCAAAGTAAAATTCACCACATACCACTGGAAATTAGATAAGGAAGTAAAAGTAAATTCATTCAGAGTTTCTTATTAAAGCAGTAGGTGAGTTGATTATAGAAAAAAATAGACACAGAACTAGTGGCGAAAGCATTTCGAACTTTGCAAGTGTCAGGTACGGTCTGATATCATGAAAAGTGCGTAGCTAAGAAGCCTGTGTTTAGTAAGAAATACTGAAAATGAAGAAGAAAAGTATGGAAAGAATTGAATAGTGAATTAAAAAAAACAGCTAAAACACGGAAGCAAACAACAATAATAATTGTAATGATAAAAAAAAGAATTAAAAATGATATGGAAATTCGATTAGTATACGATGGTACATTAAACGGATATAAAAAGAAAGCAACAGATTTCTACTACGGTAATATGACGGGTTATTACAAATAATTGACCCCATTTCGCTTCTGATTTCTGCCACGAGAGAGTAGCAGTTAACATTTATTCAAGATAGCGACAGGTGCAGAAAAAGCTTATGTTCTGCTCGGGTTTCATTCACATTAATCTGCCCTAACAATGCAATGATACTTCTGAACAAAGTTCAACAAAGATCCACCAACTGTCAAGTCCATTCGGCGATGGTATGCACAGTTTACATCTGCAGGATGCCTCTGTAAGAAAAAATCAATTGGCTGGCCTACAATGAGAAACGGTTGAGCACGTGCAAGCGAGTTTTGCACAAAGCCCACAGAGGTCGACAAACAAAGCAAGAAGAGAGCTGAACATTCCATAACCTATCGTTTGGAAGATCTTACGGAAACGATTGAACTAGAAACATTACTGCTTGCAATTGTTACAAATCTTGACGCCTGATAACAAAGTTGGACGCTTTGAATTTTCGACATAGTTGCAACAGCCTATGAAACAAGATGGGTTTTATGAGAAATACATCTTCAGTGATGAAGCAACGTGTTTTGTGTATGTCACTTAGAAGAAAATTTTAAAAAAATGAGTTTTTCAATACGTCTGTAAAGTTTTGTGAGAATATGTTTAATAATAAAGCTACAGTGAATTAATGAAATCGTGTCAATTACTTGTAATAACCCTGTAGAAACTATAATGATAACATATAAACGATAACATCATTTGGCAAAAAGTGATTTATGTTCTAACTAGTCCAAAAACCGAAGAAAAGAAAATACTTAGTCTAACTTATTATAAAGTCTTTCCAGCCTTAGAACAAAGTGGACGTAAACAAAGCGAAATGTATTACTCCGCGGCCCACACGTGCTTCGACAGCGAGAGACGTGGACAGCAAGATCATCTGCTTACTTACTGTCATCGCATAATTTCCAAAGTGTAAGGCTACAGTTGGTTGGTAAATAATTAACGCACTGACACTGACTACTGCTATGTTGGAAATATGTATTTTCTTAAATCCTTATATAAACGAGATTGCCTCTGTTGCTGTTGTCCTCTTTTGTGTTTTATAACACGAGATGAAAATGGATTATTGTAACACATCGTCGCCATGAAACTGCATTCTACAATAATTTTTAATGAGTGGCGTAGGCGCACGGACGCATACGCATGCGCAGTAAATACTATATGTCCAAATACGGGTGAGGTTGCAATAAAGCTACATCTGTTGTTAAATATTAAATATATTGCGTTTATTATCACAAAATGCAGGATAAATTCAGATATCTTTATTTGAAATTATTTTAGTAGGGATTATATTGTGGTAGTATACTAGTGCAGTGAGACCAACAACCAATCACAGATCATCGACCCACTGGTAGTCAGGTGGGTTTGTTTACATCTACTTTTTTCTAAGGCTGGAAAGATAATAGTATCGTAACGTTGTTGCAGTTTAATATGTTAGTAAGCAAATATTGATTTGTGTAAATATTCTATTGATATGTTCATCTTTATAACACGTTAGTGTGTCGAATCATAAGAACCAGTAATAAATTAATCAAGAAGTAACTCACAAGCAATTGTGTAGTTATTACGAAATTTAAAATAACGAACCAGGCATTCCCAACAACGATTATACGATAATACATCACAAGTGTATGAAATAATATCGTTGTAAATCTAAGGCTTTCCATGAACACAATTAAATTTGCGGCTGATGGAAAAGATACATTGAAAAATTGTATGAAAGCAATAAACATATATGTATTTTACAGAGGATAATCGGCTTCCATCAGAACAATTTGCAGACAGCGACATAATGTTATTGTAAACCGGACTTCACAAAGCAACAAAACTGTATTCATACATGTATTAATCTCTGAGCTGTTGTGTAGCAGAGTTGAGGTTTTATAGTGGACAAAATGATGGGGAAAAAAATAATTTTTGAAAGGAAAGTCATGGCTTTTTGTCATGCAAACTTCAACATTTTTCTTATACTAGAACAGTGTCTGGGTAATAGTTTTATAATGAGATGCCCACCGATAATGTTATAATTAAACGTTATGCACAGCAGTCTCCTCCACAATCCACATCACCAATGAAATCGCATCCAAACAGGACATCGGTGAAACTTAAAAGACCAGGATAAGGTGGCGTATGAAAATCCATTACTACAGTGTATTATGGCGAAATGATTATGTGTGGCCCAAACTGAGTTGTGTAATTCATTACAAATTAACAGTAAACTGTCTGCAAAGTCGTAATGCGTTAACACCATACCATATCGAGGAGCAGAAGAACAAAGGATAGAGCTGACAGCTGGAAATAAATTGTGAGAATGGACGAAGCCTGTACTAAGTGACCGTACTAATGTTCAAACCATCACCTATAGAGGTGTTCATCAAGAAGATCGAAGTAACTTTGTGTGTCAAGTTTCTCAAAAGATTTTATTCTTATTACTAGCTTTTGCTGTAGAGGAAATTTAAAGATTCATAAGTTCGAAAAAATTGTCAATCAATACTACTTATTAAGGTCAAGAATGTATCATATCCTCAGTTTACACTGATGAAATATCAAAATTGTATGACGACGACACTCATCGTGTGGAACTACATCAAGACAGAGCTTCAAATCGCACTGCTAAAACATCGCTGGCCTTCTACCCACGCATGGACTACAACTGGTACCCATGCTATTCTGTTCGAGGATATTCCAGCGAAGAGTCCAGATGCTAGTTTCGTAGATTTCTATGCTTTTAGATCTCTTATAACATCATGTTCGCACAGTAAATGGCGTCTGATTGCAAGCAGTATTGGGCAATATATTCCCTGGAACAGCTGCAGCAAAACGTGCTGCAGTTAGAACTACGATGTCATCAATGGTTTAGACTGGTGGATATTACATCGAGCATAATCAATTGTGCTAGGCTGAAATACTACCTCAACTTGTTCCGATGGAATATAATCAATCTCTGTAGGCTGTATCTATTGACTAAAAAGAAAAATGAAGTTAGCAAAAATGATAAAGAATTTGTAATAATCATGAACAAGTTTGAGAAAGATTTTAGCGAAATGAAGAAGAGAAAGACAACTGAGGTAGATAATGTAACTATTCCGTTTATTAAAATATAAATAAAGTCGGGAAATAAGAAATATTCCGTAATTTGTAATAAAATGACAAGAGACTCACCTTTCTCATAGAGTTAAGATTCCGTTAGCTAAAAGATAGAGTACAAGAAAATACCTATACAATAGAATTTTTAGTCTCACACTCTCTGCAGACAAAACTCAGCTTCAAATCTTCATTATATCAACGATGAAATGAGAAGGTTGAAGAACATTTCGATATAGAGAAATATAATTACCCAAGATGAATTATCTCGCATTAATTAATAGATGAATGTCTTTTTAGACAGATGGAAGGAAGTGTTCGTTATTTAGGAAAGGCTTTAAACTTTAAGGTTTATTTAGGGTAACCTTTATGGGTATTACGAAGAAGCTTAGGGTGAAATTTTCATATGAATCAATCATTAGGGTTCGAATAGGAGAAGGAATGACAAAGGATAGTGCAGGATAAAGAGATATCCGACAAAAAAAATATTCCCTTTCACTGAATTTGAAAGGATTAGAGAAAAGGTTACTTTAGGTTGAGGTATTTGATTTATAGATGATGCTGTTGTATTTACTGAACCAGAAATGAACATGTTGTTTGAAAAGATAAGGAAAGCTGTAAAAGAAGCATGCCAGATAAAAATAAATAACAAACATGAAACCATTGGTGGCTCTAATGATAGAAGCTGTAATAACTAGAAAATTCTCAAGAAAAAGAACGTAAAAATGACTAATATTCGGTATTTAGGTAGTATTATTAGCAAAGATCAAAAATATGAATGGGAAATAGAAAGCAGTGGTAAAAATTGTATGTTATTGAGAAGATAATGACCTTTAAAAAAAAGCATGTTATATGGGCCGGTGAATGAAAGATACGAAAGAGACTTATAAACGGAGCAGAAACATAGGATCACGAAAAGACGACAAAATTCACTAGAGTTTTCGAAAGTCTGTATGTTAAGAAGAATTGAAATATTTAACTTAGTTAACCGAAATTCCAATCAGGGTATTGAGAATATAATTAGAGAACTAAAAGGAGGTATGGGTATACTCAGAGAAGAAATTTTATTCTTAAATATGAAATAGAAGGTATGGAGAAGCAAATTAAAGGAAGAAAAAAGTAGCCTGCAATTATAGATGACATTAATTCCTGTGTGAATATCGAGAGATTAACGGTGAACCATTAGGCCTTAAAGCTTCTAAATTTCAGTAGCAACTCGCCTACCTTTCAGTCCGCTATTTTTTAATTCAACTAGCTCCCCAACTATCTCATGTTTTTAACATAAATTTAGTTATAACTACGCTACGCTACGCTCTGACCTGCCTGATGATGTCTGCAGAACAGTAAGAGGGCAATATATATATATATATACAGTCTGTTACAAAATAACTGCACCACCTGCTAAAATTTCAAGGTTTTAATTTCCCTTGAAAATTGTTAATTAATTTTATCTCTAAAGGGTCTTAACGTATCATACAATTGTTCGCCAATGCATTTTGATACGTTTTTGTTTATTGCTACTCATAGATTTTGTGTGATCTTTGCTCAACAGGTGGCAGTGCATTCACTATGCAAATGGCTGCCTCATGTATTCACAAGTGAATGGTGATCCGCTGATCGTTGTTCATGAAAATTTATTCCATACGTAACCTTTCGTGCTTGTGAGTTATTGTTTATAATATGTATATGATTTTTGTGATCGATCCTCTATAGTTAGAGTGATTACGTACTAGAAATGGGTAAAATACTGAACCACACATCATCTCGTAAACAAAGGAAGATACTGGCGTTGTACTACCGTGGCATTTCACAATGTGAAATTGCAAAACAACTTGAACTGCATCCCACAGCGGTTGGTAGAGTTACTAAGAATCAAACAATGTATAATAAGTCCTCTTTGAGAGACAAATGCGGCCGAAGGCGAAAAACAAGCCCATGGATAGACAGAAAAATTAAGGCCCTAGCTCTGACAAGCAGAGCATCATCTTCACGACAAATTGCTCAAACTGTGTCCGATGATACTGGTATTAGTGTAAGCTACGTAACAGTTGTTAGACTGCTAAAGGAACAAGGAGTTCGGAAGAAAACACCTAGAAAGAAGCCTATACTTAACGAAAATCACGTAAGAGCCCGGAAACACTTTCTTACCATGTACGAAGCGTGGGGTGTTGAAGAATGGGAACAGGTGATTTTCTCCGTTGAAAAAATTTAGGGTGCTTGTGAACGACAGTGGTGTCCGACTATGGATGAGAAGTGGGGAAGAACTTAATAGCGACCCTATATTACCGACAGAGAAGTTCGGTGAGAGTATAATGGTGTGAGGCTGTTTCACGTCGAAAGGTGTCGGAAGACTAGAAATTTGCAACAGGTCAGTTAATGCACAGTATTATATGGACATTTTAAAACGTAAACTTCTAGCAACAGCAAGGGATCATTTCTCAGGCAAAAACAAATTACTTCACATTTTAAGATGATAATGCGCCGTGCCACAGAGCTGCTGTGGTTAAGAAGTGGTTTTCAGACATGCATATCCAAAGGTTGTGGTGGCCACCTATTTCTCCAGACATGAATCCTATCGAAAATTTATGGCATATCATGTCTCGCAAGCTTACAGGAAGTGCTTCCAAACAAGGAAGGAGCTTATTGAAGCTGTGATGCAAGTTTGGTTCCAGGAGTTAGACGTATCCTTGTTCCAGTCTCTCGTACAGCATGCCAAGTAGGTTGGTAGCACTGAAAGCGGCACACAGAAAACATACAAAGTACTGAATGGAGTATATACCTACACAGTTATGGCCTTTATACACTTAACAATACTGTTCAAGAAAACTCGCATCCATTTCTTGTTCATTAATGAGATGTTAACATGTGTTCATACAAAGTGCATGAAAACAAATATGTTCATACTTTTTGTAATAATTGCTATTTGTAGCTTATTATTATATAATATATTGTATTTGAATCTTTTGTCTCTATAGATGTAGTAGATAAAACACCAAACGATGTATAGAAATAATTTGAAACCATTGCAATTAACATATGTCATAATATATATAACAATTCGCAAAATTTATCGATTTTTCTTAGGTGGTGCAGTTATTTGTAACAGACTGTATATATATATATATATATATATATATATATATATATATATATATATATATATATATATATATATATATATATATATATATATATATATATATATATATATATAACTATGCATTCCACATAAATAACGTTTTATTATAGAATCAATTAATGTTGTTGATGAAACAGACACCCATACTTAAAAAAATCTTGTATTTAGTGGAAACAGGTGCATGTAAAGAATATTGAAATAGCAAAAAGGAGATTTGAAGAGGAGTAATAAAAAAATTTACTGTGAAAATAATGTGGTGGCTTCAAGTCTCACTGTAATCATAATAGTGATGTGTTTGTACAGATCTTAATTTAGCAGTTATTTATATATCGTTTTCCATGCATGAGTACAAAGACACTATTAAGGATTTCTTAGCATTATTGATGATCCGTTTTACAGACTTTCTTTCTCAGTAGCATTATATGAAGATTTTTCACGTGGTTCACTCGATATTATTTGATCTATTTGAAGTTGGATTAGGTAAAATTCAACTTTAAGCTTATACAAAACACTGTGATCAGCTAATACAACAGATAATAAACATTTCAACTTTACTTGTGGTAATTGAACCATTGACTTATGTCATTTGTGCTTGTGGGAGCTCCTTGTATACATACATATATATACATCCAGGGTGTCCCATAAGGCCATCTCGGTAACTATTGAAGGTACGAAAAAATGATAAGAGAGCAATGTTGTTGCAAAGTATGTATTTTCAATCTAAAATGTTGGAATTTTCGGAATTGGACCAACTGTTTGGGCTCTACACTGGTATAGCGCCCAATGGTAAAGAAAAATGCAACGTTGCCACGACTTTGTTGGACAAAAATGAAAGTAAATGCGTGTGGTTTGAAGTATCCTGAACCAAGGAGAATAGAAGGGACAGTCACAATGAAGGATATGAAGAAGGATAACAAGCAACGTCAATCCAAGGCAGTGGCGTCACCATCAGAATGGGAGGGGCAGGTACGAAAAAGAAAATGAATTGGATTTATTCACGGCAAACTGATATTAATTGCTTAGTGATGTCAACGAGACAAGACAAGAGAACAATTGAATAAAATTTGGAAGGGCCTAAGTGCCAAAACTAAAAAAATCAGAGAAAACTGTTATTTCTGGGTATAACAAACGGTTCTAGCAAACCGGCTGAATAGCACCACTGACTACAGCTGAGCGTTAGTTCCACAACTTTATCCAACTTGAGTATCAGTCTGTCATGTAGTATATATTCCAACCAAGAAAGCAGACTGTCTATTGCCAATTTAAAGGAGAATTGGACTAAGCACTCAGAGATCAATTGATGTTTGCTATTCGGAATGAATCGACTAAACGTCACATATTTACATCAAAACAATTGACATTTCAGCAAGCAATGAAGATAGCGAGATTGATCGAACAGACTGACCAACAGCTGACAGTTTATATAAATCATATCCTTCCACAATAATGAATTATTACACATGAAATTCTCCAAAGTCAAGAAGTCAATTCAAAGAACAAGAAAATCAATCAGAGGAAATGATGCTCAACCATAGATAATGCTTAGTGGGATAAGTTAAGTGTAAAAAATGCCCACAATTTCATCCCAAAAATATATGTTCAGCGTTCAAATGACATTCAACTATTTTGCCATGGCATATGAGCAAGTTAGGTCTGTAAATCAAATGGATTTCATAGCGTCATCAGAAGGAGAACAGTATAGTGGTCTTATAAAATCAGAAACTGTGCGTGAACTTGAGTTTTTTTCTTCTTCTTTTTAAACGATATTCAGCAAGTGCCTAAAGGAGTAAAAGAGAATATGATATAGGACTATAGATCCAAATAAAGTAGCAGAGTTTGATGAAATTTTGGTGTACAACACTAGAAATAGATACAGGCAGGGATTTATTTGTAGTCAGGGAAGCCTGGGAATTTCCCCCCTTCTAAGTCTTGACTTCCCTGCCTCTAAGTTTAATTCAGTCTTCCTAGCCTGGAAAGATATTTTATTTTCCCCCTTTCATAGGCTACATAATCTGTTTTAAAGTACAATAATTCAACTTCATGTTTTAGAATCAATTCTTTATAAATATCCCCCCCCCCCTCTACAAAATCCACAAATAAACCACTGAATACAGGAGAAAACAGGAAGATTAGACGTGGATCAGCTTTCTTCCAGTGGCGTGTAGTAGTGCTTCAGTAAGCAATTTGTTCTCTCAGACGCAGTCTACTTTAAGATCCCCACCATCACTTTTGGCCAGAATGTAGAGGGCCAAAACTTAGGAATCGAGCTTGTTGATGGCAGGGGCGGATCCAGGACTGACTTCTGGGGGGGGGCGATGGATTGTCATACTGCTACTTTTAAGGGCTCCAAACTTTGGGATGAGTTTTATTTATATATATAAAGTAAGAAAGTTTCCTCTTCTGGGGGAAGGGCGATCGCCCCCCCTGGATCCGCCCCTGGTTGATGGAGGTAGAAATAAACCCTTCCTGGTTTTTATGTTGTTCGTTATATAGAGAGTTAAAACGCTAATAGATAGCGAGAAGTGATTTCCTGCAATCGATTAAGTATCACAAGAATAAGGTTCATCTCTATCTTTAACTATTTACTTAAGCCGGAAGTGATAGAAATATACTACAACTTCCGGTTTCTTTATTGATTTACATATAGTGAAAATGATAATAAGAGACAACAAGAAGGGATTTCTTGAAATCAATTCTGCATTCTAAGATCAGGACCCATTTTCTCTATTAACTCCCTATTCAAACCGGAAATAGTAGAAATCAACCACTTCTGTTTTTGACATTGATCGCCACAGAATAAAACTCGTAAGAGATAACAAGAAGTAAATTTCTGTAATCAATTTTAAGTATCCCAAGAATATATTCCATTTTTAATCTAATCTCCCTCTACTATAGTCGTGTCGCAGTATGAAGTGTCCTCCAATCACATACCACCATGGTCTAAATCAGAAATCAGCGCCCTTGCTTTTGGTTCCTGATGACTTCATGTTCTTGATAGCACTCGGCTGTTGTTACATCATAGAGTAAATACGTCACGCTATAGAGTAAAAACGGTAACAGATAGCGAGAAGTAGTATTCTGCAATTATATATGCCATGTACACTCATGTCCAAAATGATTGTCGCACATCTATAAACTGTCTTCTTGTAAGGATATAATTTGATAATGATTTTGCTGGGTACTTTTAATACTGATACTATGTGTATAATCGGTAAATGTATATTTGTGATCAATTTCATAGGAAAATCAATACGAAGATTACAATGTGTAAAACAAAATGTTGCTACATGGACAAGGAAGTTTTATTTTCATTTTATTGTTTTTATTTACTGCTCCTTTGACATGAAATTTGCAGATACACGTCTTTGCCGATTATACACATACTAACATTATAAGAAATACCGGACGAATTCGTTATCAAATTATATTCCTACAACAACACATTTATAGACATGCGACAACAATTTTGGTCATGAGTGTACACTCTAACATCTCTGATGATCGTTATGGTGTGAGAACGGTAATAGATAGCGAGAATTGGTTTCCTGCATCCATATGAGCATCCTTAGAATACATTGCATCTCCAATCTAATATTATCTCTATTAAAACCGGAATGGGGATTTCCTCTAAAATATGGATTAAATATTTAAATTCAAAAATAAATGTAAAACATTGATATAAAATGCCCCCTTAACATATTTCTTCAAGTACTTCAATATTTGGAGATCTCAAGAAAAGAAATTCCGTCTGAATCCTCTCGAGAAAAAACATAATTTGATTGGTCCACGTCATAGATGTCTCTGCAGTCGAAGTTTGCGTTTTTTTTTTCTTTTTTTCACAGCATAGATAGGGTGTGGAACTGCATAATTATATCTTTATACAATACTGCAGACAATGGATATCTATATAGTTAGGTAAGAAGGATTTCTGAAAACTGATCCATCGTAATACAGATTACTGCAGAGCTTAAATAAAAGGGAAAAACATGACGAGTACTAAAGCAGGTGTATTGGGTTCCTAACCCACACTATGAACCTCTCATAGAGAGAGGGAATGAACTGAACTGGGAGCTGATAAAAATGAGTTCGATTCTTGATTGAAGCTTTAGTATCTTGTAATGTTCATAGGATTACATTACGTCAGTTGTAGAAGTATTAATTGCAGCTACCAAATAAATTATGATTATTACGTAAACTAATCAGTAATACCTGATATAGGCACCGATTTATGTAAAACTCAGGTATGAGTGTTTCGTTCTCAGATACCGAAGCAAAGTCCAAGTAAAAATATCCATAACCTGGAAGACCCAAGCAACCTTTGGGCTGCCAGTCTCCCTTACTCCCAGGCTTAGCTCCCATGATATCTGTACCGCATAAACGATAAATGTCGTCTTATCCTGGCAGTCAGGTGATCCATCTGATGAATATGTATTGTTAAAGCAGCTTTTAAATATTCCAGCTATTAGATAGATCCTGGATTGAAATTTACATACGTATGATACACAAATAAGTTTCGTTACCTTATTCTGCTTGCGCTAATCTAAAGTTTCCGGAAATGTTTAATACATAATTCTTTACACCATGTCATTGCGTTTATATATAAACAGTATTATGTAATAGCTTAATTATATGCTATTCCTATTGAAGACAAACTAATCTTGTGCGTAATTTATAACAACATAGTTGTGACGTAATCATATTAGTTGATTCAGTTTCCTCGCTTTACTGGTTTTGAGAAAAATTAAATACTCAGTTCTTGTTGTTCTGCGTCATTTATTGTTTCACCTGGAGGTTGAAAGCGACTCGTGGGAACGGATGCAATATTGCCGTTTGACAATAATACATATAGAAAGCGGTCTCCAGTTGACGTAGTGTGTCATTAAAGGTAACAAGAACGTGAGTGCTTACGGTATTCTACAGTACTTTTAACTTGATTGCTCACTTAAAATATTTATTGAGTGAGCACGCATCACACGACAAGTATTCACATATATAAGAATTTCAATTTGCGGTACAAGTTTTTATTATATACAGTTGGTGAAATTAGTTGGGATGTGATTTGAGTTTAGTGTCCCGTTCAGCAGCGATGCTACATAAAATGTGGATCTACAGCTTAACATGGGATCCGAACAACATGAGCTCCCGCTGAGAATCGAACGCGGATCTCCCGAGCCAAAAGCGTGTACGCTATCCACATAACCATGGTTGAGCTTCTGTTCAAAGCAAAAAATCTTTGAATTTTACGTCCCATGGTTATGCCGGTTAGGCTAAAGGAGACGGTGATGATGAGTAATGAATGAAATGGTGGAATGAAGAAAGTGGGAGGAAACGGGAGAACCCCGAGAAAACCCA
Organism: Thermobia domestica; assembly: GCF_964235325.1. Taxonomy (NCBI): domain Eukaryota; kingdom Metazoa; phylum Arthropoda; class Insecta; order Zygentoma; family Lepismatidae; genus Thermobia; species Thermobia domestica. The sequence goes on from NC_137461.1 coordinate 118,872,514, forward strand.
CGCACACGGTGTTTGTCCACCACAAAATTCACTTGGCGGGGGCTGGGATCGAACCCGGGACCCCAAGCACCAGAAGTGAACGCTCTACTACTGAGCCACCGCGGCCCACCTTCTATTCAAAGCAGTATAAAGAGTTACTTGAACTATTGGGTTTTATACTGAACCTGTAAAAAGTTACGATTTAGGGGGGAATGACAATGAAGTATTCATTTTTCAGGAGCGTAGAAAACGGAAGATGGAAGAAAATAATAAATACTCACTGGCGCAAATCCCGGGGGTTGAGAGGAACCTCCCCTCCAATATTGGAACTGGGGGGGGGACTGTAATTCGATTTGAAATGTGTTTTTTGGAAAAGAATATGATGATTTGTGTCCGATTGCCAGAAAGGAAAGTGAGATGAAATTGATGTCCCTCCCTCAGAATAAGCCTCAAATCTGCCCGCCTCCCAATCTTGAAGACACCTCTGCTCCCTGATCCTACACAGGATTATTTTTCAACTGCACAAATATTTTGAGCATTGCTTAACAAATAAATAAATAAATAAATTGAAACGTTCTTACTTCCCCCCTTCCATGTTGAAGGTAGATTTGCGCCGCTGTAAAAACTCGTATATCAGGAACAAATAATAGACTAACAGAGTGAAGAAACGTTAACATATCATTTCCAGTGACTAAGGGTAGGGGCAAACGTGCCCCGGGCGCCGGATGGGGAACCGCAAAACTGGGCGAATATTTATTTTCACTATAAGGCAACGAAAGAAGTTTTAGCAAACTATAGATCATTAAAAAAAAAATACCTCAAAAACTTAAGAGGGCAACAACGACTCACCAACCTTAGGATCATATCCATAGAGCATAAGTTAGCTTCAAAGCTATTTTTTGAGGACATTGTAAAAACATTTGCACCCAAAAGAGTCCACTTAGTTCCAGCTTTTTGTGTTTTCATTTAACTTACATCGATTTAAGAGATTTGCAAAATGTCCGAGTATAATACTAGAGACAACCGCTTGACTGTCATAATTAAATATTCTATTCTAAAGCAACAGACTGTTGATTTATTCTACACATATGCACATCCCGATATAATTCCGGAAACATTGTGATTTGCAATTATTATGATAAGACTATAAGATTATGTCAAGCATACTATTCTCAGATTATTTGGCAATCAAATACTAAATAGTTTGGTGTTTTATATTGTCCTAAAAATTAAGGTGGATCACTAGGTGCTCTCGGTACTATGCTAAACACTGTTTGAATAGTGCGGTGTTGCCACATAGTGTTGAGTGTTTACTGATGTCAGATAATATGGGTTAAGTAATAATGGAATTCTACTTGGATAATTACTGGAGAAATTAGTTTTCGACCTTTACCGCAATTCACAGCAAAGTACCGCTTCTCGAACTGCAACGCTAGAATCCAGGAATTTTCTAATTGTGACTACCACAGTAAACGTAATAATTTGGCAACAACACATTATGGCGTTCTGCGCAAGTTTCTTCTCAAAATGCATTTCCTTAAATGTAATTTAATATTTAAATAAAATATGAAACATAGCACGAAAAACGGTCAAACAATATATCTATTTCGTAATAAGATCGATACTTTAAAATATTTTACACATACAAATAAGCATTTCATAAAACTGAGCACTTCTGGTAAGATCTAGCAGCAAGTGACATCTTGTGTGCTTATTGTGAAACGAATCAAATATTTCTTTTATTTGTTACCTTTTTCAATATCAGAAGATATAATGAAATGAATCAGTGTCTTGTGTTGTAGCTGAAACGTAACTCTATCTTATAGTACAATAATTATAATATGTAACGTTCCATTGCGCAGTAGTTAAGGGAATGAGCTAAAATGTGTACTGACTTCGGGGTGGTGATCCACCTTAAATTATGTATTGCAATTTTGAAATCAAGCTTTACCACTTGAAGAAAAAATGGAAGAGGAGAATTACTGTAGCATATATATCTAATATCGCCGTAGTCAGGGAGCATTTTGGTTTGTTTGGTCGGGGGGCAACGCTAAGGCAAGAACTTGCCCCGGACAACAACTAGCCTAGTTGTGTCGCTGATAATCTTTTCCAGTTACATAAATAGATTAGCCTTTGGCTAGCTGGGGGCTTCACCCCCTGACCCCCAACTTTACTCGGCCTACGGCCTCGCATCTGTTAAACCCACAATTCTACCAAATTTCAAGTTTCTTTTCCTATTTCAACTATCTAAAAGATAAGATTTTGTATACCAAGAGAACGCCCATTTAAATAACATGGGTGTTTCTTCATCCCCCTTTTAGAGCTTTAAAAACTAAAAATATTCACTTTTCGCAATTTTCCTGTGAGTTAGTCCCGGAAGGCTACAATCTTGCGAAATTACATCATTCTAATCCTGCCGAAAGTCTTAAACATTTTGCGGTGTAGATGATGTCCCATATAAATAACCTAGGGAAGATTTTTCAGTTCCCCATAAAACCACTTTAGAGTTGGAAATTTTTATTTTTTGTGACTTAAGTAGGCAACGATAACGAAAACGTATAAAAATACTAAATTTAAAGTTTTTATTTCTATTTCAAGTACCTAAAACATGAGATTATATGTCCAAAAAAAGGCCCATTTTAAAAACATGGGGAAATTCTTTATCTCCCTTTAGACGCCCTTAAAATTAAAAATATTTACTTTTGGATTTTTTCTGTCGGTTAGTCTCGGAAGGCTACAATCATGTCAAATTTCATCATTCTAATCCTGCCGGAAGTGCCTAAACATTTTGGAGTGTAGAAGACGTCCCATATACATAAATAACATGAGAAAGATTTTTCAGTTCCCCATAAAACGACTATCAAATTAGTAATTTTTATTTTTACTGATTTACTTAGGTAACGCTAACAAAAAGGTACAAGTATACCGAATTTCAAGTTTTTATTCTAATTCTAAGTGCCTAAAACATGAAATTATAAGTTCAAAAAAGACCCATTTAAATAACATGGGGAAATTCTTCATCACCCCTTTAGATCCCCTAAAATTAAAAATATTTACTTTTGGCAATTTTCCTATCGGTTAGTCTCGAAAAGCTACAGTCATACCAAATTTCAACTTTTCACGACAACTGGAAGTATCACTAATTTATGTCAGTTCATGTGGTTTTATATACAGCGTGAGGCAGCTAAAAGTACCATCTGAATTAGCGAAGAAACACTAGCGATGTAAGGTTTGCGAGAAACAATAATAGTAGTAGGGGCTCGTAAAATGGAGGTATGGGGTGGTTCGAAAAACAGCGACAAACGGAGCATCTGGAGCAAAGTTATATTTTGTTAAATGGAACGATATACATTAACATGCATAATATAAAAGAGCACATGCAGGGAAATACAACGCTGTTGGTCCCATGTGTGTAGTGCACATAGGAATAAAGATATGATCATGTAAATAGGTGCAAACAAAATAAAAAGTGGCCCACTTGACCGTCAGTACCACGGCATGTATGTACGAGCTAAGATGAAGAAAGTGCGTGATAACAGTTAAGAAAAAAATAGAGGAGACATCGTCAGCACCATTTATGTGACAGTGTTACAGCATAATAATTAATAACAATGGCCATTACAGCATGTGGCAGAACCACTCTGTAGTAAGCGAAAACCTGTCCAACTGTATGTTCAAAATGGTGGCCGTCAGCTGCGATTCAGGCATCGAGGTGCCTACGCAAAGATCGTTGCACAGGATGTAGCATCGCAGAGGGAATGTCCCTACAGGTGGCAGTAATGCGGTGTTGCATATCCTCTGGTGTTGTTGGCACATTCCGGTAGACAATGTCTTTCAGCGTTCTCCTCAGGAAAAGGTCTAACGTGGTCAAATCTGGGGAACGAGCCGGCCCGGCACGTCCAATCCACAGATTGTGAAACATATTTTCCACACATGCTGTAGCGCGTCGTGCACTGTGAGTTGGGCACCCGTCATGTTGGTACCACATTTTCCTCCTTGTCTGAAGTGGTATGTCCTCTAATAGTACAGGCAGTTCATGTAAAAGCTGTATGTATCGGTCAGCATTCAGTGTCCCTTGTATGAAAAAAGGGCCAATGAGATGTTCACCCACCATACCACACCACACGCTCCCACTCCATGGGCGCTGGCGTTCCACCTGGCAAACCAATGTGGATTTGTCACAGATCAATAGTGCATGTTCCTTAGGATGACATTTCCATAATTGGTAAAAGTTGCCTCGTCGGTGAACAGGATACGTGACAAATCTGGTGCGCCGAGTCGTAACATCCATGTGCAAAACTGAACACGGTCCACAAAATCATTCCCGTGCAGTTCCTGGTGGAGGGAGATATGATATGGGTGAAACTTGTGTTTCTGCAGAATGCGTCTGTCGTCTGTCCGGAAATCTCTCTGTGTACACACGGTAGGCTTCTGATGCATTCTTTCGGCATTACCCATAAATCAGGATCATGTCCACTTTTCTATGTTCGTAAACACCATACTCTTCGCTCTTACCACTACCACTGCCTGCTATGAACTAACACGATCTCGTGGCTCTGCAATCGAAACTTGTTCTGCGTCAAGACAGTTAAGTCAGGCACCTGAGACGTCTTACATGCCGTGGTACTGACGGTGAAGTGGGCCACTTGTTATTTTGTTTACACCTATTTACATGGCCATATCTTTGTTCCTATGTGCAGTACACACATGGGAACAACAGCGTTGTATTTCCCTGCGTGTGCTCTTTTATATTATGTATGTTAATGTATATCGTTCCATTTAACAAAATGTAACTTTGCTCCAGATGCCCCATTTGTCGCTCTTTTTCGAACCACCCCATACCTCCATTTTACGAGCCCCTACTACTATTATTGTTTCTCGCAAACCTTACATCGCTAGTGTTTCTTCGCTATTTCAGGTGGGGCTTTTAGCAGCCTCACGCTGTATAGTTAAGATTAAGATGTAACTCGCTCGCAAAACCAAATTAGGCAGCAATGGTGTTATCAGTGGCGCAGTACTAGAGCGCTCACTTCTGGTGTTAGGATTTCCGTAGCTAGTGTTGCTCACGAGGCGAGAAATAAAGTTTTCTCTCTTTTTTATTTGTTAAGTTCATAGAAGTCTCATTTCGTCTCGATTCTTGGAAGGCTTTCCTCGCCTTTTCTTCTTTTGTAAATTCATGAAGAAAATTTACATCCTGATTTCTTGCTTAATTTGATCTATAAATTAACAGAATTCTTTCGCGTTACGATAGGCCCACGATGTGTGTGCGATGAATACATTATTATTGAAGTACTACCATGAGCAAAATAAATGACGCGTCTCTTTATTTTGAAGTTTTTTGAAAATATCTCCGTTTTCTTTATATGTTCGAAATTTCGGAAGGTTTCCCCAGCAGGACAGGTTAATAACAAACCCGTTTTTAATATTTGTGTTAGATATTAGCTTAAAATAAAGAAATTAGAAGCAAAAAACATTAAATCGACAGAAATCTCGAGAATTACCAACTCTGCTAAAGTGGGAAATTTTCAAGAACACGAGGGAATTCTGCATTTCAACACGAAGCAGCGACATCTATGTCATTGAGAGAAATGTGGATTAAATCTACAAACTAAACTTTTAACGAATATTTCTAGTATGTCTTATTATATGCATTATCTGCAAACTCCAAATATATGAATATATGCTAAGTATTAACATAAAGATAGAGCAAATAGTGGAAATTATCTATGTAAAAGGACGAATTGGTAGGACGATCGTAATGAAATATCGTCTTTACCGGAACAGGCTCAGTTCACGTAAAAAAACAAATAGCTCAGTTAGTTAAAGCAATGAGTCTGTATGCTGAAGGCAGCGGGTTCGATCCCATGGAAGTGCCATTGTCATTTTTATCTCTACACTACGATTATTTTATTTATTTTTTTATGTGGGAAAGAATTAAATTGTAACGTATGTGTAAAACTCATGACGATACCAAAAAAAGAAAAAATGCCGTTGTCGCACTTGCATTAGCGTCCCTAATTTTGTTTGCAAACAGTTTCGTAATTATTTCCCCTGTGCTCACTGCTCACCATATGCTCGCTGGCGCATAACGAATGTTTCCCAGTAAATGTTAATTCTAATTTGGAGAATTTTATAAAGTTTCACAATATTTCTCACTAGATACTCTTCTATCTACGTGTTTGGATATTTTGATAACAGATGTCCCTATTAAATGTTTAATTTTCCCTAGATGTTTAATTACGGAAAAGTTTTGCAATGTATTTGTATTGAATTGAAATTGTTTTGAATTTACTACATAAGGTAAGTAGACCGAAGGAGGAGAACTCAAGTAATTGATATTCTACATAAAAGCAACCTATTGTAGAATGATGATGCTTCTTACCTTCAGCACATAATCTTTACGTTAGAGAGTCAGACAGAGAAATATCCTGGTTTTTCCTCCTCTATGACCACCCATCTTAAACCTCTACATATCATTGTTCGTCTCACAAAATTTCGATGCTCCAAAAACATTCAAATAATAATAATAATAATAATAATAATAATAATAATAATAATAATAATAATAATAATAATAATAATAATAATAATAATAATAATAATAATAATCCTGAATATGCCATCCTTACATAATGTAAGGATATCTTAGTTTCCTAGTTTAAATCTTAAATATCTTAGTTTAAAATGCTTTCTTTAGTACTTATTTGAGCAACCATGTAGGAGGGGGTACGACTTTTTATTTTGCCCCTCTCATTTCAGTACCCTTCCAACAGAAAGTAATTTTTGATAAGCAGGACAGACAAAATGAATAAGAAATATATTTACAGCATCCTCTCCCCTTTCATGATTGGAATATCACGTAATATTTTTTATTCTACGAAAGATGGCCCTGTGCGGTTAGGGGTAGGTAACTAAAAAAATACCTAATATGTAGCGCCCCTTGATTGTAATATTACCGCTTCTTTATTTGTACGAGGGAGCCCCTACACAATCAAGGGTGACAAAAAGAATAGGAAGAGTGTCTATTGATTCCAGTGGTGGATCCAGCACGAACTCCTGGGGGAGGGGAGTTGAAGTGAAACATCCTTTTGATGATGTGAAGCTGTCACAAATTACCACTTAACTAAACTAAACAATAGTGGGGGGAACCGGAACCCAGTCAGTTTAAATTGATGTAAAAGTTTAATTTTTGGCTTCATATTAAAAGTTGTGGTTTCAAATGAGAATTTCAGTCCAAGTGGTCAATCATCAAATCTCGTGGGGCTCTTCAGTGTAGGCTAATACGGCCCCCTTATGAGAAAAGGCAAAATTATTAACATGTTTATAACTTTCGAATTTTTCGTCTATTTTAAAGAAATATTTTACTTCGTATTAAAGTGTTGGTTCCAAATGACAAATTCAGTCCGAGTGGACAATGATCAAATCTCCGGGGGGGGGGACTCTTCAGTATAGGGGCCTACGGCTCCCTTATAAGAAAAGGCAAAAATATGAAAATGCTTATAACTTCCGAATTTTCCGTCTATTTTAAAGAAATTATTGGCTTCATATTAAAGCCTTGGCTTCAAATGACAATTTCAGTCCGTGTGGACAATGATCAAATCTCGGAGGGCTCTTCGGTGTAGGGGTTTCGGCTTCTTTATGGGACAAGATTCACGTAGTTGATATTGCAAAATTGTTTTGTATATATAAGTGGAAACTTGCACCATTTGGTTAATTTTACCTCTTATGTTTTGCAGATTCATATTCCAAGCAATAGTTACTTCGCAGAGCTAAAAGAAGGCACTTACTAGTTTCATTAAAATGAAATGTCTTTTATGAGAAGTTCTCATGGAGCCGACGAACGAATAGGCACCCAAACGTTGGTTAAGTCGAACGGTTGAAACCCGTTGAGCTCGCTACAATTATTATTATTATTATTATTATTATTATTATTATTATTATTATTATTATTATTATTATTATTATTAATAATAATAATAATAATAATAATAATAATAATAATAGAGCATTCACCTTTGGTGCATGGGGTCCGTGGCTCGATTCCACTTCAGCGCCAAGTGAAATTTGAGGTGGACAAATACCATGTGCATGGGTATGTGTTTTCTTGAGATTTTCCATTTTCCTCCCACTTTCTTCATTTCACTATTTCATTCATCATCATTCTCCCTTAGCGTAGGTGCACAATCGACCAACGTTAAACTAGATATTGCAATTTCAATAATAATAATAATAAAAATTAATTCAACTGAAAGGACTGTAATTTATGTGGACAGCAATTATCATAAATATGCAACCATTATAAAAACAATGCTTTGAGTAGAAAGATAATCCTTCCCAAGTGTTAACGAATGCGCACGAGATAAGACATGTCTCGAGAAAGAGACAAGACGCGCTTTGTGACATCCAAGATAATACGAGGCAAATGTTTTGGACACGAGATAGCTTGTAAAATGTCTCGTCTTGTCTGGAATGTCTCGAAAACAAAAGTCTAAGTTTTAATATTATCTTTCAAGATCTATTCTCTCAGAAGTAGTTCTCTGCCTTAAAATTAATAACGGCATTTGTGATTTAAAAAAAGATAAACAATGCCTAAAGTTAATAGTTAACTTTTCGAAAAGAAGCTTCATTAAGGGTGAACCTGAAAGATGTCCACAAACTTCGGGAGGTGATTCGTGACATCAAAAGGAGACAAATGGTTCTCTTGCAGTTTTCGAATTCAGCTTCGTTGTCGAGATACAGGGTTGCCAACTGGTCGTGTTTGAGAAACTCACTGAGAATAAATTCAAGTCCAAGAATAAACTACTACTCATATATTTTTCAGGTCAATTGACTTATACCATGTTGTAAGGTCAAATATTTATTTATGAAGTGTGTACAAAATTCGCCAGGGTCTTTTCTGAGAAAATCGTCGAGAAAAAGTCACCTCCAAGAATAAACTACCCCTTGTAAATTTTTCTAAGAGAAATATCTGATACTGCAATATAGGGTTGTTAATTAAATATTGATTAATGAAAAATAAACAAAATTGTTAAAACCATTTTTGAGAAAATAGCGTTTTTCGATTTTCGGCTGTTTGTAAACCACACTTATTTTAGGTGGTAGGAAAAAATGGAAAAGCTCCTGTAAGAATACTAAATAAACCCTAAGTTTAAAATTTGGTGTAGATAAGTTGAACGGTATGGCCTCTAGGCGAGTGCATATAAAAGTGTGCCGAATGGACGGACCGGAAGGACGGGTGTCGAAAAGTCACGTTTTCGGTATGTAGACGCCATGAAACATGTAAATCCGTTGAAATCTGAATTTGATATTATTTTAACAATCACTATATTTTCTTCTCTCTTTTGTCGCTCGAAAAAGAAAAGCCTGTTTACCACAAAAAGCTAGGGAGTTTCTCAAAAAATATTCAATTACAGGGCCACCGCACTAAACTTTTTCAATTCAATTTCTTAACTGTGTTAGGCCGCAGTTGTTACTGAAGTGTGTATTTGGATAATACGAATAAAATTATCGTATTATTCAAATACATCGAATGTCAGATTATCGAATAAAAAACTTCGATTGAAGAAAATCCACACTACAAAACTAACTCACACTTTGAGCACATTTTCATTGGACATATAATAGACCAATTAATGCAATCATTGTTTATGAAATATGAAAAAAATCAAATGAGTCACTTTGGGAAAGTCGTTCAAAAAGAACACGTCAAGAGTAACCTACCTCTTGTGAATTGTTTCGAACAATGAGTTAAGATATACTTTTGGTTATTAATGAAATATTTATTTGCGAAATTTGAACAAAATCGCCTGTCGTTCGAGAAAATTGTCGGGGAAATAACCTTGACCCCAAAAATAAACTATCCGTTGTAATTGTTTTTCATAGAAATGACTTATACTAAAATATAGGGTTATTAATGAAATACTTATTTATGAATTATCAATAAAATTGTCCGAGTAATTTTTGAAAAAATCGTGAGGGAAAAATAACTCCCCGAATAAACTATCTCTTGAGGATTCTTTCAGGGTAAGCGAGTTATTCCATATTACTAGGTTTTTAATGAAATATTTATTTCTGAGTACGAACAAAATTGCTTGACTCATTTTTGAGAAAACCGTGGAGAAAAAACACCCCCAAGAGTAAACTACCCCTCGCATATTTTTTCAGGACAAACGAGTTTTGCCATATTGTTCGGTTATTAACGAAATATTTATTTTTGAAATATGAATAAACTCTTTTGAGTCATTTTTGAGAAAATCGCCCAGACAACACTCCACCAAGAATAAACTACCCCTCGCATTTTTTTTTAGGACAAACGAGTTATGCCATATTGATAAGTTATTAATGAAATCTTTATTTATGAAATATGAACGAAAACATTTGAGTCCATTTTGAGAAAATCACTGAGAAAAAACTCACCCCCTTAGTATAAACTACCCCTTGTAGATTTTTCTCAGATAAATGCCTTATACCACAAAATAGGGTTGCTAATTAAATATTGATTTATAAAAAAAGAAAGAAAACAAGATCGTTAGAGCCAGTTATGAGAAAATATCTTTTTTCTATTTTCATCGTACAGGAAACTACCCTTGTTTTGGGAGTAGGAGGGAAATAAAAAAACTATAGGAAATACTATGAAAATCTTAAACTAAAATTTGGTGCAGATAAGTTGAACGGTATGGCCTCTAGGCGAGTGCACAGAAAAGTGTAGCGAACGGACGGACGAACAGATAGACATGTATCGAAAAATAACTTTTTCGGTGTTAGGGGCTATAATACGTGTAAATTCGTTGAAATCTCAAATTTGATTTTTTTTCGAACACCATACTTTCTTCTCTCATTTGTCACTTCAAAGTAAAAGGAACTCAGAACTACAGATAAAAGACACCTACTTTTACACATAGACATTATTTATTGATTTAAAACTGTTTTAGTTTGTGTCATTTCACTTCCAATTGAAAGGTTTTACAATGATTAACGGCATACCAATGACGAGACGGAAGTTTTCAGGAAGTAAATGCATTCAGAAGTCTAGATTGCATTACAGCTATCAGCCTGTTTTTATTTCTGCAATTGTTAACAGCTGTAATTTCGTCCAAACGCTACATGAAATAATTTTTGGTTGACGTCATTGTGTTACTATTTTAGTATTGTTCTCTTCAGACTTGGTTGAAGTTTTGTCTTAACGGTTATACATTTTTTTCTTATTTCATCGTTACACATAAGAATAAAATGTTGTGGTGACTGGATAGATTCGAACCTACGAACATTGAGTTTTTATTCTTCAAACAATTTACCAATGGACCAAGCTTTGTCCTCACGTTAACGTACGGTTACAGGGTTTATTACGATTTAAATAAAATGGCTGGCTGTTAGAGTTTCCTGCCCAAATATTTCGATAAAAAATTTTCATTGCTTCGTACATTGTTTAGATACACATTTTAGGAGAGTGAATTTTGGTGTATATAATAATTTCATGCCAGATAAAAGCTGGATAAGTTTTAATAACATGTTTTATATGTAGTTCTCAATAATAGACTTGTTGTTCGGGATGACGTTCCAAGGTTTAGCATTGACTAGCAGTTTTTGCTATTAATATCCCTTCTAGCAATATTGGCAGTAGACAAAAGTTAGCCCGTGTTAAAGCTTTTTGCTCCTAATTTAGTTATTTTACTTTATTATTTAACGAATATATTGAAAATTGTCAGAGACACGTATGCAGTAATTTATTTCGGGAGGGGTCCGACTTCAATATTAGGATAAATTATAATAAAATTTTAAACGATAATCCCCAAAATTAGGCTAAATTTACAGAAAAGTTGGGGTTTCAGAGGGGGTCCGGACCCCCTAGACCCACCCCTAAATGCGTTCTTGTTTGTCAGTAACAGTTCCTCATTTTGAAACCCTCAAAAACTTCGGATAGACTATATAAAGGAAAACGAGTTATTTTCGATGAAATATCACTTCAAGGAGACGCGTCAGTTTTATTGCACAGTGTGGTATCCCACGTTCACAATGGCAAGAGTTTCTTTCCTCTGATTCTCTGTCATTGTGCTCTATCGAAAGGTTAGGTTTGTAACATATTACTCCTACGAACAAGCATGACTGGCAGATAGGAATACTGAACACAACTCCAGAGAAATGCATGCTGGAACTTACGTTTATAGCTACGCTTTGGTGATTTGCCCTCAAGGTCAATCGAGTGGTAATTCAGTTCCGTCTCTGTTTTTAAGCCATGTTCGTATTACTTCGAACAGTTTTGATAATGAAAAGCATGCCTCTTAATATAACAGACTTCTTTCGCGTAAGAAATCGAAACTCAGTTGGTCAGAGCAACTAGTCTGTAAGAATTAGGTTGTTAGTTAGTTAGGAGCCCAGTACGAGCAAAGGTTTTTATTACTATTGTTTTTATCTTTTTTATGTGAGGAAAAATCAAATTGTGACATCGCGATATCAAATGTATTTGATTAGGTAGCTTTGTCTTACCTAAACTTTAAACATCAGTAACCGTCGAAATTATTTCACTAACCGATCACTTACTGAACATTTCAAACACGTCAAACCAGTGGCATAACATGAAGGTTAACCTCTCCTCCGCAGTCCTTAGTTATGCGTCCGTACTTTCAAGGGCGGACTAAGGGCCGGGCGACTGCCCGGGGTGCCAGAGAAAGAGGGGCACCAAAACGAGCCTCAAAAAGTAAATTTTACAATGTGCTTTCTACTGACGTTTTTGGTTTATATTCTTGTAAAGTAGTGTCAATTATATGATCTTTTTACATTTCACTATGGAAGAAGAGAGTTTCATAGTACTAAGGGGGCTGTATCGAAAAATTGAGAGATGGCATGTAGAATAAAGAGTGCCGGGAATTAAGTATTGTTTGTTTGTTTGCTTGAGTTTAGCGTTCCACGTTTATGCCTTAATGGGCAAGGGAGATGTGGATACTAATTATAGTGGAATCCGAACCACTTTTATCGTTCAACAGTAATCCACCGGGAATTGGACCCGGTACCACAGAGGGCAGGCGTGCTAGCCACTAGACCAGAGGGGGTGGAGTTGGTATTGTTTATAGCGGGCCATATTCTTTGTGAAATTTTCCTAGGTAATGGATTTCTTTTTGAAAATGGGTTTAAAACAGGGGCGTCATTTAGGGAGGGCAGGGAGGGGCATTAGTAGATATCCCCGCGGATAGACGGCCGAGTCAGCAAAAAATTATCTTGTTTTCCTAGAAATCGATACCATTTCCTGGAATTGGGAGGCAAGTTTCGACAAGCCTTTAGTTGCTATGTTCATAGCCTTTTACGGGTAGTACAGAAGCGCGTGGGAAAATTTTGGTTTATTTGAATCCCCGTTACCCCCTACTCCTCCTGGAAAGCCAAAGAGCATAAGCGATTTAGCCCCTTGATCCTATTCCCACGAGATGACTGTAGAATATGAACTGAAAACATGATATTCAAATGATCGAAGCTTCTCAGTAGATTGTATGAAATTGGTCTTAGTTGATAAGGTAAATATTATATGTCATGATTTTTTTTAAAAGCGTGAGATGAGACACACTATATGAGTCTCATAACGAAACACATACTCATGCAAAATCGTGTTGATTAGCCCCTTGGCCCTATTCCCACAAAGTGTCTGTAGAAGCCGTGATAGTCAAATGATCAAAGCCTCTCACGAAATTGGCTTAGTTGCTAAGGTAAATATTGTATTTCACAATTTTTTAAAGACGTGAGACATGAAACCAGATATAAGTCTCATAACGAAACACATACCTATACACTCCTTTCCCCAGACCTCCTGCGAATGGATTCCAATGATTGAGCAAATTCTAATAATGGAAACTTCTCATAGCATATCATATTGTTTAAAATGTAGGGTGTGAAGTGTGTTATATGAATATTCACATGCCGATGTCTGCTATGACAAGTAAATCGATATCACTTCCTGTTTAGTTGTTATGTTCATAGCCTTTGAGAACATCATGTTGCTAGAAACAAGATGAAACATGCCTTTTAGGGTTACCATCAGCTATAGGTTCATGAAAAAACACGCCTTTTCTAGTCGTCTTGTATTGGTTAGCTAATTTGAATTCCCAAGCCCCGCCCCCTCCCGCAAAGACTCTTGAACGTCTACCGGATCTTCATCAGAGTCCTTTCAGTTACCACGATTGAAACCTGCCAATTGATTGTGTTTTCAGCTTAAACTGTAGTGAGTGTTTTGTGCTTTAAGTTCTTACGAATAAATCCTATCAATTGATTGTGTTTTCAACCTAAAACTGAAGTGTATGTGTGTTTTGTGATACCGCTCGTTCTTATTAAAATAGGTAAGTAAAATATATATGTTCTTTCTTCATTTAGTTATAAAGGCAGTTGAAAGAACAAGTGTATTTATTCAAAGTTCCGTTTTTAAAAAAAACACACAGACACATATGTGAATGTCTGTTTTGTTAGTCTCTTTCTTCCTCTGTTTTGTTAGTACATTGAACTACATCTTAAAATGGTTTAGTTTCAAGAACAACAGATAAGATGCCATTGTCAAATGTTTTGATGATACGTACTACAACGAGATAACAAGACTGCCCTAGTTAAAAACAGATAAGTGAACTTCTATGAGGCTTCTAAGAAAAATGATAAGATGGAATTCTTGAATGTTTTCTGGCTCGCATTGCAATTGACGCAAGAAGTGTCTGCAGACTTGGTATTTTAATTTTGATAATATGATGTATACGTCTGTCTTTCTGTCTGTAAATGAAATCTTTTAAACAATGAAGAGTTTTACGTCCAACAATAAAGCCAACAAGGTCTGTCTGTCTTTCTATGTCGGCTATGCTAATGGAGGCGATGGTGATGAGTTGAGTTGATTTTAGTTCAGCGTCCCTTTCAACAGCAAGGCTATATGAGACGTGGACCTACTGATTATCGTGGTATCTGAACCACTAAGTTTTACGTCTTACAGTTATGTCGGCTATGCTAATGCAGGCGGTGATGATGAGTTGATGAGTTGAGTTGATTTTAGTTTAGCGCCCCTTTCAGCAGCGAGGCTATATGAGACGTGGACCTACTGATTAACGTGGAATCCGAATCACATGAGCTCCAGCCGGGACGATGGTAATGAGAAATGAATGAATGAAATGTTGCATTAAATTCACGTACACGGTGTTTGTCCATCGAGTTTTACGTCCTACGGTTACGTCTACTAGGCTAATGAAGGAGAGGTGATAATGAAAAATGAATGAAATGATGTAATGAAGAAAGTGGAAGGAAACTGGTGAACTCCGAAGGGAAATCCACGCATACGATGTTTGTCCACCACAAAGTTCATAGGGCACGAACTGGGATCGAATCAGGGACCCAAGCACTTGAGGTGAACGCTCTACCACTGAGCCACCGTGCCCTCTGGAACGTAAAAATGAAATGATAAGGACGGTTTTCCGGGGACAGTCAATAGCATCTTTTCGTTAAGTTGTAAAGGAAGCAGGGAATTTGTGGTCGCTAAAATTAATGACAAGTATATAGAAAAAAAAAGACGTAATTTGAATACGGGCCCTCATGCACCAGAGGTAAACACTCTACCACTGAGGCACTGAAGTTAATTTCATAATTTTCTAATGTTAATAAGAGTGAAATCTAACGTTAAATACACATACATAAGTCAACGAACTGAGAGAGTTTCTGTATCTGCAATGTCTACTTGCAAAGAGCAGAAAAATAAGATAACAGAACATGTTTTGTATTTCAATGTTGTTCTTCAGCTATCGCGTCAACATTATCTTAGGTCATGGTTTCAGACAACACGAAGCGAAGATATGTATGTGTGTGTGTTTTAGGTAATATTAAAACAGTGTTTGAGATCTAAAACTTGACAAAACTAGTGTTGCCTATTCATCTTGGATGTCGTTACTTATGTACACATGATGTTGATTGATTTTTGAGTTTAACGTTCCGTTCAGCAGCGAGGCTATATGCACCACAAAGTCCACACGGCGAAAGTTAGGATCGAACCAGGGACCCCCAATCACCGGAGGTGAACGCTTTACCACTGATCCACAGCACCCCACGATTTCAACATGGGTACAAATCTTCAAGTTAAAACAAATGTCTATTCTCAAATAAGAGAACATTTCTCCATTTCTTTAAGTTGATCTAGGAAGATGAACTTTGTACAGTTTTCTCTATATTATAGTCTAAGCTGTATGTGATATTACTTTAAAAGGACGAAAGTAGTTAAAATATTCCCTATTATTATCATCAATTTCTTTTAAAATGCTCAGATTCCCGTCATAGAATTCGTATACTAGCTATGTACACATGCGTGCATCAAGAATTTTTTTTGTTGGGAGAGGTCCCCAAGCTTTGGGCGACGGGGCTCAAACACTACAAGCCTCTGTGTAGTATTGAACGCGTATTATTCTGCACTCGAAAAGACAATAAGTACTTGTAAAATACTTTCATCTATATTTTCATAGCGTCCCTTTCAGCAGCGAGGCTATATGAGACGTGGACACTAAATCACCAAGGACCCCTATCGCATCACAAGTGAACGCTTTACCAATGATTCACCGAGTCCCCTAGTACTTGTAAAAATTCTTTCATCTATATTGTCATAGCGCCCCTTTCAGCATCGAGGATATATGAGACGTGGACACTAAATCACCAAGGTCCCCTATCGCATCACAAGTGAACGCTTTACCATTGATTCACCGAGTCCCCTTAGATCAAAGTACAGTACTCATGTAATAATATTATCTAACATAAAGTTTACTTGTCGAGGGGCTCCCTGGGGGTAATATTCATACACGTAAAATATTTTAAAATAAACAATATTAGTACCGATTCCATAGTTTTCGAAGGTGCTGTATTCAATAAAGACACTTTGAAAATAGTAACATGACATCTAACGGATAAAAATAGTGATGAGCTCACGGGGTCTCCCTAGGGGGGTAATATTCATACACGTAAAAATAATTTAAAATAAACAGTATTAGTTTCGATTCCATAGTTTTCGAAGATGTTGTATTCAATAAAGACACTTTGAAATCAGTAACGTGACATCTAAGGGGTAAAAAGTGTTGAGCTCCCGGGGGTGATATTCATACACGTAAAATAAACAACATTAGTATCGATTCTATAGTTTTCGAAGGTGTTGTATTCAATAAAGACACTTTGAAATCAGTAACATGACATCTAAGGGGTAAAAAGTTGTGGGCTCCCGGGGGGTGGTATTCTTACACGTAAAAAATAATATAAAATAAACAATATTAGTATCGATTCCATAGTTTTCCTAGTGTTGATCCCATATCGTGACAGGATTCCAATCTGTGACTTCCCGTGCACTAAAGATGAACGCTGTATCACGTAAGAAAAAGAGATGAAATCTTTTAGTTTAAAATGTCTTCCCTCCCTCATTCACACGTTAAGGGTAGCATATGAATAAGACAAGTAAGACACATGTAGGAACGGTTTTCCGGGGAAAGTCAATAGCATCTTTTCGTTAAGTTGTAAAGAAGATAGCATTGAATTTGTGGTCGCTAAAATTAATGACAGTATAAAAGAAAGACGTGTAGAGAGGAGGAGGAGGAAATACGGATTTCGCGTTCACTAAAATTAACGATAAAATTCTAAAACAGAATAAGTATAAAAGGCCGTGTAATCTACATATCTTCATTAGTCAATACAATTGAAAGAGATTGTGAGCATACATTTGTTTCACTCCTCATCCCATGGAATAGGAAGAAAAGTTAAAAATATTTAAAAGGTATGATGAGAGATTATTTCATTGACATCATAAAGTTCTGTCTTATATAGTATATATTTATATATCTAATATATATTGATTTATAAGTAACAAAATTCATTTCTTTTTTATTTTAGGTTGCATACAAATAAAGATAAGTGTAATCCTTTTCCCTATTCCCGTTGATATTATTATTATTATTCCTTTTTAATTACTTATATATCACATTTTACTTACTCGTATATTCTTTTAAACGCTTATATATCCTTTCAAAATATTTATATACATATATATATATATATTCCATTTAAATAAGATTTATATATCCTATTATATATCATATTCATATACCGTTTACACATATTGCATTACGTATATATACATCTGAGGAAGAAAAATGGCAAAAGAGAGTACGCAAGATTTACTGAAGGAGATTACGGTCTTCATTAATGACATTGAAGAAGAAGAAGAAGAGGTAGTGGGCGTAAATAACGAAACGCAAGTTCTTTTAAGTGAAATAAATGCCATAATCGGGATAGAAGAAGAAGAAGAAGAAGAAGAAGAAATGGAAATAGATCATCATGAAAAAATGCAAGAAGAAGAAGACGGAGAAGAACAAATGAAAATAGAAGAAAGAATAGAAGAAGCAGCAACAGAAGAAGAAGAAGAAGAAAGAGAAACTATTGAAATTCAAATTCCAGTAGAAAAAGAAGAATATGATGAAGAAGAACTATTACAAATATTGAACAGTACTAGCAATAGAACGATAACAGAAGAAGCATCAGGCCGTATTAAAGAAATTATAAAGTGGTTACAAGAAGGAACAGAAGAAGACGTCGAAGAAGAAAGGAGAAATGAAGAAGAGCTGCTAAATCTCACGTTTTCCCAAATAATAGGAGAGGATTACAATAAGGAAGAGATGAAGATAGAAGAAGAAGATGATAAGTTTTACACGAATGAACTAGAAAATTGGATTAACAATTTGTTTCCCGATCCCAGAAAAGAAGAAGAAGAAGTAATATATCCCTCAATTATGGAAATATTAGCAGAGGCTAGTGCAGAACACGAAGAAATGGAAGTCGATTTAGACGACATAGAAAAAAGAATGG
The DNA here is from genome assembly GCF_964235325.1 of Thermobia domestica. NCBI lineage: Eukaryota > Metazoa > Arthropoda > Insecta > Zygentoma > Lepismatidae > Thermobia > Thermobia domestica. Next base: position 118,891,330 of record NC_137461.1, read on the forward strand.
ACGAATTGCTAGTCGTATTTCAAGCACAAAGAAATTCAAATATACAAGTAGGATTCGGAAATAACAACCGTAATGATGGACACAATAGATTTCATATAATAGAAGAACGAAGAAGACAATACAGAAGATACAATATGGAGGGTAGAATGTTACGATTCCGTCTAGCCCCCGTGCGTGCAGATGAAAACCCTTTTACGGCAATTGAAGCAAGTCTACGGGCACTAATAGATTATTTACTACGTAATGTGGACCAGCATGATTACGTAGGAATAACAATCGCAAATGAGAGAGAAGGACACCGCCCTTTTTGGTTATCATTCAGAGAAGCAAGAAATCTCTCAGCAGAAGTTCTATGGACAAGCTATGAGAAAGTACTGCAAAGTAATGCGGCTTTTCTTATAAATGAAGATTGCATCGTGAATTTTCATCATGTACGTATGCCGAGAGGACAAGGTCCTTTGAAACAACATATTTTGAATACTGAAGAATATGTAAAGGCAAAACGTGGTATTATCACAATTAAGAATAAAGACACAAGATGTTTAGCACATGCAATCGTCGTTGCCATAGGACTGAAAAAATACAAGGGAAGAAATCAAACTGAATATAATAGATATGTAAAACATCAAAGTAAATATATAATAGAAAAAGAAGCAGAAGACCTGTGTGAAGCTGCCGATGTAGATCTTAGTCATGGTGGTGGAATTCCTGAAATTCGTAAATTTCAGGAATATTTAAAGGATTATAAAATTACAGTGTATAGGGGCTTTTCAGGAAGTGATGTCATGTTTGAAGCACCACCAAGTGATAACGAGAGAACTGCTTTAAATTTACTGTTTATAGATAATCACTTCAACGTCATTGAAAGCTTGACATCATGTTTTAGCTGTAAATTTTATTGCGAAAGTTGTCATAAGAAATATGAAAAAAAGCATGAACATTTGAAACATTGTACAGCTGTATGTTTTCGTTGTCATCAGAAGCCTCCATGTGATTTTAAAGAAACCCATATTACTTGCAATGATTGTAATCGAGAATTTTATGGCCAGTCATGCTATGACTATCACAAGTCAGCGCCGTATCAAAATGGAAAGCCTTTATGTTCCATTGTGAAATGTTGTGCCCAGTGTTTGAAAATTTATGTAATGAAAGAAAAACGTTCTCACGTATGTGGAGAAACTTATTGCAATGTTTGCTATGCTATTGTACCACCCAATCATGAATGTTACATGAAAGTGAATGAAAGAAGAAAATCGAAAAAAGTCAATGAAAAAATCATCATGGAGAAGAAATCTATGATTCTGTTTTATGATATTGAATGCACACAAGATACGAAAATAGAAGACGAGGACGCAAACATATATGAACATATACCTAATGTCTTGGTTAGTCAACATGTATGCTACCAATGTTATGAAGATAACAACATCAAGAATGATTGTGTCATTTGTGGAAAGCGAGAAAATATTTTTGACGGAGAAAATGTAATAGAAGATTTTCTAAAACATCTTCAACAACGTCGACCAAACATTAAATCAGTAATCTGTGTTGCCCATAATTCAAAGGGATATGACGCACATTTCATCATTAAGACCATGGTTGAGAAGATGAATTGGACTCCAGAAGTAATCATGAATGGAGCAAAAATTCTCTCTCTTAAAATAGAAAACGTAACCTTCATCGATTCACTAAGCTTTCTTCCTATGCCCTTAAGTAAATTAAGTGGTGCATTTGGGCTTCAATCGTGCAAAGGATATTTCCCACACTTCTTTAATCGACGTGAGAACCAAACCTATGAAGGGCCGCTTCCAGACATTAAATATTATGGAGCAGATACTATGAAAGTAGACGAAAGACGCAAGTTTCTCGAGTGGTATACCGAACATCAAAACGACACCTTTAAAATGAAAGAAGAACTCATCAAGTATTGTGTACAGGATGTCGAAGTATTACGTCAAGCCTGTATTTCCTTTATGAATACATTTGAATCTGAAACTAATGTTAATCCCCTACTTGAATGTATTACAATTGCCAGTGCATGTAATTTGGTATATCGTAGAAATTTCTTAAAGGAAAATACAATTGGTATCATACCAAAGAACGGATATCGATGGAGAGATGTACAATCAATTGAAGCAGTACAATGGATAGCTTGGGAAGAAAAAACCAGAAACATCCAAATTACGAATGCTGCACGTAGTAAGGAAAAACGAATAGCATCAATGAAAGTAGATGGTGTATGGACAGAACCCAATACAGGAAAAATTCACGTGTGGGAGTATGAGGGATGCTGGACGCATGGTTGTATCAAGTGTTACCCTAATGACAGAGATAAACCCATCTATAACAATGCTACAGATACCATGGAATTTCGATATGAAGCAACAAAGAAGAAAATCCAAAAATTAAAAGATTTTGGCTGTGAAGTGCATGAAATATGGGGTTGTGAATTTAAAAAACAATTGGCAGGAAATGAAGAGATGAAGAAGTATGTTAGTAATCATCCGTATACAAAGAAATCACCATTAAATCCTCGTGACGCTTTTTATGGAGGACGTGTGAATGCCATACGTCTGTATCATAAAGCACAAGAATCTGAAGGAGAGACCATAAAATACAAAGATGTTATTTCATTGTACCCATTTATCTCTAAGACTAAGAAGTTTCCAATTCGTCATCCTACTATCTACCTGCCTGGAGATTCAAATATTCCCACCATTGAAGAAGTAGAAGGATTAGTTAAGCTCAGTATTTTGCCTCCAAAACAACTGTTTCATCCTGTCCTCCCTTATAAATCAAATGACAGATTGATGTTTCCACTCTGCCGTACATGTTGTGATGAATTAATCCAAGCACCTTGTAATCACAACGATGAAGACCGAGTGCTACATGGAACATGGGTAGCAGATGAAGTAAGAAAGGCATTAGAAAAAGGATATAAAATAATAGATATTCATGAAATATGGGCATATGACGTTGTTCAATATGATGAAAAAACAAAAAGTGGTGGCTTATTTGCAGAATACATAAACACCTTCCTGAAAGCAAAAACAGAAGCTAGTGGATGGCCATCATGGTGTGAAACAGATGAATTAAAGAAGAAGTACATTCAGCAATTTTATGAAAAGGAAGGAATACGTCTAGATGAGAACAAAATTAAACATAATCCAGCACTTAGAAGTTTAGCTAAATTAATGCTAAATTCATTTTGGGGAAAATTTGGTCAACGTGAGAACATGGGTCATGTCAGCATTATTAATGAACCCAAGGATTTATATGAGAAATTATCATCTCATGATATAGATGTTCATCAAATATTTCCAGTAAATGATGACATGTTATATGTATATTGGCAATACACCGATGACGTTCCTGTTTCATTACCAACAGTAAATGTTGTCATAGCCGCATACACAACAGCACAAGCAAGATTAGAATTGTACAAATATTTAGATCAACTACAAGAAAGAGTATTATATTTTGATACTGATTCCGTCATTTATACGCAAAAACCTGGTGAAAGTACAATTCCAACTGGTGACTTTTTAGGCGATTTAACAAATGAAGTCCTCGAATATGGTAAAGAAGCCTATATTTCAGAATATGTATCGGCGGGCCCGAAGAATTACAGCTTACGTATTTTTGATCCCAGTACGAAGAAGGAGTTTCAAGTATGCAAGATACGGGGCTTTTCATTAAACTATGAATCTTCAAAACACCTAAATTTTGATGTAATGAAGAAAATGATAGTAGATAGTGAAGAGGATGCAGAAGAAGAGGAAGAATCTCGTCCCACGGAAGTCAAAATTACCAATGAGAAAAAAATTTGCCGCAGGAAAGACCATACTATCGTCAGCATGCCCGAAACAAAAATTTATAAGATAAATTATATTAAACGACGTAGAATTCCAAATTCATATGATACTCTTCCATATGGCTACACTACTTCCAACAAAAGAAGAAGAGAAATGTAATAAGGCCCTTTATAAATATACGTATAAGGAAAGAATGATCATACTCTTTAACATGGACACGACGTGGAAACATCCCTTTTCATGTATTGTTGCCGGACCAAGTGGATGTGGAAAAACTTCCTTTGTAATACGATTCCTGTCCAATTTACCACGTATGGTTAATACATCGTTTCGTCATATTTATTGGTACTATGCAGAATGGCAAAATGCATACAGAGAAATTTCGACAAAAGTACAATTTATTGAAGGATTACCTCGAACAAAAGACTTTTTACCTGAAACTGGACCACATCTTATTATTATTGATGATCAAATGTGTGAAGTGAACCGCAATATAGTTGATTTCTTTACAAAGGGTTCTCATCATAGAAATCTTAGTGTACTATTTATTACACAAAACATATTTCATCAGGGAAAAGGAAGCAGAGATATGAGTTTGAATTGTTCTTATCTCGTATTATTTAAAAATCCAAGAGATAAATCGCAAATTAAACATTTGAGTTATCAATTAACTCCTGAGAATCCAAAATTTCTTCAAGAAAGTTTCAACGACGCAACAAAGTTACCATATGGATATTTCTTTATTGATTTAAAACAGGATACGCCAGATGAACTTCGTTTTCAAACAAATATCTTTCCTGATGATATTTATCATTACGTTTATGTTCCATCGAAATAGAAGAAGATGTGTTTATAATGTTTGTTTTAAACTGTGTTTCTTCATTCTGACAATATGTCTCCAAGAGTAAAACACGGAGATCTTCTTCGTACGCTGAGCAAAGCAAATCCTAAATTACGTAAAGCTATACTGGCAAATGCAGACTCTTCAGTGATTCGAAGTATTTGTGAATGTTGTTATAATGTATTAAAAGGGAATGTACCTCTTACAAAGACACAGAAAGCAAGATTAAAGCGATACAAGAGGACGCTTCGATATCTTGTGAAGAAAGGAAACTCCATCCAAAAGAAGAAGAAGCATTTATTAGTACAGCAGCAGGGTGGATTCCTACCGGCATTATTAGCTCCTATTTTAACTGGTGCATTATCAAGTTTACTATTCCGTTAGTACAATGGAACACGCAAAGAAGATGATTTTAGTTCCACCTGAAGTTCTGAATCGTATACAAACACCAGCATCATCATCATCATCAACCCTGGAGAAACGTGAATCTAATTTGGATCAAGAAATGCAAGAGATTTTACAGTTATCATCGCTTAGTGATGAAGAAAAGTGGAATCAGTATAACAATATTCTTCAAAAATATTTACATTTAATACGAAAACAAGAAGAACCTGTGACACTTTCAATTACGTCAACTAAATCAGAGAAGCCTGAAGTAGAAGAAGAAATATTATTATCTATACCCAAAATGTTTCGTAAAAGAGCTGAATTACTACTACATAGAATGAAACATGATGATAATATCACGTGGGATAATAAAGGAACTGTTTACATCAGAGGTGATAAACTAGAAGGATCTCACATTGTAGATTTAATTTCTGATGTGTCGCGACCCCGGAAACACACAAATCCACCGGGATGGGAGAAATTTTGTAATTATTTATCTTCTAATAACACACCTCAAGAACTTATTGGAAATCCAAAACGTTTGTCATATATTTTACGACGAACTAAAGCATCACCAACAGCATCATCGTCAAGGGAAAAAGTACCTCTGAGATCGTTTGCAGAAGACGACGAAGAAGCAGAAGAAGAAGAAGAAAAGGAAAAAGTAATATCTCCTATAAGGAAAAGGAAACGTGCCTGTAAACGCCCAGTATGGTCAAGGTGGAAACCGTAAACAAACAGTTAAGCAAGATTTACTACAACCCTTCACATCCTGCCTCGTTTTCAACTGTTAAAAAATTGTGGATAGCTACAAAGAAGAAAATTCCTATACATTGTATAAGAAGATGGTTACTGCAACAAACAACATATACGTTACACAAACCTGTACGTCGTCGTTTTAAAAGAGATTTCTATGTAGTGAATAACATTGATGATGAGTGGGAAAGTGATATTAATGATCTTCAATCTCTTCATAAATTTAATGATGGATATCGTTATATTCTGACAGTGATAGATGTGTTCAGTCGATATGCATGGGCTGTGCCATTAAAATCTAAAAGTACAAATGATGTCTTAAAAGCATTGCAAATTGTGTTCAAAGATAGAAAACCGATTACATTCCGAACAGATAAAGGAAGTGAGTTTACTAATAAAACAATACAGAAGTACTTAGTGCACAACAAAATAAAACATATTACAACTAAAAATCCTGATATAAAAGCTAGTATTGTAGAACGTTTTAACAGAACTCTAAAAGAAAAAATGTGGAAGTATTTTACAAAGTATCAAACGTATAATTATTTAAATGTATTACCTCTTCTTGTGAAATCATACAATGAAGGTTATCATTCAAGTATAAAGATGTCACCTGCAAATGTTTCTCAAAATAACCTATTACAAGTATGGCATAATCAATATGATAATAAAATAAAGAAGAAGAAGAAGAAGAATCCAAATTTCTCAAAACATCTTAAGATTGGTGATACAGTACGAATTAGTAAAACTAAACGTACATTTGATAAAGGATATATGCAAAATTGGACTTGGGAAATATTTAAAGTGAAGAAGATAATACCAAGAGATCCACCTGTTTATGAAATTGAAGATTTAAACAAGGAACCACTGGATGGATTATTTTACAAAGAGGAATTACAACCTGTGACGTTATCAAAGACATTTTACATAGATAAAATCATACGTACAAGAAGAAAAGGCAGCAGAAAAGAATATCTTGTTCATTGGAAAGGATATCCTTCTTCTTTCGATTCCTGGATACCTGCATCATCCGTAAAGAAGATCGAGAAGTACAATGGAACCTGATGGAGATTTTTACGTTACGCTTCCCAGTAATAGTTCTATGGAATATTTTCCTGACAACACCTTAACATCATACACTACGAAACTTCATCAAAGAATGGAATTCCATGAAAAGTGGGAAGTGGCTATTGTTGAAATTCATTATCCTCATTCAATATTAAATATTAATGACGAAAATAATAAAATTTTTTACAAACCTGCAAAAAGTGATGAATGGAAATTTATAACTATTCCTGTACGTTATTACACTGACATATCAGAATTGATAAAGATAATAAATACGTACAACAGATTCACAAATTTACATATTTCTTATACTCGTGAGAGTAATACCTGTTTTATACGACGTCTTCATAAAGACATAGATGTAGACGTTGCATTATCACCAAGTGTTAGTGCGATGTTGGGGTTTGATCCAAGCGTTGATTTAAAGGATATGCAACAAGGCCAAAGCATTCCAAATTTACGTTTAGGACTTCCATCTACAATGTATGTGTATTGTGATATAATTCAATCTGTATTTGTTGGAGATACAGTAGCACCATTATTACGTATCATAAATATGAATCCTGTGAATCATACATTTGGAAGTAGTGTTATAGAAATTTTTAATCCTCCACATTATGTGCCTATAGAGAAGATGCATTTTGAACACATCAAAATAGATATAAGAGATAGTACAGGCTCTCCACTGGCATTCACTTTCGGAACTGTATGCGTTAAACTACATTTTCGACCAGTGCGTCAACATCGACAAATATGAATAATCCATATTTACAATATTATCAAAAACAAGCTCTTTCTGGAACTGGAAACGTTTATGTTGGCTCCCCTTATCAAGTTGGACATGGTATTGGAAGTTTCCTTGGAGGATTATTTCGTTCTGTCATGCCATTAGTAAAACAAGGAGCTAAAACAGTAGGAAAGGAATTATTAAAATCTGGAGCAAACGTTATTACTGATGTCATCATCGACAATCAACCTATTAACGAATCCTTTCATCAACGAATGGGTGAAGCGAGATCCGTCTTGCAAGACAAAGCAAAAAATAAACTGAAATCTATGCTAGGATCTGGATATCAACGAAGGAAAAGAAGAATTACACATCATTCCATCTTTAACCCTTCACCATTACACATCATCAAGCGCAAGAAGAAGAAGGAGAAGGGCAAGAGGAAACGTACACAGAAAACAAAGAAAAATCAGTCTTATAAGAAGAGGAAGTTATCACACGATATCTTTGATTAAATCATCACCATTATGGCTTTCTTACATCATCAATCCTGCGAGTGTGTAAAAAGTGAACTAGATATTTTTTCTACAAAACCAACGCAAACCAGTATATTGGATAATCATGTTGTTACATACAAACCAATAAGTTCACTAGCTGATAATGCTCCTATAGAGTTTGTCATCCCAGGAACAAGTGATGAATACATAGATCTACCACACACTCTTCTTTACATCGAAGCTCAAATCGTTAAGCCTGATGGATCAGCATTTGGTGAAAGTGATAAAGCTGTGGCTCCTATTAATGACTTTTTAAATTCTATGTTCAGTGAAGTGGAAGTGTATTTAAATAACAAACTGATTTCATTTCCATCTCATAATCATCCATATCGATCATACATTGAAAAACTGTTAAATTATGATGATTCTGCTAAAAATACTCATCTTCAATGTGCATTCTGGTTTCAAGATACTGCTGGACATATGGATGCAACATCTAGTGGTAATAAAGGATTTCAACAACGTTATGAATTAACAAAAAAAAGTGCAAAATTCGACATGCTTGGACATCTTCATTGTGATATTTTTAATCAAGATAAATTTTTAATCCAAGGAGTAGAATTACGTCTCAAGTTAATTCCTGCAAAGCCAAACTTTTGTCTCATCGCTAGTGATGCGTCTGTTGAGGCTAAAGTGAACATTTTAGACGCTGCTTTACATATTAAAAAGATTAATGTTAGTCCTACAATAAAACTAGCACATAACAAGCTTCTACAATCAACAATAGCCAAATATCCTCTCACAAGAGTGCAAATGAAGTCGTTCGTCATTCCAAAGGATCTTCAATCAAAAACAATTGATAATTTATTTATGGGAGTATTACCAACTCGTGTGATTGTGGCGTTCACACAAAATGATGCCTATACAGGAACAATAACTTCAAATCCATTTCATTTCAAACATTTTGACATCAATTTCTTCTCTCTATACATTGATGGAAAACCTGTACCTTCAAAACCATTACAACCAATTTTCGAAAACAACCTCTATGTTTCCTCATATCATACCTTATTCTGTGGATCAGGCATTCACTTTTCCAATCATGGCAACAATATTCCTCGCCTTGACTTTCCTCAAGGATACACTATCTTTGTTTTCGACATTACTCAAGATGGAGAAGCCAGCGCTGTGCAGCATTGGAATCTTATACGTCATGGGTGTGTTCGTCTGGAAGTTCATTTTACGAAGCCTCTACCAGCACCTATCTCCTGCATTGTGTATGGAGAATTCCAATCTCTCTTAGAAGTGGATCATCAGAGGAACATCATCATGGATTTTTAAAGGTACGTTATTTAAATATCATATCATATATGTACATGTCTGCATTTTTATACATGATGTCCTCTACACTAGATTTATTGAATGCTTTGCAAACAAATTCTTTATTTCACAATCATTTCGTTGGCGTATATGCAGCCAATGAATTACCAGCACATGTTCCACTACCTGCAGCTATCATCATAAATACAGATCCCTCGAACAAACTTGGTACACACTGGATTTCCGTATATATTCATACTGATGGCCGTGCCCATTACTTCGATACATTTGGATTTCCTCCATATGTAATGCATCATATTCAATTTCTACGTAGAAATTCCACTTCTTATACATTTAATAATAAACAAATTCAAAGTGTGAAATCGTCCCTATGTGGACATTATTCATATCTTTTCCTATGCTTCAAAGCTAAAGGAAAGTCCTTAAATGAATTTTATTACACTTTCTCATCAACTCCAGAAAAAAATGATCGTCGCTTGCTGTATTTACTTCTACAGGTAATCATATCTTCATTCTTCTTCTTCGTTTGTTTTGATTACTTTCTTTTCATATTATTGCAGGTAGCCATTTCTTCTTCTTCTTCTTTATTATAATGTGTTTGTATGTATTATTATTTCTTCATGATTATAGATAAAATAAATTTTAAGTTTGTTTTTCAATTTTTTTTCATTTCAGAGAGTAAAAGATCGTCATCGTGTGTATGGACATCATCTTCAATGTGCAGATTAACTTCTATCTACGTTTCATCATCAACATCAACAGCAGTAGTATCATCAGTGAACAGTATATGGCAGTTATGAAGTTATCAACACATGTACAATGGAAACAAAATCTAACGTTCTTTTAAAATGTACTATACTTACCGTCGTTTTAATTGTGTAAATAGTTTCATCAACAATAAACACTTTGTATTATTTTTTCTCTTTGAAAACAAATGTTTTATTTCTTATTTTCTCCGTTTCCTAATAAATAAATATGTTTTATGATCAGTTATGTAATTAAATACACATATCATAAAACATATTTTTAAGTCATTGAATTAAAGAATTTAAAAAAAAAGATTCTAAAACTGATTTTTAATTCAATGATGTAATCATATAACTACATAATAATAATAATAATGAATTCAAATACTTAATCAGTTATTCTTTCGTACATTAAATCAAGTATGTGAATTCAATATTATTATTATTATTATGATAGGACTTTTGTTTTTTAAAATTTTAATATTAATTATTTTAGTTCCTTTTTTTAAAATTAAAAAAAAGTCCTAGCATACTTAAGACAAAGTTGTATAATAATAATAATTTCAAATACTAATTTTTATTTTAACATTCATTTCAAGAATTTGAATTCGTTATGATTATTATTATTATTATTATACGTATCACTTATACGAGGAAAAAATATGTTAGGATTTTTTTCTTATAAAAAACTTTAAAATCCTATCATATTGAGGTGTATGAAACGAACACAAAACACACACACAAATAAAACATTTCACTTTTCACTATATATATTTTTTATTACATTTAATATTACGTTCTTTAGCATACATGAAAAAACAAATCAATTTCTCCTTCTTTATGAAGAGTCGTTCACTTCATTGATACCCTCCGAAGGCTGAGTTTCGGTTTCCCCCCACCATGGCTGTGTCGATACACTATCAAATAAATCAGCCATAATTGAATCTATGAGTTTTTGTTTGCAAAATACTTTCATTTCCAATTTTAATCGTTCACCATCAATGTTCACATCACTGTTCTTATCAAGAGAGACACTTGGAAAACTAATGTTCATACCATTAATAATACTCTGTTCATCTACACAGGTATGGATTCCGGCAAGTCCTCTGCATGTAAGACACTGCAATTGTACATGATTACGAATAGTATCTGTACACAAGTCAAAATATTCACGTAGCACAACACTACAAACTTTACTGTTTTTCACAGCATGTTCAATACACGGTAATATTTCCAAGAAATAAAGCCAATCACTTGAAGTTAAGTACACAGTGTTTCGAGGAGCATGAAGTGTTCCTTTCTTCTCTAACATCACTAATTTTTCACCCATTAGTTTTCGCACCACCAGTTCGTTTTTTCGACCAAGAGATTTTATAAATGTAATTTCCACTTGAGAATTTAAATAGTCCGTAACAAATGGGGTTAAATGTACAAGTTTCTCCCACTCTGCCAAATTTAACTCCACTCCAAACACAAGTCCTTTGCCAACACGAATCACTGGTTCAAATGTATCACTATCCAGTCCGATACAAATTAATTTGGTTTTCATTGAATTAAGTCCATATTCAACATTTAACAAGTACTCTTTCTTGGTATCCATAGTTGACGCACAAGCACTCAAAGACATGTTACTCCAGTCGCTGGTTAGCACAGAATAACGACACTATGCATACAGATGACTGCGCATGCATGAAGAGGAGGGGCGAAGAGGAAAATTCATGTTTCATCTTGTTTGTACATGTCACCATACACTTACGATGAGTAAACCAGTTCAGTAAATTCAAGATCGTGCATGTTACGTCCAGATACATTAATCTTCATTCCTTTATATATTAAACAGACATTCCCACTTTGTAAATACGTTAATAATGCACCATTATCTGCTTCCAATTTTTCAGTACAACGTCCAGGTAAAATCACTTTTTCACCTCCTTCAAATGTCACACAGGCCTTCCTACCATATACCGTTGTAATTATCTCACAGTTTACAATACGAAATGGTACTCCAATCTCCAAATCTCGCATTTTTGTAAAGGGTACCATTGATGGCTTATTAAGCTTATCTAATAAACTCATTGACGATGACATCTTTAAATTTTTGACGTTTCTTCCTTTGCAACAGCTGCTAACAGAATGATCTACACAAGCACATACGTTCCGCTTACGCTCTTCGCAGGAGGGGTGAGGGGTTTGGGGATTCAGATTATTAGCCAATAAACGACAAGAACACGAAATATTCATGTTTTATCTTGTTTTCTACATCTGGTAGGCGTCTAAGACTATGAGCATAGCAACAGCAAACCAACATTTTCCCACGGGCTTCTGTGGTAACCGTAAAAGGATATGTACATAGCAACTAAAGAGGAGTAGGGGGTAACGGGGATTCAAATAAACCAAAATTTTCCCACGCGCTTCTGTACTACCCGTAAAAGGCTATGAATATAGCAACTAAAGGCTTGTCGAAACTTGCCTCCCAATTCCAGGAAATGGTATCGATTTCTAGGAAAACAAGATAATTTTTTGCTGACTCGGCCGTCTATCCGCGGGGATATCTACTGCATTTGCCCCCCTGAGTTTGAGATGTATATAGATTTTATCATTAGAATAGTAGTAAATCAGTGAAAAACGCGAAATTTTACTTATATCAAGAGGTCTTGCCCCCCCCAAAGCAAAATCTGAAATGACGCTCCTGGTTTAAGTAGGACCGCCGCTCTTTTTCCCCTAGTACCGTTATGTTTTATAAATAATATAGAAAGTCATGTTCTTTCCTGGGCTGTGTTGGCAGCCGGTAGTGTTAGGTCATTAGGGTTTGTTGACCTGGTTACGTGTATTGGAAAGTTGTTATATTTTTGTTTTTAGTTGTGATGACATGGAAAGGTCTTTTTTTGAGTTTGTATGCGTGTCTTTCTATACTGGCTATTTTTAAAAATAATGGAAATTTGAATTAAATCTGTTGATACGTCATTCTGAGAGAATATTTTATTCGTTCACATGTATAACATGTTGAACAATATGTGAGAGAGAATAAAAAAGATTACACGAACAATATGTGAGAGAGAATAAAAGATTACACGAACAATATGTGAGAGAGAGAGAATAAAAGATTACACGAACAATATGTGAGAGAGAGAGAATAAAAGATTACACGAACAATATGTGAGAGAGAGAGAATAAAAGATTACACGAACAATATGTGAGAGAGAATAAAAGATTACACGAACAATATGTGAAAGAGAATAAAAAATATATTTATTGGTGGAAACCATTTTATTAGAAGGTAAGAACACTTATAATGTGTGATACGCACTGGGATTGAACCCAGAACCCTTAGCAACAGTGGTGAACACTGTATTGTACTGTGAATAAACCTGGTACCCTTAGCACAAGAGATGAACGTTGCATTGTACGGGGAATGAATATGGGACCCTTAGCACAAGAGATGAACGTTGCATTGTACGGGGAATGAATATGAGACCATTAGCAACAGTGGTGAATGCTGTATTGTACTGGAATTGAACCCCTGGTTCTTAGCAACAGAGGTGAACAATACATTGTATTGAGAATGAGCCTGGAACCCCCAAGCACCAGAGATGAACGTTGCATTGTATGGGGACCCTTAACACCTGTGGTGAACGCTGTATTGTACGGGAATTGAATATGGGACTTTTAGCACCAGAGATGAATGCTGTATTGTACGGGGACTGAACCCGGGACCCCCAAGCACCGGCGATGTATATTGTATTGTACTGAGAATTATTGCAATTCTCACATGTAAATTGGCGAGAAAAAAAAAATATGGGAAATACGAAGTGTGTATGTATGTATGATTTATTCATCGTTTTTTATTCCTTATAGTTAACTCCGTGTTTACAGCCAAGTTTGAAATACGGAGCGAGTGAATTGTTCTTCCGTCTCTTACAGAAGACTAGCTTAGAATGCCATTACTTCCGGGTCGTTGCCTCACACGCTTTCACCTTGCTCCCGATAGAACTATGAATTGTGACACGCATGTATAGAGTGTCAATGCACTTTTTTAATTTTATTTCCGCTTGTACTGGAATAACCTTAGACACTTTCTCCCTTGACCATGAGAAAACTGTCTGGCAACATACTGAAAATATTTTTCCATTAACGATGGTTGTTACAGCGATAGTTATCGGCAGTGATGAAGAAGACAGATAGAAATTTTATGTTTCTTCCCCCTTTAAAAGATGTTTTGGGACAAACACGTAAATGTATTTTTGTGGCAATATCTGATTTTTGGCAGAATATCTGATGAACATGTAAGCATTTTTCCTTAATTAGATGAAAACCGTACATAGACTGTCCTGAATGTCGATACCCTGTCTGAATGAGATTTCTCCAGCGGTTGACGAACTTGAAAATAAGAAATTTTTAGATTTCTCGCTGTGGCAATGAATAAACAATGTTAGCGGACCTTATTTATTTATTTATAATTAATGAAATCGGGTTGAAAACCCGCTGAAAAAACATGATGCTTGGGGGAGGGACATAATGAAATCCTTATATATATATAGTATTGAAATAAAGTTTGTTATTATTGTTTTTACAGAGTTCCATAGTGTGTGTGTGTTGAACTTTTTTGTGAGTGATTTTAACAGAGCGAAGTCTGATTTTTTAAGGTGAGAACTTTTTAAATGTCATGTATTATTCACTTCATTATAATTAAGTAAATAATACACGATTTGCTTCTGAGAAACATTATTGGGGGAATAAACCTACGACCATTTTTTTTTTGTAATTATGCAAGAGGATAAGCTTTGCGATATACTGAAAACGCTTGAAATGTAATTGCGATTTTCGATTACTAAAGTTATTATTATTATTATTATTATTATTATTATTATTATTATTGCATTCTTTCATGCTTCTTATTTTTATATTCTCCTTTCTTATAGAAAGTCGTAAGACCAGCTACGCTGTAAACTTGTAAAATAAATCGTTTGTTACACAAGCTCGTTTTTTAAATATTTTATTGGATCATTTGCTTTTTTTTTTTTTGTTCAATCACTTCATATTTTTACGGATCGTATGTTATACATACTCTGCTTATGTATTGGATCGTTTGCGGTGCAAACTCATTGTTAAAATAGATTGTGAACGTTTTAAAATTGGTGTTATTTATTGGGTCGTTTGCGAAGCAAGCTCAGAACACTTGTAGAGTTTTATTTGCTTAATTATAGGATGCTTAATTACAATATGTTTGATTCATTTGTTACGATTTTTTTAACTGTTATACCGATCACTTTAAATCAGTTATACCTAATATATATATATGTACGTTGTACAGATGGGACTTGAACTGTTTAAGTAAGCTCATTTGTCAATAGATGGCATAAAAGTACGCTTTGGTAATATAGCTGATAATCTTTTTAGGAACGCAAATGTTTGAACTAAGACTAGTATTTACAGAAAGAAAGAAATGTTTTAGTTTTGGGGGGAGCGCTTTTCCCCTAACATTATCGTGTTTTAATAGTAAATATTACTGAATGTTAGTTATTTGCGTGGATGGTAGTTACATAACGCGTACAATGGCTTTAATGTCAAGACAGAGAAAGGACGGACCCGTTAAATACATTGGTTATTGAACACTGTCTTTTGACTTGAAAACCTGTTGTGTATCCGCGAAGCAAAATGAAATGATGTACTCCTATTTGTACCATGATCCTCAATGAAGGGGGTTTTGCCTGCTAAATAGATTGCCTAAATTTTAACAGTATTATCTTATAGCAAAAAGAGAATTATGTATGACTATTTGTAGTATATTTTACAAGTAACGGGGGCCCTTCCCCCCCATTAGTTATGGGTTCCTCTAGATTTTAGGAGTATTGTATTACAAGGAAGCGAATTGAAATTATGTATGGGTATTCTTATTTCTACCATGTCCCTCAACGAGGGGCTTTTGCCTGCAAGATAGATTGCCTAGATTTACCAGTATTATCTTATAGCAAAAGAGAATTACGTACGAGTATTGTAACACATAGCTATAACTGTCGGAGGCCCTACCCCTTAGTTAGGGGTTCTTCTAGATTTAAACAGTATTGTATTACAAGGAAATTATGTATGCCTATTGTAGTATAACCGTATAATTGGCGGGCGACATTCCCCCCATTAGTTATAGGTGCCCCATAGATTTAAACAGTATTGTATTACAAGGAAATTATGTATGCCTAGTGTAGTATAACCGTATAATTGGCGGGCGACATTCCCCCCATTAGTTATAGGTGCCCCATAGATTTAAACAGTATTGTATTACAAGTAAATTATGTAGTCCTATTTGTAATATAACTGGCGGGTCCCAGTTATAAGATTACTTAGAAATTTTTGAGTCCCCACGGTTATGCCGGTTTTTTTTTTTATATTGCTTCGCTTTACAAAGAAAGCTCTGAACACTTACAGTGTGATTATTTATTCTCTCGTTTGTTTCTACAAACTTGAACTAAATATGGGAGCTAAAATAAACTCTTAAAAGTATATAGGAAGTGGGAGGAAACCCACGCACACTGTGTTTGTTCACCACAAACTCACTTGACCAACCAGAGGTGAACGCTTTACCACCGAGCCAGCGCGGGCCCCAGGCTTACTTAGATTTTTTTTTAACAGTATTATATTATAGCAAAAGGAAAATCACGTAGCTATAACTGGCGGGACCCATTAGTTATAGGCGATCCTAGATTTTAACAGTATTATAGCAAAAAGAGAATTATGTGTTTTACCATATACATTGACATGTGTTAAAGTTACCCATTAGTTAATTCCTACAATTGTGGGTTTTTCTGAATAGGTAATAACATAATGATGATAATTATGTTCAACTGAAGGGTCCCCCTTAGGGATTTGTAATATAATGAACGTATGGTGGTTTTACTGATAGAACAAGAATCAACTATGCCCTCACAAATTATGTTTTATTAACAGAACACAACTGCGAGAAGGGTACTTATTTAATGCTATCAGTAGTATTTAATGGCTAAAAAGAAATATATATCATACTGTACCTTTAAAATATAAATATATATATTCAGGACTAATAATAAATACGTCAACACGGTACACGGCTTAAACTAAACTAAAGTTAATTTAAAATTTTTCCGACAGATGGCATAGAACTACAATTTTCTATTATAGGTAATTTTGTATTAAAGTAATGAAAACAAATGATTGAAGAGAATTATATATAATGATTAGTACGGGGTTATTCGATGAAAGAAAGAAAAAAAAATAAGTATAGAAGAAGAAGAAATGTAATTTTACTGTTTTAATATGGTTATTGAAAACACATACACAATCTTATTTTTTTTGTTTCTTGTTGAAAGAATATTTATAAGTTTAAAAATTGATATAGAGATGCATAAGAAAACTGATACACATTTCGTTTGTTCATTTATGACCGACTCATGGTTTGAACTAGAGACAATGCTTATATGAAGCGAACGTATTTTATTTTTAATAATTACTTTGTTTGAGTTTGTCCGGGTGGAAATATGATTTATATACAGTGAAAAATAAAATAATAACTTAATTTGTTTAGTCCGTCATATTTTGAGGGAAATGGCGTGAAAGATATATATTTAAATATCCCAGAATACATTTGAATGTGGGAGAATATTTTATAGCTAACTGGATTGGAGTAACATTGAATAAAACCCGAGATTAAATATAATACTTATTATTGAAAATTAATTTCCAAACCTTTGCAGTGTTGTTGTTGTTGTAGGGCATTTAAGGCTAATTGCTTATACGAGTAAGCGCACCTGGGATTTGAACCCGAATACCGCTGTTAAGGTGACTTTGCTTATACGCGTATGTCCGCTCGGAATTTGAACCCACGTACCAGTGTTAAATTTATGCGGAAATTAAATGGGCATTTTTAATGTTAAGATGCCTTTGTTTATGCGCGTAGGCTTGCCCGAAATTTGAACCTGCACGACAGTATTAGGTTTACGCGGGAATTAAATCCGCACGCCGTTGTTAAGGTGACTTTGTTTATGCGAATAGGCTTGCCCGGAAATTAAAATTGTACGCCTTAGCACGAAAGGCAATAACATTAAAAAATTATGACATGCGAAATTTGTACTTGAGAACGGAAATATGTTTGCAGTAAAGATGGTAGCCTTAGTGAATACGGTACTATGGTTTTGTTTGCACCAAAAGGCAAAAGCATTAAGGGGTTAGAACATGTTGAACCATTACAAATTAAATTGTGATTCATTTTAACAAAATGCGTCAGCCTTAACGTGAAACTTTTAGGATACAACCGGGAATTGAATTCGTGTTTGTTAGCAGCGTTTATTAAAATATAAGAACATACTGTAAGATTTTAATAATAGTAGCTTAATTTCAGTTAATCAAGGCGTTCAGCAGCATTGGTATATGAAACATGAACCTATTAACTAACAATTATTGGAAACTTTGGGACGTATGCTATTGCCTAAGTTAAATTGATTTTGAGTTTGTTGCTATCCCGTTCAATAGTATGGGTATATGAGACGTGTACCTACATAAAGTGAATTGATTTTAAGTTTGCTGTTTTGTTCAGTAGCATGGCTATATGAAACTAGTATTTTATTACAACTGGAAATTGAAGCCGGAACAGTTTGTACCAATAGCGTGATTATTAGCATTAATCACTATGTTAGGCTACACAGGAACACTAGACTTGATTTAAGAGTGATATTTTTCTTATAGGTTTTTCAGAACAAAAAAAACTGAAAATTAAACACAAACACAACTTTAAACTTTGCTCCTGGAAAAAAAAAAAATTTTTAGCACTAATTGGAAGCATAAAATCCACACCGGAAATCAGATATAACTTTTTACATAGAGGTCAAATCTTTGTGAAGTTAACTCCTTTAAAATTATATATAAGTTGTTGTTCAACTTAAACAATGTAATTGAGTTTGTGATTAGAATAATATAATTTTATTAGTGTTGATTATAATTGATTTCATTCTGCTGAAAATAAGTTGTACTAATAATACTTTTTTTTTATTTTATTTTAGAAAGATGGAACCGCAGCCAAGCACTTCCGCCGGTGAGTCCTCCTCCTTCTCCTCCTCCTCCTCTTCGTACCGCCACATCCAGTGGTTTAATAAGATGGAAGAATTATTGGATGTGGCCGAAGGGAGGAAAAAAAGAAGAAGAAGAGATGAACAGAGGAGAAAAAGATACAACCCGGTGGTGGTGGCGGAAGAACAAGTACCCCAAAAAGTAATAGTGGTGGAGGAAAAAGTGGAGCCAATAACATCATCACTGGTGAAAGAAATGATGTCAGTGGAGGAAGACGAAGTGGTATTGGTGGAAGAAGTGATGTCAGTGGTACCAATATCACCACCAGTGGTGGAGGGGGTAAATGACAATGATTGGGATTTATTAAATGATGGGGAAGATGACGTGTTTATAAAAGCATGGGAGAAATATGAAAGAATGGAAAAAATAAAAAAACTGAAACAAAAATACTTGTAAAAGAAAAAAACTGTAAATAAATCATGTTTTGGGTGAATGGGAAAATTTTGAGTTTCCTTTCCTTTGAATTTTTAAAACCTGTGTAACAAAGGTCATAAAAATGTCTAACTTTTTTTTCCGTATCATATTGAACTTATAGATACCTTTTATTAAGAGTAACGTTTCGAAGCATAGAAAAAGATATTTTCAGAATAAGAATTGTTGTTAGAATTTTTAAAAGCAGGAAAAATCTTTATGCTTTTCAGTACGCTGCACTATTCAGTTAACAGTTACCATTGAAGAGTTTTTAAAAGCAGGAAAAAAATCTTTATGCTTTTCAGTACGCGTCACTATTCAGTTATCAGTTACCATTGAAAAGATTTCAATTTTTTGCTGTCATAACTACTTTGATTTCCCTCCAATATCAAATTGTACTTGAGTTTTCCTTTTATTTTTTATTTTTTATTTTTTAAATTAATATACATAATTGTAGGGTGAAACAAGTTTAATGAGATATTTGCTGGTGTCCATAAATAAGAATTAAATTAACAACATTCTCGTTTACTAATTAGTTGTTGTTATTAAATGATAGTATACTGAAAGAAAAGTCTGAATTTTTTACTTTTTGATTAAATCCGTTTAAGATGAGTGAATGAATTTATTTTATTCACTCACATGTATAAGATGTTCGAAGAATATGTAAAGAGAGAATAAAAAGATACTCTCCTAATAAATTACTCAGAGCAAATTGTATTTGCGAACATATTAAAAAACAAGATAGAGAATTTGAATACATTTTCTTTCTGTGAACACTAAAATGTAGTTGGTGTCAGGGAACATACATTGAGAACAGTTTTTTATTCCTTGAATAATTAACTAGGTATTTCTTTTGGGTTTGCGAGCCACGGCAGGTGCAAAAACACGATAATGTCCAACTATTTAAGGTAAATATAGATAAAGGGTTTCAGTGTAGAATGACATATATGTTAATTGGCATACCATTATCTATTTGGATGAAATGGAGTCCCATACACTTAGGTCATGAAGATTTGTTGTCTTTTAGACACTTTATAAAAAAAAAAAGCGGCCATGAGAAACACAAATACTTGTCATAAAATGTTCACATAATTGGAACATCCTAGGATCAAACCCCAAGCACTAAAGGTGACCACTAAGCCATTGCAATTGCCAAAGAAGAAGAACTTCAGTTCAGTTTAGATACTTTGTGCAGCACGGAATCGAACTCTGAATAAATGTAAAGATTAAATAGCAAATTGTTTCTTAGAAATAAAAATTACTTACTTACTTACTTACTATTGTGTCTGTGTACGGTTAATTATGAAATTATTTTGAATAATAAATGAAATTTGTGAGTCCCACGATTATGTCGGATTACTTTAGAAAGGTTATGAAATTGGTGGAATGAAGAAGAAGTGGGAGAACACGTTGTTTGTTCAGCACAATTTATAAGAAATAAATCCAAACTTAATGTTGTGATAAAAATGTTGAAACAATTGATGCATGCGGTAATCGAACCAAAAACCCTAAACAGTGGAAATGAACGCCTTACCACTGAACCCTTATGGCTCCGCTATAAGAAATAAAATAATTGATGCATGCGGTAATCGAACCAAAAACCATAAACAGTGGAAATGAACGGTCTACCACTGAGCCCTTATGGCTTCGCTATGAGAAATAAAATAATTAATGCATGCGGTAATCGAACCAAAAACCCTAAACAGTGAAAATGGACGGTCTACCACTGAGCCCTTATAGCTTTGCTATGACAAATGAAATAATTAATGCAAACGGTAATCGAACCAAAAATCCTAAGCAGTGAAAATGACTGCTTTATCATTAAGCCATTATAATCCTATATTGATAAATGAATACCTAATGAAAAAAAAAAAAAAAGTCTAACTGTAGAAACCAACTAGCACTGAAAAAACTAAACATTGAAACTTTGTCAGCATAGTAATCCATATAATTTTATTGGATGCTCAAGGAAATTGTATTTTCAAAAGTGTTAAAATTGAATGTGAATCATTGAGACGGAGCTGTTATGAAAGAATAAAAGTTTGGTCTCGATAAGAAAACAATAGTGAACTATTGCTAACGTACTTATCATCAAATCTTTGAACAAATCTTTTCTGTTTTGAACAGTACATAAGTAAAATTAATGAACAAATGTGTGTCAAATAAGTAAGATTAATACATACTAAAAGATGGTTGTTTTCAAGAACTTGAACTGAAAATTGATTCTACTTGCCTTCTTTTTAAAAAACAAGTGGTTAAATGAAATGATAGGAAAAGGTGGTAGTTTAGTTGACCTCCCCTTTGAACAGTAATGGGGTATTTTATATATATAATCTCACAAAGTTATTGTTCGTGAAGAAAAGTGTAAATAAAATGATGATTTCCCACAGGACTATGGTTTGTCACCGCCGCTAACATGGACGCTATCCGCTTAGCAAAGAGGAGGAGGGTCATGTTGGGTGAATGAATCTAATTCAATACAATAGATATATATAACCTAACGCATTGATATAAACACCCGTTTAAATAAGTAAATGATCTTTGAATATATGTCATATAGACATGAAAAAAGAATACCGATAAATAGGGAATAAATCGGTGATTACTTGTACAAATAAATAAATTTTACTTTCATGAAACTTCAGACATAAGAAGAAGAAGTTTGTGAAACAGTTTATTCTCCTTTGCCATTGCAAAGTTGGTGTTAGTTTTTTTTTCTTTCCTATGCTTTTTTAACATATAGCATACCTAATGAAAATTCACAGGAATTTCTAGCACTGATCAAATACATAATGTAGGCTTCAGTTTTAACATATATTCACAACTTACTATATCGATTGTCTACAAGATTCCTTAACATTTGCCGAATTTTCGATAGCATTTGTTTCTCCTTATTGTAGGCGATACTTTATTTGTAAACATATTTAGCGAAAGTTCAATAATTATTGTCTTATGATAACAACAGTAATAAATTTTTCAAGTGCGGAGTATTTTGTAGATAAGATAGCACCACTCGTTGCTAAAAGTTGTCACAAAATGAAGTAATCCACCATGTCTTAAATGTAAAATAACCAAAAGCATATTTTAAAAGGATTTAAAAGCATTATTTATCAATACGTTGGAATCCAACAGGCTAATTTAAAAAAAAAAAAAAAAGTAAATACAAAGGAGCTATTGGGGTTCGGGTATAGTAATTTCTAATTATTGTTTTCAATGTTAGTATATAAAAATTCAAGCACGCGCAGTAAACGGTTTGGGTGACTTTGTCGCTTGTAAAACTGATGCAAAGATGAAATATTCAAGCTAATTTGAATAATAAAAGAATAGTATCTAAAACTAATAGGGGGTGGGAACTATGAGTTTCAGGTCTACCTTAAACTTGTTTAAACCTGTTTTCATTGGTTAATTCAAACATGTCATTACATCCCACGGTGAAAAGTATAAATACCGCGGTTAAGAAAGCTACATAAGAATATTCTTGTTCTGGTTGTAGTCGATGAAAAGATTTTTTCTTCTTCGTATGGTGGTCAATGAAGATATTTGTGCCTAGTGTTTTTATTTTAATTTGATCACTTCTTATTTTTTTTTATTGGTTCGTATCTTTTACCGATTGCTTGGTACACAAGCTCAGAGCAGCTACGCTGCGAACATTTAAATTCCTATGGAAACTCCTAAGAACAGCTACGCTGCGAAATATTAAAAAAGCTCGTAATAAATTACTCGAACACTTACAGTGTTATTTAAAATTAAAAAGTCGTAAAAGCAACAACGTTGTGATTATTTTATTCGTTCGTTTGCTAAGAAAGCTGAGAACTATTATATAATTCGTTTACTCTGTCGAACTGAAAAAATGTCTAATGCTGAAAACGTATTGGTTTGTTTCTGCGATAATATTCACATCACCATTCAGTGCTTAATAAATGCTTTTCAAATGTGGGAATCTAAAAGAAGAAGTATGCTTCTTTGCAGTAGGTGTGCACGTGGATTGAAAGACGCAATAAACCATGACTGCATTCTGTTACATAAAAATATATTGAAAACAAAAGTACTAAGTGTTATTATGGATATGAACACACAAAATGAAATTTGGTATACGTTTCAAAAAATGCACGACAATACTTTTAATAAATTAGAACAGTTTTTTCATATATATGATGATGCCATTCATAATGATACATTTGTTAATCAACTGATAGAAATATTTTTGCAGAAAGATTTTAAGAAATTCTTAATTTGGAATAAAAACCAACGTGATAGTGATAGTGATAGTGTTTGTGATTGAAAAAATATGAAGACGTATGGATGAAAATGTTACTCTTCTGTAGGTATATTACATGTACAAACTGTAAAAAAGGCACATTTTGCCATGCTTTTTTTTTCTGTGAACGTTACAAGTAAATTTTACTCAAGTAAATATCTAAGAAAAATACTTACTGTGTAGTGCAGTGCAGTGCTATCATACTAAACATTTCTTCAAATATTTATGTGTATGAGTTGAAAACTAATTAACACAATACAAATTTAAAAAAAAAAAAAAAAAAAAAACTTGTGTAAAAAAACCAATATAAACTAATGAAAGATGTTTCATATTGCTGAATAAATGAAGACTTTATACAAGCTTCATATTGATGAATAAATGAAGACTTTATACTAATAATAATAATAAAATCGGAGATTTTTTTATTGTACTTTTTGCAACAATAATAATCGCAAAAGCCTTTGGCTAGCAAAAGTTTACGTACACTAGTTATTAATTGGTAGTAATTATCTTTGTACAGTAAATATATTTGCTTACTACCCTTTATTCCAGGATACATTCCATAAAATTCACGACTATTAAGTTTCTTTTCAAAGACAATGATTTGGTATTTGGGTGTCAGGTATTGTTGAAATTTTTCACATCATTAATAGTACACCCATTTTGATGTCCAATAGTAACATTAGCATCATCACACAAATCCTTGGCCTGCTTCAACAATCGCTCAGGATTGTTTTTTAATTTATACAATTCATATTTTTTGATTGGCCTTAACCTTTTTCGAGGATGATAGTCTTAGAAAGACATTATATGTCCTTGTTTAATGGGATAGTACACTTTTCCAAAAGAGTTGTATATTCCTCATATTTGGTCGATCCACGGGTTCGACATCTTCCCTTGCATGGATTAACAATGTGGATCTTAAAATCCACCTTTTTTCCCAAAAGAAAATGTTCGTTACTATTTAAAACATTTTCAACTGTATGGAATAATACATCAGGGTTCAATTTCTTTTTAGGACGTCATGTTGTGTACATTGTTTTAAGTTTAAGGTAGTGCTCTCGATAGTTATTCCTATATAGGTGTTCTTGTCAACATCCTTTAATGCATGAGTCATTCCGAAATCAAACAGATCTCGTACATATTTTTCCGGATCCATACACTTAATGGTTATTTCTGTCCCTTTTAACCCAAAGTAAACATATGTTTCTGATATACTCTTTACTATTTCAAATTCTGATGCATCCATTATCTTAGGTACTTCTTGAAAAACACAATTTAGTTCTTAGGTTCCCCAGAACTAGGAAAACTTGGTTGTGGTAAGCTTGCCTAATAGTAGTTTAGCATTGTCCTTAACAAATAAGGCAGCTGCTTGAACTTTTTCACAAGCCTGATTTTTTATATTATCCTCTCGAAAGAACCCTGTTCAATATAAATCAGAAATATCAGCAGTGGTTTCACAGCTTGTCAAAATAACATCCTGTCTTCCTTTAAATTGTTTTAATAACTCTGTTAACATTTAATAATGTTTTTCATTGGGTACACGCACACCCTTAGAATGATAAGTATCTACCAAACGCTTCCAAAAATCGTTTCTACTCAAAACTACGTACATGCACCCATTGCTATAAAATTTATCTACTATCATTTTCCATCTGTAGTAAACAACTTCGGATGCTTCATATCCGAAACGTTTTGCCATGATTACCACTTGAGTTAGTTCGTTTTCACTTGTAGAAGTCATCTGTAATCGAAATAATGTATTCTTCTATTGAAATAATAATAATAAAAAAAAACCTATAAATTTGTCTATTTCCCACCCATCTTTTACTTCGTTGGTTAGTTCACCCAAGTAGGATCCGATTGTAAGATTGGATTCTCTATTTCGTTGTTGTATAAACATAATGCTGTCTGTGTCACAATATAATATGGCTTCAGGACCTACAGCAGTCAATAGGTCATGAAGACGAAGTCTTGCCCACGATGTGATGAACGAAGCAAGCACAACGTTTGAAAATTTCCAGGGCTTATTCTTATTCTCTGTATTGTGATACGTAAGAATAAGATGTTTATCTCCAATGGGTAATACGCTTTGTACTTCGTATTGTTGTGCCCATAGATAATACAAAAATTTTCCAATGTGTCAACAATCATGAATTGCAACAAGTCCGTTCTTTGTCCACATTTCCCATAAAGCGAGTTGAGGAATATCTTGGAGATATACCTCAATCCTGGGTTCAATCCAATATTATTTTCCATTAACTCTATGCCTTCGTGGGTATGATACTCTTTAATGTGTTTTTGTTTGTCTCCTTTGGTTTTGCACCAAACAGGAAATCCTGAAGATTCCTGCTTCATTTGAAGGAAAGAATTCACATAGTCTTTAAGCAAACTATCTGAATTA
Organism: Thermobia domestica; assembly: GCF_964235325.1. Classification (NCBI taxonomy): domain Eukaryota; kingdom Metazoa; phylum Arthropoda; class Insecta; order Zygentoma; family Lepismatidae; genus Thermobia; species Thermobia domestica. The sequence continues at coordinate 118,917,671 of NC_137461.1, forward strand.
CTAAGTTTGTAAGCACATGAAATAAAATCCAATCTTGTTTTCTCTGATATCATAATTTATTTATTTATTTATTTATTTTTCAATATATATATATCGTTTGTACCAAGATTGCTTTAGCAAACACTAAGTGTTAGTAAATGAGTTACAAAGTATGAAATTGTTAATATTATTAATTTCATCCCTAACAAATCAGGTACATGTCTATTATTACATATAAATGTTCTAATGATATAATAATGGTATGAAAAACTTTATATAATTACACCTATTTCTTTTCACGATGTATTTAGACATAACAATATAAATTCTATGCGTGCGCATACTCGTGCTAAATTTTCACGCATGTCAGATACATGTGTATACTTGTACTTGGTCTTTGCGCATGTCAGATGCGTATGTATACTTGTACTTGGTCTTCGCGCATGTCAGATGTGTATGTATACTTGTACTTGGTCTTCGCGCATGTCACAATATAATATAAAAGCGCGCATGCGTATAGATGTAGTAAATCATATAAAGGAAGTGATACGTTGTTACAATGTACAGTCAAAAGCATTCTGTTTCCGCAGTTAAAAAGCAAAAAACAAATTCTGGTTCTTCATCTTATAATAATAAGAAACGAAAAGGTGAAATTGAAACCAATCTTTCTTTATTGCAAAGTGAATGTGTAAAATCTAAATACATTTCACCACGTGAAAAACGTTTTCAACTTGAAAAACAAAAGAAAATTATTCTTGTACATCCAAATGATCCTGACATTCCTGAAGAAGACGCTGAAAAATATAGGATTATTTATCCAACACAGGAAATTACCATAGACGATACTGTGTATAGACGAAATTTCAGATATCCAAATGAAATACCCTTTGAAGAGGAAGTTGTAGTAAATCAAAATACAATTTCTAATGATATTCTGATATTCAATGGTGTGAAGTGTGGTTGTACTCCTAATGAAGTAAATGAAGTTTGTGTAAAACAGTTACTAGAAAAATATAAACTTTCTGAACCATTACTTTGTGAAGGCTGTGCAAATCGTAGTGAGAAAGAAACTGATCATAAATGTGTGAGTGAAAGTGATGAAGAATTAAATACTATTGTGTGGAATTTCCTAATCAAGAAATCAACACGTGATCAAATATTAAAACAATATCTAAAGATTCATGTGAAATATATAGATGTAAACATTATTCCCCATCTTATAAACAAATTTAATTATTCATATCAAGAAATCACGTTTAATGATTATCATATTTCTGACTTAAGAGAAGCATATCTTGAGCACGATAAAGATGTGTATCAACAATCCAGACTGTGAGTACCAATGTCGTTTCCTAAAGACATACGACAATTGCGAATATCAATGTTCTTCTTTTTCTATAAAAGAACAATGTGTATTAATGTGTATTGACCGTTGGAAACCACCACGAGAACTTTTGTGTTATGGGTGTTTTCAAAACAGGAGCAAAATAGAAGAACACGATTGTATTACTTCGGACTATAATATGTTATGTTATAATGCATGGCGTACAATGGTAAACGGACAAACTTTTGATGATTTATATGAAGAATTTGCAAGAGTGCATTGTGATACTGAAATTGATGATTGGGAATTTACATGGACATTATATAACATTTTATTAAACAAAGATAACATTCAGTTAATTACAGAGTTATTCTTAGTAAAAGATTTACATTATAATATGCATAAGAAATAGTAATAATGGAAAACAAAAACTCTTCTGTTAATCAATTACAAAATAATAATAATAAAAACAATGTGTATAAATTAACAAAGGCACATGATAAAAGACTTTCAGCAATAAATTGGCCAGTATGTAATTGTGCATATACTAATATAAATATAGATTGTATTAAACAATATATCAAGGAATGTATCTGTATGTAAACTATATATATATTATTGAAATTTGTAAATAAAATTTTTTTTCTCATTTTATATTACATGTTTTATTTATTTCCTTACACATCTTATATATTTTACTTCAACGCGAAAATTTTTTCAATACACTTACAGTGTAAAAGTAAACTATGTTTCAAATATGACTTACAATTTATACGTAGGGAAAAATTCTTTAAAAAAATTTTTTCATGAAATTAGAACTTTAACAAAAATCCGTATGTTATGATTCGCCTACATAAAATTTGTTTGTGCATTTTATATTGCATGCATGTGAAAAAAAAAAAACTTTTCACATTTTTTAGTTTACGGTTTTGAATTTTCACAACTTGCATTTTCATTTTGACAACTTGCATTTTCATTTTGACAACTTGCATTTTCATTTTGACAACTTGCATTTTCATTTTCGTAACTTGCATTTCTAAAAATTTTTTGAAAATTACATTTTCACTTTTAATTTTGTTCAATCACTTCTTATTTTTTTTTTATTGGTTCGTATCTTTTACCGATTGCTTGGTACACAAGCTCAGAGCAGCTACGCTGCGAACATTTAAATTCCTATGGAAACTCCTAAGAGCAGCTACGCTGCGAAATATTAAAAAGCTCGTAATAAATTACTCGAACACTTCATGTGAACTTAGAAAAAAATCTTATTTTTTTCATTATTTCGCTTCTTATTTTTATTGGTTCGTATCTTTTTTATTATTTCGCTTCTTTTTTTATTTATTGGATCGTGTTATTTAAAATAACACTCGTTTTTAAAATAAGAAGCTCAGAGCATGTACCCTGTAAACTTGTAAAATATTCATTCTCTCCTAATAAATTAGTCGAACACTTCGTGTGAACTTGTAAATAATTCGTTTGCTAAGCAAACTCAGAACACTTACAGTGTAATTATTTTATTCGTTCGTGTTATTTTATTTTATTGGTTCATTTGCTTAGCAAATTCAACTTATTTATTGGTTCGATTTCTATGAAATCTCAGAACACTTGTAGTGTGAACCTACAAATAATTTCGAAAATACTAAGCTCGTTTTTTTTTTAAATATTTTATTGGTTTGTTTGCGAAGCAAACTCGTTAGAGCAGCTATGCTGCGATTATTTTATTCGTTCGTGTTATTTTATTTTATTGGTTCATTTGCTTAGCAAATTCAACTTATTTATTGGGTCGTTTGCGAAGCAAACTCCTAAGAACAGGTACCCTGTGAATCTACAAATAATTTCGAAAATACTAAGCTCGTTTTAAAATTAGAAAGTCGTAAAAGCAGCTACGCTGCAAAACTGTAAATAAATCGTATGCCAAAGCATACTCGCTAGAGCAACTACAAGAAACTATGTTTTCAAAAATCGCAAACTTGTCAATGTAAAATACTCATCAAACTTTTAAATACTTCAAAGTATTAGTAAAAAAAAAATATATATATAAAACACTCATCAAATACCAATTTTAAACGCTTTTCCAAAAAAAAAAGTAAACGATAGAAAGCATAAAGGAGTTTCACCTTGTAAAATGTCAATAATACCTTTTATTTAGGAAAGTTTTAATATTAAATAAGAATCAAGAAATGAAATTCGTATATATTTATTTCGGTAATATTATATATATACAAGCAAAATAATAATAATAATAATAATAATATATACAATCAACATAATAATATACAAGCAAATAATATACAAGGAAAATAATAATATATACAATCAAAATAATATACAAGGAAAATAATAATATATACAATCAAAATAATATACAAGCAAAATAATAATAATATTACATAAAAGTTAGACAATATATACAGAATCACCGAAAATTAATATTTCTTATTCTTTGACAGTAGAATATCTACTAATTCATTCAAATATCTTGGATTTCTTATTAATTTGAAATATTCTTCTTCAAATATGATTGTATTTACACACATTCTATGTGAGTTTCGAAATATGTTATAAAGGTCTTTTCTCACATTTTCTTTAATAAAAATTAACCATGTCTCTGTTTCTAAAGCTTCAATGTCCATAAAAAGACAGCGGTGAGACATTTGTTGTGGACATTCAAAAAAACAACCCTCACATAATAATGCACAATTAGGGTTCCAATTTAAAATAGTGTTTTTAATACACTTTTCATCCACAAACACTTGTGTACACTTACACTTTTCTTCTTCTTCTTCATTCTTCTTCTTCTTCATTGATAAGTCTAAGGGCTCCGTTTGTGGTGTTGGTGGTGGTGGTGGTGCTGGTGAAGGTGAAGGTGAAGGTGTAACACTTGCATGTGGTGTGTCGGGTTTACACTCGTCCAGTTCGTCAAATAATCGCAAAATTTCTTCTTCCTCTTCTTCAGTAAATAAATCAGGTGATGGTGTTCTTTCTTCTTCTTCTCCATCCACTTCCTCTTCTTCAATAAATAAATCAGGTGATGGTGTTCTTTCTTCTTCTCCATCCACCTCCTCTTCTTCTGCGGTAAATAAATCAGGTGATGGTGTTCTTTCTTCTTCTTCTTTACTATCTAGTGTCCACTTTAAAGATGTTGGTTGAATGTTTTTTACTCCTAATAATGACGAGGATGCTGGAAGTGTTGGTAAAGATGTCCTCACTCCAACAGGAGATGATGGGATTAATACTGGGTCTTCTCTTAAGTCAATAATTTCTTCCTCTATAATAATTTCTGAGGATACTGGTGAAGCTGGAGAAAAATACTGAGTTTCCTCGTCAATAAATATATCTGGTAAATCTCTCGCAGTTTTAAACTTTTTCCTTGGAGATTCTACAAAGTCAAATGTAGAATCCCAATCTACTTCGTTGCAAAGTTGAATTTCTCGCTGTACTATACTGCCAGACGAATCCATGATGATACTATGCTAGTCTTCTCATCATACCCAGTATATAAGGAAAACTTTATCGATAACATCATATCACGTGGTACTTTAAACATTTTTCAAACAGTCCTACCACGCCAATTAAAATATTTTCACATATACTTTTCCAATTCTCTATGGAATTTTTATAAATATAGAAATAGCAAACATGTTCTCATATAATCTTTTAAAATATCAACATTTGGTATTTTCACTTTGGTAAAATCATTCCACACATTTTACAACGGTATTCATAAGGCGTACTATTTAATCATCTGTCATCTATGTGCAGATTTAGATACATCACGTGTAAATAAATAAATAGTTTACATGCTTTTAAAATAAAATCTGTTATTTACAACTTCTATTATTATTCATGTCCCTACATACACCAGCATGTTGTCCACGTAAAATAACGGATGCCACAAACTATCTTTGTATTTGCATTCATTCATTCATTATTATTACAATAATATAACAATCTTCTATTGCAATCGTATTTAACACCCCTTCATGTTTCAACATGATCATCATTCAATAGGTGAATGTTCTTTTGCATTCGCGTTCAATAACCTCATATGTTTTACCATTCGTAATGTAAAACTTTCTTTGTATTCATTATTAACAAACTATCATAAAACTTGTTTTTTTATTAGTCTGTCTCCAACCTGTGATGTTTATCTTCCGCGTGCCCAAACTTTCTTTTATGTTTTCACCGACATCGTCAAAGTTATTTCTATTAGTTTGTCCACAATTTCTGATGTTTTACATGTGCAATCTTTCTTTTATGTTTTCACCGACAATGTCTTTTGTTCATCTACCACAATACCAAAGTTATTTCTATTGGTCTGTCTGTCCCCAATTTGTGATGTATATTTCCCACGTCCGTAATATTCCTTTTGTTCACCTACCGCGGCGCCAAAGTTATTTCTATCAGTCTGGCGGTATTCTGTAATGTTTACCAAACGTGTCAACGGTCTTCCTTTGTATTAAAATTCCAGTTTTAGCAAGCACACATCATCACTCTTACCCAACCAGGTTTCCAAAAGCGCGGGAAAAGTTCAGTTCATGTCTTAAGTTCATCAGCAGCAAACGTACGGAAACCACGCTCTGTATATACACCGTCATAGTGTATCATACCGTACACAAAGTTTTGCCACGTTCACAACATAGTTGCTTTTAGGAGTATGCTCTGGCATACGAACCAACAAATTTAAAAAAAAAAAAAGTCACGCATGAATAAATATTTCCCTCCCATCATACAGTATTCATCTCCAATAATAAGGGTCCCGGGTTCGATTCCAATGCGTATCACACATTATAAGTGTTCTCACCTTCTTATTTTTAACAAATAAAACAATTTCCTACCACTTTATGAGATTTCATAGAAATCGAACCGTTAAAATGTATATTTCTCGAGTAAATATATTACAAGAGGTTAAATTAATAAAAATCGAACCGTTAAATGTATATTGCACGTGTAATCTTTTATTCTCTCTCTCACATATTGTTCGTGTAATCTTTTATTCTCTCTCTCACATATTGTTCGTGTAATCTTTTATTCTCTCTCACATATTGTTTTTTAACAAATAAAACAATTTCCTACCACTTTATGAGATTTCATAGAAATCGAACCGTTAAATGTATATTGTTCGTGTAATCTTTTATTCTCTCTCTCACATATTGTTCGTGTAATCTTTTTTATTCTCTCTCACATATTGTTCAACATGTTATACATGTGAACGAATAAAATATTCTCTCAGAATGACGTATCAACAGATTTAATTCAAATTTCCATTATTTTTAAAAATAGCCAGTATAGAAAGACACGCATACAAACTCAAAAAAAAGACCTTTCCATGTCATCACAACTAAAAACAAAAATATAACAACTTTCCAATACACGTAACCAGGTCAACAAACCCTAATGACCTAACACTACCGGCTGCCAACACAGCCCAGGAAAGGACATGACTTTCTATATTATTTATAAAACATAACGGTACTAGGGGAAAAAGAGCGGCGGTCCTACTGGTTTAAACTATTAAAAACACTATGATAAAATGTAAAATATAGGCTACTACTAGGGGAAGGGCGCCAAAAAGTCACTTTGCCCGTGTGAAAATTTGGCCTGCTCCGCCCCGGCGTACTTTCTGTATATTTTTTGGCCTTGCAGCTTGTGCGGTCCCCACGCCACATTGTTGCGGGGGCCTATTTACGCCTACCTTTCGAACGTAATTCAATAACTGTTTAAGAAATTCTACCATCAGCGTGGAAACGGGAATATATTTTTCTAATAGTCCCATAGAACTTTCACTCAGAACGCCAGATGCAATTTTTCAGAGTGGGCTCTGGCTCATATTCAGGAATAATAATAATAATAATAATAATAATAATAATAATAATAATAATAATAATAATAATAATAATAATAATAATAATAATAATAAATATGAATGTCTTTGGAGAGCCGAAATTATGAGACACGAATCATTATAGATAGAGCTTTAAGATGAGTGGTCATAGGGGAGGAAAAACAGGATTTTTCTCTCTCTGACTCTCTAACGTTAAGATTATGTGCTGAAGGTAAGAAGCATCATCATTCTACAATAGGTTGCTTTTACGTAGAATATCTATTACTTGAGCTCTCCTCCTTCGGGCAACTTTGCTTATGTAGTAAATTCAAAACAATTTCAATTTAAGACAAATATTTATAGAGAAAATTAAACATTTAATAGGGAAATCTGTTATCAAAATATCCAAACTTTTTTTTTTTTTTTTTTGTATCGTCATGAGTTTTACACATATGTTACATTTTGATTCTTTCCCAAATAAAAAATAAATAAAATAACCTTAGTGATAAAAATGATAACAGTACTTCCACGGGATTCGAACCGTCTACCTTCGGTATACAAACTCGTTGCTTTATCTAACTGAGCTGTTTGCTTTCTTACGTAAGCTGAACCTGTTCTACAGTAAAGACGATTTTTCATTACGATTGGGCTAACAATTGGTCTTTTTCCATAGGTAATTTCCACTATTTGCACTATCTATACGTTAATACTTAGCATAGATTCATATATTTGGAGTTCGCTGATAATGCATATAATAAAACATACTAGAAATATTTCGTTAAAATTTTCGTTTGTAGATCTAATCCACGCTTCTCTCAATGACATAGATGTCGCTGCTTCGTGTTGAAATGCAGAATTCCCTCGTGTTCTTGAAAATTTCCCACTTTAGCAGAGTTGGTAATTCTCGAGATTTCTGTCGATTTAATGTTTTTTGCTTCTAATTTCTTTATTTTAAGCTAATATCTAACACAAATATTAAAAACGGGTTTGTTATTAACCTGTCCTGCTGGGGAAACCTTCCGAAATTTCGAACATATAAAGAAAACGGAGATATTTTCAAAAAACTTCAAAATAAAGAGACGCGTCATTTATTTTGCTCATAGTAGTATATTGTTGAGTTGATTTTAGTTTAGCGTCCCTTTCAGCAGCGAGGCTATATGAGACGTGGACCTACTGATTAACGTGGAATCCGAACCACATGAGCTCCCGCCGGGAATCGAACCCGGGTCTCCCACGCCAAAGGCGCGTACGCTAACCGCTTAGCCACGGAGGAGCTCTAGTAGTATATTGTGTAACGATTTCCTTATCTTTAAAACGTTGATGTATGCGCATTATGTTCGTATAATCACTCTATCAATTTATAGTTTTGTAATATGAATTATGTAACATTAAACCAGTGTTCGAGATCTAAGACTTTATGTGTATGCCCTACTAGCCTTGGTCACGAGATTCGAGAAGTTTCTTGTTCGTGTCAAATTCAGAAAGGTACTTCTATAGTCTTGAATCTCGACTCTTTTCTCGTTTTCGAGACGAGGCGAGAAATTTCTCGTCTCATGATCCACACTATGCGTAGCTCGATCCCCGGCCATCCAGTTTTTGGTTGGCATAATCGTGTTTGTGTTTTTTTTTTTTTCGGGGATATTCCGTTTCCTTCCACGCTTTCATCCCACTTCACTTTCGTTAATTACCCGTCTTATTTAGCCTAATAGGCATAAACGTAGGATTTTAAATTAAAAAGTCAAACTTTTTACGTAGAAAACTGACAGAAAAATAACCAAAAAAGTTATCTACATGACACGATTTAATTCTACATTTTGTCGTCTACACAAATTAGTATGTAAGCAAAACCATAAATGATTTTTGTGCTCAATGGCATTATTATTGTAATTTTTATTAAGTGTAGCGCTCTTTGTCAGCGCCAAGGCTATATGAGACATGGACCTACAGTTTTTAAGGTAAAATCCGAAATGTTAATGCTCTCTCACAGGGAATCGAAACCGAGACTCCATGTACCAGAGGCGCGGGCCCAAGTCACCTTGTTTTTCTTTCTTTAATTCACTTCAGCCGGAACATGTGTCTCCTTGGTTCTCTACGTAATCTATTTTGCATTTAATCCCTAACTTCACTTAGTCCCCTTGCTCTTCCATTTCCAGCGCGACAGAGATATGAACACAGGAACTTCGAGGAGAGTTGAAAATCTGCCCATGCTTTTCAGAGGGACTCTTTATCTCCAATGAATTGCGTTTTACGATCCGAAGCCGAATGTCCGAGACCAACCGGCTCGGCTGTTGCCACCGGCTAACTACTAGATCAACGGCGCGGCGAGGGCTTTCATTGTAAGGACTGTTTTCGTTTTATACTGTATACATTACAAATATAGGTTAGAAGATTGTTTTAGTAAAAATAATATCAAGTTCATAACTCTATGACAAGAAGGCAACATTAGCTCACGTAGCTTGAAGCTATTATTTTATATAATGTTTTAATATAAAGAAAGTGAACTACAGGAAATATTTATAAAATTGACTATACGTAAGCATGTCTGTTTTTATCGCTTCTTTTCTTGTAATTGATTTGATGGTTTAGGAAGAAGAAGAAAAGAGTCTGTCTTTCAAAGTGGAGAATGGACCGATTACGTAATAAAAACCTCTTTGAAATTCTATTCATATGACAACTAAATTATGCTGCTATCATTTCCCTTTCACTTTGATCCTTTCGGCATTTTATAACCATTGAATGCATTCCTGAAAGAGAAACAAATTCTTACGTTACCCTGTCCACCACTTTGATGTTTCCTTAGTTTGACTTTTTTTTTAAAATGAAACAGTCGATGCTTTCCTGTCAAAGAACCTCTGGGTCAATCCACATTCCATATATTATATAAATATCTGTATGTGGAGGTCATTCTATAACTGTTTCTCAATCGCCTAACCGAAACCCAGTATCAGCCTCTGCAACAATTGTGCTGGGTTGCTGAAAATTTTCCTCGAATTTCTAACGTGAATTTCTATAGGAATGTCATCTCCGGACGCAGTCCGAAGTGCCAGGATGCGAAATAAATTACACTCAGTGGCGGATCGAGAAGGTAAAGACTGGGGGGCAGCCAGAACCCAGACTATGATAGATATATCATGAGTTTACTATGAAATTTAAAAAATATATAAATAATAGCTTTCTTGTCACTCAAAAACTGGAATCTAGGTCGCCGGCCCTGGACTAAAATTCGACACTGATTCTACCGACCATAAACTAAATATATGACGTAAATACTAAATAACCTATAACTAATTATGTATGTCATTCATAATTTATAATACATTATGTACTTAGTTGCTGTTATTTATAATACAGAGTGCTTCAAACGTCAGGTGACAGTCCAGATATATGAAAAGGTGTTGGGTTGAAGATTTACATTGAACCATAGGTGTCCAAACTCGCGAGCCCGGCGCTCGTGAGCTCGGCACTCGCACTCAACCGGGCTCGCGCTCAATAATTGAGCGCGAGCCCAGTTGAAAAAAGTGAGTGCGAGCCCGAGTGAGCGCGAGCCCACTTGAGATTAGTGAGTGCGAGCCCGAGTGAGCGCGAGCCCACTTGAGATTAGTGAGCGTGAGCCCGAGTGAGCGCGAGCCCAGTTGAAAGAAGTGAGCGCGAGCCCGAGTGAGCGCGAGCCCACTTGAGATTAGTGAGCGCGAGCCCAGTTGAAAAAAGTGAGCGCGAGCCCAAGTGAGCGCGAGCTCTGTTGGGAAAACTGAGCGCGAGCCCAGTTACGATTAGTGAGCGCGAGTGCAGTTAAGATTACTGAGCGCGAGCCCAAGTGAGCGCGATCACAGTTGAGAGAAGTGAGTGTGATCGCGAGCCCAAGTGAGCGCGATCAGAGTTGAGAGAAGTGAGTGTGATCGCGAGCCCAAGTGAGCGCGATCACAGTTGAGAGAAGTGAGTGTGATCGCGAGCCCGCACTCGCTTCGCGCTTACGTGGACTCATTTGCTTCAGAGACAAGAACATAAGAAACGCATTCCATGTGCAGCATTGAAAAGGAAGATTTTGGTAGGTGAGTGTGAGTGAGAGTTAGCAAAAATACCCATCTCTGCTTCGTAAGCTCTGAATGAGACGTAGCGTTTTCAAAATTCTCCCATCATTCCGAAAGATGCAGAGATCATATGATGCTTGTATTTTATGGTTGAAGGTACAGAGCATAGAGGGAAGTGAGGCAATTCTTGGAAATTGCTATCTATTGTTACAGAGCAGCAGGATTTTTGCACATGGGTTTGTTGTCCATATCGAAGGATAGTATGAAACTAGATTTCAGTGGAAGTTTTTTATTTTTATTATTATTTATTTATTTCTAAAGAATTTGAAACAATGCTATAAGCAATGAATAAAACTACAACAGCTTACAACTTTTCTTTTCTTCTTCTTGGCCAAAAACTATATGAATACTTCGTATAACACATTTAAATTACGGCAAAATATTTACAATCATGCACTTGCGCCTTCCTTACACCGTGTCCTGGGTTGGAGTCCTGATGAGGAGAGCCTTGAAATTTGATCGTATTGCGGTGCTTATGGTTCTACCTTAAATTGAAGGTCACCGTGTAATATAGCCTTTGTACTCGAAAGAGTGCAATAAGCAATTTTCTCTGCTAGTGTAGTGACTAGCGCGTATTTCCTTTGTTGTACGTGGTTCCAGGTTTGATTCAGAGTAGGAGAGCACAAAGTTTAATTTTTCATCATCATTCACTTTCATTAATCATTCACCTCCTTCAGCCGAAAGACCTTAATGGTTTGACGTTAAATTACGATTTTTTTTCGTTTTTTTTTTCTTTCTTTAATCGGTAATCGAATATGGTTTAGTCTTTGAACTGTATACACGGAAGAATAAAAGTTTATTCAAAATATTTGAAATGTATATTGGACGTGCAATTTATTTGTTTTCAAAATTTCTAGTAGGTTCAATAGTTCTATTCAATTCTAACAGTTAGCATAAGGTTCTACGGAGATCTATTGTTCTATTAGACTAAACTTGAGCTTAAATGTCATCTGGACTCTCAACAAAGTATAGCGACTCTTTAAAAATGTGTATTCGACATGAATGTAGGTCGTTCTCGATTATTTATACGTCACCCTTCTATCCACCGCTAGGGAGACCGAAGATATCTTGCCCTACAATATTATTGTGATTGTATGTCATATGTGTATCAAACTTCGTTGAAATTGCTCCAAGCGTTCTAGAATTAAACTTGAACATACGTAACATATTCTAATGGTGATGCCGAGACCAAGATTACTCTAAGTATCATGTTTCTTCTCTTTAAATTTCGAGACGAGACAGACTTTAGTAAATCGAAACTAGACCGAGATACAACATATCGATCGAGCCTTACTTGAGAGTCCTAAACAAAACCGTGAACGAGAGACAGTTAAGAATGGGCACGAGCGAGTTCGAGCGAGTTTTCATTGAAACTCAACTCGGCTCGAAACAGACATATTTGAGCTCGACTCGAAAGCTCGGATCGAAAAATTTCCTCCAACTCGGCTCTAAACTCGACTCGAATTTGAGTCGAGTCGAGCCAAATCGAGCCCAATGTTGTGTGTAGTTTCAAATACTTTCTTCAGATATCCTACATTGACAATATAATTATTATTAATGATACTTACTGCTACTACAAATTATTATTATTATTATTATTATTATTATTATTATTATTATTATTATTATTATTATTATTATTATTATTATTACAACACCGTGTATATACATGAAAGATAGGCGATTTGTATCTAAATACTAAAAGCGAGTTGACTGTTGACTTCGGTAGTCGTGAAGTCTAGGAGGGAAGGCATTATTCACATGGTTCTGGGTCTGATTTCTGGAGGAGCAAGTATTTGGGCTCGAACCAAAAATCGTTACAAGTTAGAGAGCGCCGGCCAAACAAGTTCAAAACTGCTCGGCTCGGGTTTAGGGTTCTGAACGGCTCGAGCGGGTCGACTTACAGCTCATTCACTATCGAGTCGAGCCGACAGCTCACTCAACAGAGCAGCGATTGGTAGAGATTAGAATTTCAGTATAAGGCAAGATCATGGGAAAAGGAAAACTATCAGATTAAACCAGAGTATTTGTTAAAATATCAAAATATAAATTGCATAGTTGGTTGGCTTGGAATCTAGCGTCCCTTTCAACATCAAAGCTGTACGAGATGTCGACCTACGGTTTAAGATGGAATGTAAGCTACCGTTATGAGTTGAAACTTTTTAATGGTCTCCCACCAAGATTCAAACCTGGAACCCCATGCTTCAAAGACATGTGCTCTGGCTATTCAAGTATAATGTAATGCAAAGTGTTGGACTTTATTTATTGGGGTTTAATGTTGGTTTTCGGTACCGAGGATATCTCAAACAAATTTCCTGTTGCTCAGGCTCTTGCGACTATATCAGCGGGGCCACATCAGATGCGAACTATAGCTTAACGTGGGATCCGAAGCACATAACCTGCAAGGAAACGAACCCGGGTCTACCACGCCAAAGGTACGTACGCTAACCGCTTTGTCAGGAAGGAGCTGCAAATATTGATCGAAACAAGACCGAGACTGATACGTTGTTTTTCGTATATAGATACATATATTAATATGCATGTAGGAATAAATTCAAAATGACAATATAACACCAACTAAATTATTTTCCAAGTTTGATTAAGATAAATAAGCTGTTTTGGTCGTTTACTTTGTTTATACCTAGTTCAACAAAGGGGAAAAAATTTCGTGACAAAGTTTCTTATATGCTAATGCTGTGGTGATAAATTTACCGATGACAAAATTACTGTGTAAAATTTTCCGGTGACGAAATTACCTATATGCTAATATTTTGGTGAAAAAATTACCACTGACGAAATTACTGTGACAAAATTTTCGGTGACAAAATTACCTGTTCGGCAAATTGCCAAGAATGGAAGTGAAAAATGGCCAGCTTTAAGTAAATTTGGTGCAAGTTGTTCGATGTCAAGTTGACATACAGCCCTTAAATGGGCCTTTTATCTAGTTAATTTTGAAACCAGATACACGATCATTATGATAGCGCTAAATTTGGACAACATAATTCAAACCATCTTCGAGAGAAATATCTGTAAATAAACGTTTACATGTGGACGCATAAGTTACATTCGTTCAGCTTAATAAAGCTTAGTTGACTGATTAAGTTTAACGAGGTTTATGAAAGGGAAACCTCTATATTAATTTGGAATCTAAATTAGATGACTTGCCAGTTCCCACTGGTGATTACACCACTTCTCCTGAACCCTAAGTCTTGTCTCGTCTTGTATAAATTCTCGAAAACTTCTTTCTTGTCTGGATTCTCGAGGATTCACTTCTCGTCTCGTTTTGTAAATTTAAGTACAAAATGTATTCCCTTATCTAATAGTTCTCAGAATCCTTCTGCTTCAGGAGAGAAGTCTAAGAAGGATGTAATTTAACAATATTTAAACCATATTTCTTATTGGAGTATATTGTGTAATGATTTGAATATCTTAGGCGTTCCTATATGCTATTCATTGTGATCGTATAATTACTTTTATAATTTATAGGTTTTATATACGGATCATTTAGCACTGAAATGATGTTTGAAATCTAAAACTTGGATGAACTAGTGTTGCTCACCAGACTCGAAAAAATTCTCGTCTCGTAGAGAAAATTGTAAGAGTGATAACGGTGACGAGGTTCAAAAAGTGTTATTTTCAACAGTAACTTTCAACATATTGTTTCTTATAATTATTAACAATAAAGAGAGATATAAAATTTATATAAAGGATTGAGTTAGTAATTTGCACGAAATTAGTTTAGTAAATTTCGTTTAAAATTCCAGCAATAATACTCTTTGTAATAGGCCTATATGGTATATATTTCTTATGTGGAAAATTCTTTGATCCACTTTTTAAAATTTGAATACAATACGCACCACAGAAGACACCTGCACTAAATTCAAAGAAATCTCTGCAGCACGGGACGAAGGGTCATTCGCCGCTCCCCACTGGCAGACCATCGCAGAAATCTTTCACTGCCCCTCCCTCCCAGGAGCCCGTCCTAGATCAGGGCCTAGATTTCAATAATAGATTACCTGTAGGCGTTATAGCTGCAGATAAAAGGTTTTCTTTGGGTTACATGCACAGGACCGACACGGCGTAGGATCGACACGGCATAGGATCGACACGGCGTAGGATCGACACGGCATAGGATCGACACGGCGTAGGATCGACACGGCATAGGATCGACACGGCACAGAACCGAAACGGCACAGGATCGACACGGCATAGGATCGACAGCAGAACTTTCATACGATCGAAATAATAAAAAATACATTATTTTATAATTACGCAATATTAAGTAACAATTATTTTCTCAAGGATATATAGGAGAGAACCGTCATACGATCGAAAAGGCATAGGAACGAAACGGCGTAGGATCGACACGGCATAGGACCGAAACGGCACAGGGCCGACACGGCATAGGATCGACACGGCACAGGATCGACACGGCATAGGATCGACACGGCACAGGATCGACACGGCACAGGATCGACATTCTGTAGGGTGGTCAACACTTTCTGAAAATATCAATATCGCATATCCCTCACCTTGAATTTGTGGATATAAAAAATTGTAAGGATAAATAATTCTAAATGGTATATTTTTAAAATATATATATATATATATATATATATATATATATATATATATATATATATATATATATATATATATATATATATATATATACAAATTGTATAAAAATATTGTGCGTAATATATCCATGCCGTAATAAATACACCTTTAATTTTGTGATATTAAAAAAAAAATACGCTAAATAACTCCAATAGTTGATTCGAGGTTTTCAATACCGAATAAATAATATTATTTGTCTGATATTTTTATAATGCTGTAATTTTTTATGTATACTAAGTTGAAGTATGTACATGTAACTGCAATTTTAAAACTGTAGGCTTAGAATTTGCGTTTGGATTTTTTTTTTTAAGCGAAGCAATGCACCTATGTTAAGTTGCCTCCTTTCAAATTTCGAATTGAAATCGGAAGCCAATCGTTTGTTTTTCGTTTGTTATTGACTTTTTTGAAGAAAAATAGTAAAAATCGTATCTTTCTTAAAACATAAAGAGATGTTTACAAAATAAAGTTGGTATATGGCCAAATTTACCCTTGTTCCTCCACTTAAAATTTTGATTGAAAATCAAAATCAATTGTTTGATATGCGTATGCTACTAATTATTTTGAAAAAGAATAGTCTGTTTCGAAAAACATAAAGAGTCTTTTCAAGAGAAATGGGTGATGGAATTTCATATTGGCTCCACTTTAAAGTCTCGAATCAAAACCGAAGCCAAGCGTTTCTTATTGGTTGTTTTTAAGAGCAAATCGCTTGTTTCGAAAAAATAGAGAAAGAGATTTACAAAATAAATTTAGAATGTGATCAAATTCAATCTGATTCCTTTACTTACAAATTTCGATTCAAGACCAAAATCAATCGTTTGATATGGATTTGTTGTTGCTTGTTTGGAAGAAAAGTAATTTGATTCGAAAAACATAAGAATATAATTAAGAAATAATGTTGATGAAGGTGATTTGTTTCGGGGCAGTTTGCTTATTTTGAAGAAAAAATCACTTGTTTCAAAACAACAAGTAAAATATATCTATTTCCAGGATACATTTGGTGGTCAACTTCATACTGTTTTTTCTGCTTTTAAATATCGATTCAATACTCAAGCTAATAACATGTTTTCCTTTCTTATTGATTGGTTTGAAGAGGAAATAGTTTGTTTTGAAAATTATTAAGAGTCATTTACAAAATAAGGTTGGGTGGGCCAACTTTTTGGTGGTATTTCAAATTTCGATTTAAAATCAAACTCAATCATTTATTTTTCGTTCGTTATTGATTGTTTTGAAGAAAAACTAAGAACCATTAAAGAAATTTTTATAGTAAAGGTGGTCACCTTCACAGGGTTCCTGCACTTCAAATTTCGTTCAAAGCATAAAACGGTTAAAATAATAAGAGAAACACAATCAGTACTCTACGCAAATGTTTAGGGGGTTCAGGGGCTTTAGGAACACAAGTTTATATAATATCAAGTGTTTATATATATAAACGTGCTAATATGATAAACGTGCTTAATTTTGCATAATACCTTGCTCAAGGGGGGTTTCAAAGTCCTTAATCCCTTTACTTCAGTACGCCACTAAACATCAATTATAAGTCATTCGTTATCCAAATTGTACTTCTTGTACTGATTCAATCCTTAATTTTAAAGTTCAAAATTATATGAGCACTTATTATGCTATTGGAAAAGAGCACATATTTTATGACAGTGCAAGGTAGTTTCTTGTTTTAACAATTGAAAGAAAGGAAAACACCAATAAAAGTAATAATAATACCTGACACGAATTCCGATAGTAAATCATATTTTATTATCTTATTTGAAACTTTGAGAAAATTGAAGCTCTACACCGAATACAAATTGGATAATAAGCAATGCTTTATAATTGCTTGATAAATTTCAAATTGAGAACAAAGAGAGTGATACTGTTTAAAAGAAAGATTGGATAAAAACAAGAATTTTAGGAATGATCTAAAAAATGGATCAAAGTATTATGATCTTGGCTAATATTAATTTTTGGATCAGTTACCATAAAATATTCGAACGGTCTCTAAATCGAGTTTTCTCCAGAAATGTAGTTCTCCAGGTATAAGGAGTACAAGAAAAATTTCGATTAATTAAATATTTTAGATTTTTTTTTATAACGGGCCACAAAATTTTTGGACGGTCCCTAAATCGACTTTTCATATTTTTTACGCAATAAGCATATCACACTGAGTTAAGTGATATCTTGGGTTGGGTTACACTATATGTAGTTCTCCATATATAAGACAGACAATAAAATTATTGATTGAATGAAATATATTGGACTTTTTGGATCAGGGGCTACAAACGTTTGGACGGTCCCTAAATCAAGGTTTCGTATTACTTTCGGAATAAGCACATCATGCTGAGTTAAGTGATAGTTTTGGTTTGGCTGCACTATATGTAGTTCTTCAGATATAAGACGTACAAGATTTTTTTTTATTGAATGAAATATATTAGATTTTTTGGATCAAGGGCAACAGAATTTTTGAATGGCCCCTAAATCGAGCTTTCGTTTTATTCAGGCACTAAGCACATCATACTGAGTTCAGTCATAGTTTAGGTTTGGGTACACTATATGTTGTTCTCCAGATATAAAGCCTACAAGAAATTTAGTGTCTGAAATATATTGGATCTTTTGATCCAATAATAGTCCTTCATCCTCCATTTATACATTAAGCAAGTAACAGTATAACGTGTACATTACGTGATACACTTTGTATTTTATGGTGTGATGTTTAATAATAAATTATTAACAGAATACCCGTTCTTCGCACGGGGAGAATAGTATCATTTTGAGCATAAAGGGCAATGGAATCTGAGTATGGATTTAAACTGCATCGGGAGTGTTACTGTTCGTCTGAGTGACTCCAAATACTATTTTATCGACACTAATATCGGTATTATTTTTTATCATTATATATATAGTGTGTAACTTCATTAATGTAATGAACGTCTGGAGGTGATTCCTGGACTCGGAAGAAGAATTTAAATGAAACGAAGTCTTTAGCTTATCATAATTATAACTTCTATGCCAATGGTAACGGATGATCAATCAACGGCTTCCTGTTCAACTTAAGAGTGTGTAAAAATGAGAAAAAAATAACTTTGATCCAGAGTAGGTTTATAACGACTGTGCATAAGACAGTCAGGGGCAAAAGATCATGTACGATGAACTAGAGTATAAGGGATTCTTCACATAACAACAGTGATTCCCACAAATTATGTGAATATAATTTGAGCCAAAGTAAGCTAGATTAAAAGATTTCCTCCCCGTAATGCGTAAATCCGTGGAAGATAATAACTACGAGTACAGAAGGAATGAAATTCGACGATACTCAAGGTGTTGCGCGTGTTGCACAAGGAAAGAAAGAAATACAATTTCAAATTATCGATTTATTCTGTTTCGTACAAGGTAGGATAACTGTGAAATACTAAGAGGTACCTTGTACAGTATTTGCGCAATGCAGCATGTGTACACGAGACAGCTATGAAGAATAACAGTTCACAGTCTGATATTGTCGACCGTTGACCGCATTGCAAAGATGACATCGGCGAAGCAAATTTTTCCGCCTGTGATCAAGCACATCTGAAATTTCGTAGATGATTGCCGCAGCTATATTACATCGAGCTACAAGTTCTTCGACTGTCGTGGCCGGAGTTTCATACGTATCCCCGAAATAAAAAATCAAGCAGCGTGAGGTAGAATGAACGAGGTTGTCATAACACGTTTTTCTCTCCCAATCTGGGAATGTTTCATTTAGGTAAGTCTGCATATTCCTGTCAAAATGTGCAGGTGTACTATCATACTGAAATCACATCTGCTGTCTTATGTTCAAGGGCACATGTTCTATCAATTTTGGGTGACAATTACGTAAAAATAAAAGATACGTACTCCCACACAGGCAGACCGATAATAAATAAGATCCTACCACAAAATTATCCACCACACCACACCAAATTTCTGCTGCTGATCGCTTACTAGAGTTGCATGTGGGTTTTTACGCCATACACATGATAGTTTCAAGACGGTTTTGATCATTCGACGTACGCTGTCTTCAAGTTCAGCTGTCCATATGGGGCTATTTCCTCCGATTTCACGTACGAGAAACCGAAGGGACCCCTCTCTCGAAGTCGAATATGGAGGCGTGGAAAAATACAAGGAAAGTTACTCTCTTTTGAGGGCGACGGTCACGATGTAAACGCCTCACTTCTGGGCTATTGCCCTTTGCTACTCCATAAATGAGTTGCATATCTGCCAGCTCGTGGACAGGGTAATCTTCCATCGCGCAGGCGTGTACAGGTTAACACAATCAATTTTACTTAAACACCAACGTCTATACTTTTACACGACCTTAAATACCTGGACACAACCCTCTACCGTTGAACACAACATTTCCCATCCTGTTATACAGCAATTACACGTGTAACAGTAGAGCATCTGACTATGTATATCACTCACAAGTTGCGTAGATGCTTATTACAACTCAGCCATGCTAACTGAAGCCATTCCACAATAAAACTTCAAGACAGCCTTCTGTAAGCCACTCGCAATTGGCACACAAGGGACGATAGTTCCGTAGGTATTCCTCCGTGTAGGTATTCCATACAGCTCTAAGGTATGTACATTAGAATGTCGAAAAAAGACTATCCTTTTTTTAAAATGTACTTTCAACGAGCTTCCTTTGAGAAAATTTCTCCGGCAATGATAAAATCAAAATGTAAGTGGTCTACACTAGGATAGTATTTTGGTATATTCACAATAGCAATGAAGTTTTTCATAGCTCAGGGAAAAGTTGAGGTTTGCCAACTCGAAGGAAGGGGAAAACGCCATCAAAAGTATTCCTGGGAGAAGATTCATCTAACGGATAAATCAAGTATACTATTCCAGCGCACTTCTTGGTATCGTTATGCAACGTGTACAACATCCCTTGTTTCCCCACTTTTGTTGCTTCTGTGCACAGAAGTACCATATTCCACGGAATTACATATTACGAGGAAGAAACCGTTTTATTCAGCTTACTTTTGCCCCATATCTATTCACACAATATTTTGAATCCCTGGGTCATGTGGAGAATTCCTTGTACACTCGTTCATCACATATGATCTTTGCATTTTTCGATGTTATATTTATTTACTGTCCTATGCACAGTCGTTTTAAACCTAATCTGGATCAAAGTTATTTTTCCTTTTTCACACACTCTTGGACAGGAAGCCGTTCATTTATCATCCGTTACCATTAGCCTAGAAGATATAAGTGTGATACGTTAAAGACTTCGTTCCATTTAAAATCTTCTTCCGAGACGTCATTATGTACTGAGACAAAATAGATGAATCACACGTGTGTATCTCTCTTTCTTTCGAATTCTGAGTGTTCTTCTAACTTGAACGATGCACTATTATTTTTTAATGTTAAATCTTGTACTTGATTGATCATTTCTTCATTCAACGTTTGATAAAATACTCAAAGGAATGCTCCAGTTTCTTTGGAAGTCATCCTTGCATCGTCACTGTACACTAATCGAATCTACGACAAAAAACAATGGACATTCTTTTGCCCGACTTCAATCCGACGTTTTGTTCATGAGTTATGGCGGTTTATACATTTTTCCGACAAATTTTCGGGTGTTACACCCAGGTTCTTGTATAGTTTTTGTTTTATTTCGGTGTCAGGAATCACCTAACGACGTTTGTTATATTAATTAAGTTACACCCTATATATATACGGGCGCCATTTTATGTATTAAAAAAACCAAATTTGTTTAGTAACGTAAATAGCTAAACTATGAAAACGTATTTACTAGAGAAACACTTTTTAGTTCTTGTAATAATTTTCTCTCAAACAAACTGAAGGTAAATATATACCAATAAATCAATACAGCTATATTTTAGAAAATGAAATGAAATCTTTGAGTTTTACGTCCCACGCTTATGCCGGTTAGGCTGAAGGAGACGGTGATTATGAGAAAGGAATGAAATGGTGGAATGAAGAAAGTGGGAGGAAACGGGAGAACCCCGAGAATATCCACGCACACGGCGTTTATCGACCACAAATTTCACTTGGCGGGAGCAGGGTTTGAACCCGAGACCCCATGCACCAGGGGTGAACGCTCTACCACTGACCCACCGCGGCTCCAGCTATATTTTAGAAATACAATAGGCACTGATTTTTCGATGACTGCTCTAATACATAGGAACAATCAAATTTGTAAATAGAGAGTTTTCTTTTTAAATAAAACAAACTGAATTGCTTAAACTGCGCTATATCGATTGGTTTCAGCATCTGATTTTTTAAAAATAAATAATTAGCAGCACGAAAAATTCCTATATTATCTTCGAAAATAGACCTACATGTTAATTGCTTTACTGGCTTTATACATTTTTTTTTTTTTGAAAAAGTGATTGTAGGGGAAGATGGGGCTAGTTGCAACAATTTTCAGGTCTGTTTTTTTACTCGAAAATTATTATATATACCAAAAAAAGAGAAGTGCAAAACATCGAACGGCAGTTTTGATAGCATCCACTTTTTGAACTAAGTCCGACTGTTGACACTTGCCCCACCCATGGGGTAAATTGCAACATCATCTGGGGTAAGTTGCAACAATCGGACTTGATTCAGAAATTTAATGCTATCAAATCTACAGCTTGAACATCGCTTCACTCATTTTCACTGTGGCAGTCAATGTCTATAATCTATACAGATGTAGTACGGATTTCTCTCGGAACACGACCAATGAGACCACTTCTCACAACATAAACACTGTACCCAGTCTTCTTCTGTATCCTGTTCTTCGTACGGTTCTTCAGAAACCAAACAGACGACTTGAGAATAAATTCTTCTCAGCTGATGATTTTACGTTTTCGGTTGCTTTTAGATGCTTCTTTTTCATTTCGAAAGTACTTTTTCTAGAGTGTCTGTAAGAATAGCACATCTCTTCCTTTTCCGAGCTGTCAGTTTTCTAGTTCCAGATTTTGGATAGAACCATACATGTTCAGGAGATCATCTGAAGGATTCTACACTATCTTCTTAGATGCATTTGCAGGTGATCCATGAAGCTCACTTTGACCTGCAGTCTGAAGTTCTAACTGAGAAGATGAAAGGAAACAACTACTACTGGGCACTGCAAGCAATAAGCCATCACTGTTGTCCTATAATAATAATAATAATAATAATAATAATAATAATAATAATAATAATAATAATAATAATAATAATAATAATAATAATAATAATAATAATGGAATAATAATAATACTCTTAGTTTTATTACCAACAACAATTGTTCATATAACAATGCTTAACCGCAAAAATTTCTATTTCAATGGCATGCGGCATGTTGCAACAGATGTTGCAAGTTACTCCATCGAAATATTTATATATAAAAGCTTTCCTCCCCACTAAATAGCAGGTAACATGGGAACAGAAATATAATGTCATTGTACTTCAACTGTTATACTATTTGGGTACTACATCTTACTTATTGTTATTACATATATGTAAGGAGTAGTTAGTGCTCTCAAATGGGTCAGGTCGAGTCGGGTCAACTCGCGTCGGGTTGTCATGTCGGGTCAGTCGGGTCAGCTCAAGTCGGGTTGTCGTGTCGGGTCAGCTCGGGTCGGGTTGTCGGATCGGGGTCTATCGGGTCAGCTCGGGTCGGTTTGTCGGGTCGGGTCAATCGTGTCAGTTCGGGTCGGGTTGTCGGGTCAGGCCAATCGGGTCGGGTTATCGGGTCTGGTCAATAGGGTCAGCTCGGGTCGGGTTGTCGGGTCGGGTTAGTCGGGTCGAGTTGTAGAGTCGGGTCAATCGGGTCAGCTCGGGTCGGGTTGTCGGGTCAGGTCAATCGGATCGGATCACTGGTCGGGTCACTCGGGTCGGGTCGGGTCAGTCAATTCTAGTCACGGGTCGGGTCGGGTCGGTCTTCAACCCGACCCGACCCGTTGAGAGCACTAGGTATAGTAAAGAAAGAAATGGTACCAGGTTATGCGTACGCTGATGATGTAAATTTAATAGGGGATGATGGGAGGACAATAGAAAGAAATGCAAAGGTCTTATTAAACGCTTGCAGGACAAGGGTTTAGAAGTAAATGCAGAGAAAACTAAATACATGGAAGTGGGTTGGGAACGTAATACGGCCAATTATGAATGCGTTAAAATATTAAATAATACTTCTGATAAAGTGGATACTTTCAAATATCTAGGATAACGAAAATCATTTTCACGAAGAAATTAAATGTCAACTAAAACAGGGAATTAGTGTTATTATTCAGTTCAAAATCTCTTGTCGTCGCGAATTCAGTCGAGGAGTTTGAGGCTTAAAATATATAAAACAGTAATCATACCTGTTGTTCTGTAGGGTTTCGAAACATGGTCGCTTACTCTGAGGGAAGAACATAAACTGAAAGTATTTGAGAACAAGATGCTCAGACGAATATTCGGACCCAAGAGGAATGGCGGAAACTTCATAACGAGGAACTACATAAATTATACGGCTTACCAAACATTGTTAGGATCATTAACTCTAGGAGGCTTAGGTGGGCAGGACATATAACATGTAAGATAGAATACCAAATAGCAGCGGCGGCTGGTACTAATGTTGCATGGTTGTGCAACCGGACATTTTTTTAATACTTAAAATATTTTTAAGTATTAAAGTAGTGTATCAGTGAAAAATAAACCTTTGATCTTGAGTGCAAAACAGTATTGATGCATTTCTGAAAAAAGTCAATTAAAAAACGGAAAGAAAGAGATGATTTACATTTCCAGTGGCAGCCAACGTTGTCACTGGAAGCAGTAACATTGAGCATATGGCAGCGAGCTCCTATTTCTTAACATGGAGAAGTGGATTTATTCTTGCATCGCTCCTATCTTCCCGTATTGCTCTCTTGCGATTGCATTTTCTCCCGCAAGTAGTCAGCTTCTGTAATAGTTACGAATTCCTCCGCTTAGCAGCGCTTGACTCAATTGATAGGGTGAGAGAGATACAGAGAATTTTTATTATGCCTATTACTAATATTACATATTAATATTAGCAATAATAATAATGATAACTAAATTCATGGCGCAACAGCCTTTAGAAGGCATGGACTTATGGCACTCATTTCTGTGGGGTAATGTGTTTATAGGTCTGCACGGGCTCGGGCTACTATGATAACCGTAATGGGGCTAGCCATACTGAGAGCTTTATACAGTTCTACCTGAGTTAGAGCGGCAACGCCGGAATCTGGTTACAATGAAGGATTTATGGTAGGGACAAGTAAACCCTTAGATCTTTACTTACTATATATATATATATATATATATATATATATATATATATATATATAGATAGATAGATAGATAGATAGATAGATAGATAGATAGATAGATAGATAGATAGATAGATAGATATCGAGTGTTGCAAAATAAGTGTTACAACTCTTGAGAGGTGACTCCTGCCACTGAGACAAGAAAAAAAGTTCTCTTGAACTTTCGGCTATCGGACATAGTTTCGGATCTACAAAGCGTGGAAAAATGAGTTTCGGACGCCAATAGTTCGGAAACTAACCAACATAAAGAGGGCGGGTAAAAAATTCACTGAAGAAGTCATACCTGCTCCATTGAATTTTGCATGTTTCACAATCCTACCATGCACGCGCAAGGGTTCCCCAAAGGAACGTAGGGAGTCCCGGATAATCTTCCAAGTGAAACTTGGTCTAAATGGATATGAATTGATAAGCTTGTACCAGGTAACAATAATTCGTTTGTATTAAGTCGATATCTGGAACAAATATAAAATGGCAGACACCATGCCCGTTGTGTGTGGTTGCATAATCGCCAGGTATGGATGCCGGACAACAGTGATGTTCTGAGTATTAAGTATAGCGAATTTGTACTCAAATGCTCTAGAAAGACATCTGCAATGTCGGTAGAGCATAACAGTGAAGCAGGGTGATTCAAATGTGTGGAAACACTTTACGAAAAATCCCCAGAATGCACTCATACTCAGTAAACGTGAGTTCAAATCGTCGGAAATGTAAGGATTAGCGTCAAGAACATGAAAGCCATTGCCAATTCATCAATAATATTCCCTCAAATTGATGCCATGTGAGTGCACGGTTGCATACCAATAAGGATGCGATAACTGAAGCCAAGTTACTTTACATATATATGATTGTTATTAGTAAGAAGATAAATAAGAAAATAATCAGGCAGTATATTATAAGTAAAGAACATTAATGATCATAACGAAGGATTAGGTATAGAATGCACGATACGTATGATATAGTAATGGGCGTGAATGATGTGGCGAGATGCATACACAGGACAACACGTGGGTGATATTAGTTAGACAAATGAGCTTATCTTTAGCCTATAGGCTGTTCTATTCAATGATGAAAATGAATGAGTCCCATGTTATTAAATAATGGTAATCACTGTGCTGGAAATGATGGGTGAATGAGAGGAAGATGTTCATGAATGACGTAATCGGCGATGATAAGTAAAGAGGGATCTAACGGTGGTAGATTATAGGAGCAAAAGTGGAGAATGATAGTAACGGTGAGGTGTTGGGTGAAATGCTAAATAACGCATTGTATCCTGAAGTAAAGGATGTCGGTTTTCCAAACGTCTGGTGATATATGTTAGCCGAAGTTTTCCAAGAAAGTATTGTAAGGTCGGAAAGGTAATTTGGCGGAGTGTGCAATTAAAACAGTTATCGTGGAATATGAAAAGAACACGAGAAGCTGACTTCCAATACGAGGCTGAAACGTGTAAGTAGCCAGTAATGAAATTTAATGCATAAATGATATATTTACTCTTAAAACAATTCTAAGCGATATAGCCCAAGGCTTATCCTATGTCTGAAGTGTGTTTTCAAATCATTTTGCTAATATGATAATCTTTGTAAGTCAAACAAAATATCTATTATTATTTTAAACTCTGTTAAACTAACCTTTGTGACACACAGAGTTTGTCCCTGGTTTAGCAGATACACAGTAGTGACCAACAGATTCCCTTTTGTTGTATGTATACCTTATGTAAATAAACTATCATCATCATTATATATTTTCTCTCTTATTTCATTTTGCAATTGTTAAATAAGATTAACAAAAGGTTGTAAGAACTAATAGCGTTATATTAACAAAGGTTCACCAAGTAGTTTATAAAATAATATCGTCCTTATTTGTAATGGAATTGCAGGGGCTTATCGCTCAGCCTTGTTAGGAAGAAGAAGCATATACAGTTTATTGCATTGCAGATAGCATACCCTACAGGGAAATAAAATCATAGGTCACACTCTATCACTGTACTACCAAACCAAACTAGTAATATTCCAAGACAAGAACCATTGTCTTGTTCTAAAAATAACACTAGACTAGTAAGTGATAACACAATACGTGTACAGAAACCAATACATAGTCATTCAGGGTATAGCCAGCAAGTTTTTCTAGAGGGCCTTCATTTTTACAAACTAAAAACAAATCAAAAGTTTCTTTCAAGATTATGAAAGAATTAATAACACATAGATACATATGTATTTCAGAAGTACATATTATTATTATTATTATTATATTATTATTATTGTTATTATTATTATTATTATTATTATTAATATTTAGTAGTAGTAGTAGTAGTAGTAGTAGTAGTAGTATAGTAGTAGTAGTAGAAGTAGTATATTTCATATATGCTACATTTCTGAGACTTGAGTCTTGATAGTACGTGAAGTTTAAATCAAAGATTATGTTACGGACGGCAAATGATGGCTTAACACCAAAAACATATTCTGGCCGGGACCGGAGGTTAGTCTGTTTTATGTTTATTAAACGTGTTTAATAATTACAGCAAATAAAATATGTTTATAATAGAATGTGAAAGATTACAGTTTTAAAAGAATTAAACTACGTCAACATGTTAAAATAATTAAAAGAACCTAATTAATCAGCCACTTTGTACTCTCGTTTGCTTAACTGGATGAACCGAGGCCTAAAGGAAAAAGAGTTTTCTGCCCAAATCTCATAAGCAGTGGGATATTTTAATATTATAGAAACTGACCCTCCTTTCGCTTAGAAGTGTAATTTTCAAGACGCTGAAACATATAGTATTTTATTACTTTTAGTTAAAAGTTCAAATGCCGAGTTTCACGCATCTAGCTTAAACAAATTCTTCCTTAATTTATTTACATATTTTCTGAGTAAGTAATGGGGAAATCGAACATAAAAAAATGTGCTCCCTTTGCTCTTTCCCTTTTATGTGTTCAATTTTCAATTTTCAATTTTCAGTTTTTTTTTTTAATAGGAAAGCTTATATGCCAAGTTTTATTTTACTAGCTTTAGAAACTTGCGAGATACACTACCCTTTAAAAAAATCTTACCCCACCCTTTTTACGATACTTATTTCCAAAAATTCTTTCTTATGTACTGCTTTCATAAGAAAATTATATTTTATAACTAAAATTTATCGACTCTACTTGTAGTAGTATGCCCAAAAATCACTCATCTTTACTCTTTTATATAAGAGTACAGAAGATAAATACAGTCAAACAAATGGACTTCCATGAACAGTTTCCGATTTCTTATAACTAACTTATTCGTACATTTCCCACAAGCTGTGGTTTTAAATTTACGCTCTGTCAAGGTCAGGTTTCAAAAAGGAAGTAACTGGAAATACAATAATATTATGTATTTATGTACATGTGTAATATGTATAAATTTATTGTCTTATTGAAGCTTTTGTAATCTGAAAATAAACTTTTGATTTGCTTTTAATATATAAAAATCAAGCTCCCCTAGAAAAAATTGCAGGCTACACCCCTAAATGACTATGTAGTAATTTCTGCAAAAATGGCACAGGACCTAAAATTTAGGTCTAGTGCCTATATTTTTAGGACTTGTGCCGTTTAGAACTTATGAATGTCACCCAATGTATTGCATAGTAAATGTTCTTTGTTCAATTTTAAATCTACTGCGTTCTTTATGTATACCGTTGGTATTTAATGTTCACTCGTGAAATGTCTAGTGAGCTTTTGTCTTAATTAAGTAAAGTTTGGTGGATTTTTGTCTTACTCTTAATAAAATTCGCTCCACACAGTATATATTGAAATTCTGAATGTTTTCTTGCTTTCAGAAGTCTGGTAAAATATGCTTTTTAAACATTTTTTTCAATTTTTTATTTATTTATTTTTGTTTTAGGAATTTGTCTTGGGATTCTCGTATCTCCATTCGAAAGAAACGAATTTCTTAACTAATTATGTAATTAATTCTTAGAATGAAATAAGTTGTATTATGTAATTCACGTATAAGTGCAGAACAGATAGTGATAATAATAATCTTAGTAGTACAAATATAGTTGTTATTGTTGGAATTAGCTACGTTCGTGACATTATTGCCAACTAGTTGCTGCATCGTCGCAATTTCGTGGGGTGGTGGCGAATTTCAGAACTAAAGCAAGTGAATGAAAAAGGCACAAGACCTAAACGGCACAAGTCCTAAAAGGCAGAAGTCCTAAACGCCAGAAGTCCTAAAAATCATCGCGGCACAAGTCCTAAACGGCAGAAATCCTAAAAATCATACCGTGCCACAAGTCCTAAACTGCAGAAGTACTAAAATTCAGGTCTAGTGCCTATATTTTTAGGAGTTCTGCCGTTTAGGACTTCTGGATGACACCCAACACATCATGCTGCCTCAGTGATGGTTTGGTGGGGAGTGAGCTACTCAAGCACAACCCAACTGTATTTTTGCGAACAAGGTGTTAAAACATCTGCCAAGGTATACCAGAACACAGTGCTAACACCTATAGTGTAACCACTATCTGCTACCATGTTCCCTGGAGAAAGGTGGACCTTCCAACAGGATTCCGCTCCAGGCCACACAGCGAAACCAACTTAGGACTGGCTGGCGCGGAACGTCCCTCACTTCATTTCCACCATTGATTGGCCTTCTAGCAGCCCGGATCTTAACCCGTTGGACTACAAACTTTGGGCAGTACTTTAGGCAAAGGTCTGCCATAAACGGCATCCATCTGTCGACAGTCAGAAACAATCTTGGCCCGAGCAGTGAACAATTTTCCCATGGACAGTTTTGGGTAAGTTACATGTAAAAATGTAACGCGTTACAAGTTACTTTACTTTTTCCTAAAATGTAACGCGTTACTTGCCCCCAAAAAGTAACTGTTACTTTACTTCGAAAGTAACGCGTTACTTTTAGGTCTGAAACTTAGAATATGTGAACAAATGTTATCACTTCAATTTTCCGTACTACTATTACTATCGCTTTTATTATTATTATTATTATTATTATTATTATTATTATTATTATTATTATTATTATTATTATTATTATTATTATTATTATTGCCCTTTCTGAATTGCTTTATGTAAATGCAAGGACACATTTTTACTTGACAGCTATAAGTTATGAATATTTACATAATGTAACATTGGCTAAAATGCCATACTGCGTTACTCGTACGGATGGGCTAGGGTAACCAGACGTACTGATTTTCGCAGTACAGTACTGTTTTTCAAAGAGCTGTCCTGCGTGTTGCGAAGATGTCTAGGAAATCGAGAAATATCCTTCTTCTTTAAAATGTCCTGCGAAATGTCCAGAGTTAATTTATTTGCAATATCTTAATGTTTCATTCTTTATTCACAATATTTTGAATCAAACACACTCTTTTCCTGAATGATGAACCGCTGTGTTTTTTAACACTCCTCAGAAGACTAGGGATGGAGAACAATCAACAAACCATTTTTTACAATACATCGCTTTCACTGAGAAGGCCTTGTTGAGATATCGGTAAAGTAGGAAAGGTTTCTTATTGAACTTATGACAGTGATGCTAACCAAGTTAAATAGAAGTTCCTTTGTGCCGGTCTAAATTTTCTTTCATTTCTTAAAATAATACCACGCTTCGAAATTTATTATTATTATTATTATTATTATTTAGCCCAACACGAACTTTGACTGTACGTTCATAAAATAAACCAATTTGTTATTCATCAAAGCATTTGGAGTTGTGTTTAATTCCTTTAATAATTTTGTTCAGTGCTTCTTCTTAACAAAAATGTTCATTAACTTAAGGTTAACATTAATTGAAATAATGATATGCGTATTGCCGACGCAGTAAGATATCATATACAGTACTATTATACTTGTGTCCTACTTTTCGATTGTTAGAATGTGGTCATCCTACGATGGGCACGAGTGAGTACGAGCGAGTATTCTTTGAAACTCGATTCGACTAAAAACAGAAATCTTTGAACGCAATTCGAAAAATTTCCTCCAACTCGACTCGAATTCGGGTCGAGTCGAACCAAATCTGGTTTGTAGTTTCGAGTATTCTCTTCAAGTATCTTGCATAGACAATATAGGTTATCAATGATACTAGTACTACTACTAGTACAACTTTTATTATTATTATTATTAATAATAAATAATAATTATAATTATAATTATAACAACACTGTGTTTAAACATGAAAGAAACGCGGTCTGTGTTTGAATACTAAAAAACTAGTTGATTGCTAACCTCGGTAGTCGTGAATTCTAGGAGTCAAGGATATTGTTCACGAGCTTGCGAATTTGGGTTGAGGGTTTAGGTTGAGTATTCGGGCTCGAGCCAAACATTGTTAAAAGTTATAGGGCACTGGCCAAATATCTTCAAAACTGTTCGGCCCGGGTTTACAATTGTAAACAACTTGAGCAGCTGGGCTCACAGCTCACTCACTATGGACCCGAACCGAGAAGTGAGCCGAGCCAACAGCTCACCGAACCGTGTCAGCAAGAGCCTTCGGCCCAGATGAGCCGAACCGAGCAGATGGTTCATCCAACCAAGCCAGCTCGAGCCGATGGTTCACCCCAAGCGAACCGGCTCGAGCCATCGGCTCAGTTATTACTTCCCAACTGAGCTTCTTATTAAAAAAGTCTCTTGTGGTCTCGATATCGAGACGAGAAGACATGCGAGCATGTTTCCTCTAGTGAGCAACATTAAAAGTATTCCATATTACTACTTAGCTTACATTTCTCATGGCTTTCGCTTTCTAGTGGAATCAGGCCATGATTTCAAAACGAGTTAAAACGTAATAATAATAATAATAATAATAATAATAATAATAATAATAATAATAATAATAATAATAATAATAATAATAATAATAATAATAATAATAATAAATATAAGTATTCCATACATATAGAAATGCTTTTGACCAAGCACACAAGAAATTATATTTTGTCCATTTAGCACTATCATTCTTTTGTCACTCACAATTATTAATATTCATATAGTAAATATCTTATAATTCTTATATTTTAAAATCAATTGACAGGTCTCTGATTGCTTTTATGAGAAATAAATATTTGGTTTTATAGATACTACGCAGTGGGGATGATCGTGCGTCGTTTCGGTCCTATGCCGTTTCGGTCCTGCGCCGTGTCGATCCTGTGCCGTGTCGATCCTGTGCCGTTTCGTTCCTATGCCGTGTCGATCCTGTGCCGTGTCGATCCTGTGCCGTGTCGGCTCTATGCCGTTTCGATCGTACGTATTCTATGCATATAACTTGCACAGGCATAGAATCGACAGGAGTTTATAATTTGTAAGAGCAAAGATTAAACAGATAATAAAAATATTATTTTTTTAGGCACATGATTAAAAGTTAAATTATTTCAGAGCAGCGGCGTGAGAGCAAAACGGCACAGGATCGACACGGCATAGGATCGACACGGCATAGGACCGAAACGGCACAGGATCGACACGGCACAGGACCGAAACAGGTTTCTGAGCTGAATTGTCGGTCGTATGCCGTGTCGATCCTGTGCCGTGTCGATCCTGTGCCGCATCCCCTTTTCTTTGGGTACCGTAAAGTGAATGCACAGAAACATTATGTTCGTTCTGATTGCTTTACCAAGAAATGTATACAGCTTCGTGAGTAGGTGATATTGTTTAAGACAAAGATCATCCAGTACCGTAAGACGGGGTTACTTTGCAGCAGATGTAATGAATTTTAAAGAAAATCGCATGTAACTTATAAACGTAATGATTTAGAACATTATGTTTTAAACATATAATAGCTAGATATATAAGGAAAACATTCGTGCAAGTGCATTTGTAAACATTCACGATGACCGTGATTACTATAGGGAACCGGTCAAAACCCCCACAGCCAAAACCCCCACACTCAAGAAATGTCAAAACGCCCACACAAACGGTCATAACCCCCACACAAATGGACAAATCTCCCAAACGCACGAACGGTCAAAACCCCCACAGCCAAAACCCCCACACTCAAGAAATGTCAAAACGCCCACACGATCGGTCATAACCCCCACACAAATGGACAAATCTCCCAAACGCACGAACGGTCATAACCCCCATAGCCAAAACCCCCACACTGATAGTCGGTCATAACCTCCAACGGTCATAACTCCCACACAAATGGACAAAACAGCCACACATAGCAACGGTCACAATCCCCACATAAATGGACAAAACCCCCACACAAATGGACAAAACTCCCACATGCAGAAATAGTCACAACTGCCATACAAATTGACAGAAACCCCATATTCATGTATTGCCCTTGTACTTTTTAATAACATTTTTTATTCCACTTAAACTGATGTTGCAACTATTCTTCTTGAGCGTCATAAAGAGCCGCAACAGAGACGTGAAATGACGATCATTTCAGTGTGTGGGGGATTTGTCCGATTTTGTGGGAGTTTTGTCCATTTATGTGGGGATTATGACCGTTGCTATGTGTGGCTGTTTTGTCCATTTGTGTGGGGGTTATGACCGATTGTGTGGGCGTTTTGACATTTCTTGAGTGTGGGGGTTTTGGCTGTGGGGGTTTTGACCGTTCGTGCGTTTGGGAGATTTGTCCATTTGTGTGGGGGTTATGACCGATCGTGTGGGCGTTTTGACATTTCTTGAGTGTGGGGGTTTTGGCTGTGGGGGTTTTGACCGTTCGTGCGTTTGGGAGATTTGTCCATTTGTGTGGGGGTTATGACCGTTTGTGTGGGTGTTTTGACATTTCTTGAGTGTGGGGGTTTTGGCTGTGGGGGTTTTGACCTAGACCCTTACTATAATATAAACTTTGGTGCAAAGTAACATCATAGGTCAGGATACTTTGCACCACATACAAAAAATATGTTGAACATAGGAACATAATGTTTCTGTGCAATGTTTTCCCTTCAGTATTTATACATTTCACTTCCTACACAAAACTGTATGAAATCTACAAATATTGATATTAGAATCATGGTACTGGTATCAGTACTTAGTATGATTTATCGATATTTGTAAAGAAAATTGTGTATTTTCTGGACCGGCACAGGAACCACATTCTGATTTTTTAGCATATATCCAACAAAAATGTCAACTCAGGAACGAAAAAAAAAATCCCCGTGAACTGATTTCCCTTGGTAGCTCTTTGTGCCCAAGAATATCATCCAACTGTAATCATTGGAAGGTTTACGGGGTTTGGGGATTTCAGGCTGAAGCCTAGCCAAATTTCAGGATTTCTTTTTTTAAAAAAATAATGTTAGTAAGTCCTATGTGTGTAAGCTTCAAGCCCCCCAAAACGTCCAGAGATTAAAAACAAAAAAAAAAAAAGAAAAAGAAAGGAAAAAAGAAAAGAAAGAAAGAAAAAGCTAAGCCTTACTGAGTGAAGCGAATGAAGCGGATCCGCCATTGTTCGCAATTTATTTTCCGACAAGAAATTAATTCCAGCATCTACCTTTATAGGATATTTACCTAAAATTAGAAAGTAGGAGGTGCCAGTAGTAATAATTTCCTCTCTAAGCTATATTTTGGACCGGTGGAAAGTAACCCCTGATTCAAGGCTGAAGCCGCCTACTCCCAGTTTTATTTTTTCTATGTAAACTTTGAGTATTTCTTGCGAAGATTATTCGCCAAAATACATCTCCAGGAGGAAAGTACAGAATAGAAGACTTTCGCAAGTATAAAAATTACATATGTTAATTAGTCTTGTTACATTGTATGTTCTAAATAAAAGAAAATTAAATCTTCGAATTTTACGTTCCACGCTTATAGGCTACTGTGTAGGGTACAGAAGAGGGCGACGATGACATGAACGAAGAGGTGTAGTGATGAGCAAATTCAAGACTAAGACCAAGACCCAGGTGGTCTTGGTGTTGCACACCGAGTCTTTTTGTTGGTCTTGCACTGGCACACTTGATCTTGGTCTTGGTCTTGGTCTTGCATCGGGATTCCTGGTTTTGGTCTTGGTGAAGACTCTTGTAAAAACTGCAAGACAAAGACTCTTGCGCTCATCACTAAAGAGGAGGAATGTAAAAATAATAGGAGGAAACGGGACAATCCGAGAAAACTCACGCACGCGGTGTTTGTCAACCACAAAACCCATTTTGCACAAGCTGGGATCGAACCAGAGACTCCACTCGCAAGAGATGATCCCTCTACTACTGACTCACCGCGATCTAAATAAAGTTTTGATATAATCAGTGAGAGATGGATTATTCTTTCTTGCCTTGTTAAATATTAGCCACTTCTTTGTCCAAATATGTCTATTTCTTTATTCTTTTTCTCAACAACACAACATTGATAGTACCTGCATTTAAAACCATTGCTTCAAAAGTAATGTTTGAAGGACACTTCATGTTGTGCTAACTTTAGAATATTTTCTGCAAGCCTATGTAATTGGTTGTTTTTTAAGTCAATAATTTATTGAAGTAAAGTAATATTTAGGACGTTCAGAGGACAATGAATCCAAGTTCATTTTCAATAAAGTTCAATTTTGCTCAGCAAATTAATTTTATTTAAAAACCTAATGTCTTCGCAGTCAAGAGTCCGAAGTAAATGTAACTAAAACCATATGAAAGGGCGTGGAATAGCTTCATATTGCAGCCGCTAGACAGAGGTGCCAGTGGGGCAGGAGGGCAGTCGCCCCACCCCCACTCTGAATTTTAGATTTTGGGACCAGTAAACCAGTTTTAGAAATATTTTGATAAGCGAAGTCCAACAGAAAACGGTTGGAGATAAATAAACATAATAAAAAGTGAAACAGGAAAATGACACGGGGCCACCCAAAACATCGCGTGGACAAAACCTCGCCGCCAAAACCTCGTGGGTCCTGAGATCAAGCCAACGTTCAAGAATTATCCAAACTTCAACACTCCCTTACGAGGAGCATTTTGCAACATACCTTCTTATGGTACAAGGAGAAGATTTGTACCAAAACGTAAAGGTTCTATGATTAGTAGTTCTTTTAGATCTGGAGAACGGCAAAATTCATTCAAGGCATTCCATTCCATTCCTCCTCAGGGCATGCATTTCGCAAAATATTGTCTTATCTGGAGCTAGTGCCCTTGTGGAGCAAGAAGATTTATACAAAATGTCAAGTTTCAAAACCTAATAAGTTTTGTAAATCTGGCGATAGAACATTCTACATTGAAGAAATCGTCGTGAAGAGGTTTTATCCTGACAACATTTCTTCCCAGGCGTCACTACGTCTCGCTTAATTTAGACCAGGCGAGATTCTGTGTCGCGCGATCATTACAACCAGGTTTTGGTTAGGCGAGATTTTGGGTATGGCGATATTTTGGGACGCGAGGTTATGGCAAGGCGAGGTTTTGGCCCGGCGAGATTTTGGCCCGCGAGGTTTTGAGTGGCGAGGTTTTGGGCGGCGAGGTTTTGTCCAGGCGGGGTTTTGGCCCGGCGAGATTTTGTCCCGCGAGGTTTTGGGCCGCGAGGTTTTGGGCCGCGAGGTTCTGGCCGCGAGGTTTTGTACCCAAGCCGTTCCCTCTGTCTTTACGGTGTATTTGAATTGCCACAACCAGGTAGTATGGTTGGATATACACACCAACAATTGACCTTCGCCTTATCTCCACTCGCATTCAACACACGGTGTGAGGTCCAATTGAACACAGACATCCACGAAAAGGGACAGAACTTTCTTGGTTACCTTTATAGTTATGCACAAAAGTATAGCGTTTGGTCCCGGACAGTAGTTCTTGATTAAGCATAATAAAAACTATCTTGAATATAATTTATGGATAATAATAATAATAATAATAATAATAATAATAATAATAATAATAATAATAATAATAATAATAATAATAATAATAAGAAGAAGAAGAAGAAGAAGAAGAAGAAGAAGAAGAAGCTAAAATAGTGTTTTTAGTTTTCCAGAAGGAAACCAAAATTTTCCTTTCTTTCAGGCCTCAAAAACACTAGCAGCAACACATTTTTTGGCTTTGTACATTGTAGCTGCCCCCCCCTCAAATACGACGGACCCCCTACACAAACCTGCTGGCTACACCCCTGCCCATTTGATACGAGCTGCGATCGAACCAGATACCTCACGCACCAGAGATGAACCTTCTACTACTGAGCCATCACAATCTAAATAAAAATTGGATATAATCTGTGAAAGTTGGATTATCCTTCCTTGTCTAATATTAAAATCCTATTCCTTGTCCAAACATACCTATTTCTTTAGCGTCTTTTCTTTATTCTTTTTCTCAACAATATAACATTGGTAGTACCCACCCTTAAAACTTTGCTTTCGATCGATCCATTCTGCAACTGCTTTCCTCAGCTTATATGCGTAAATTCATGCACAATGCATGAACTGCATGACGCGCATAAACTCACATCGTTAGTTTACGCGCGTAAACATACGGTAGTGTATAGCTGAGCTTATGTTGCAGACCGACATTAAACAAGTGTTTGCTTCAGGAATAAAATATAAGAAATGTATTCCAAGTCCAGATTATAACGACCTGCAAGATTTTAACCGCTATGCAAACGAAAATGAAGGAAAAGTGCATTCTGTACTATCTGAAGTCTATTATATTTATCCACTCGACGAATGTTTGACATCTGACCTGTGATCTCATTGTCGAAACATCTTTGGGAATGGAAATCACATTTTTTCATACTTATTATCAATGGTGTTTGAGGCTGGCATTTGTTTTTGTTTTGCAAATTCCATGGCCATTTTCTTTTTCTAATAGATCATAGAGTAAGGAAACTTCTTGACCCTACAAGGTAAGAAATTTATATATAGCAACTAATGTGAAGCTTACGTTCATAGAAAAGTCGAGCGAAATATGTATTATTTTAATTGTAGGTTCTTTAAATCTCAACAAACAAGAGTAGCTCTTAATAGTATTAAATACATGTAACATAATTTTTTCTTAGCTTATTAATTTATATTACGAAACATTTTATTTATTCTTTAAAAAAAACAAAAAAAAACGACAGTTTTAGCAAGTTAATTTTACTGAATTCTTCTTGAGATCTTTAAATGTATTTTACGCGAAATTTAATTACTGCACTATGTAATTTTAATATTTATTTTTTAAAAAACTGAAGCAATATTATATTTATATTTTAGAAAATTTGAAAGCAAGGGACACTTAAATAGACCAGAAGGAGAAATATACAGGGTGTCCAATATACAATGCAACCCGGAGTTTGGGATAGAACTTTTGAACCTGAAGTAATACACGAATAATGGTTATACCAAAGTGAAGCTTTGTTCATGCATATATTTTTAAACTAGGAAGCAACGATTGAAGTACACTAGAAACCACACAGTGTTGCCAGATGTAACCAAAGGTGGTTTTTTTTTTTTTTTTTTTTTTTTTTTTTTTTGCAAAACATGTAAATTGACACATAACTCATATGTTTGGATGTTCTTCGTTAATTTTCATTTTGTTTAGTTGGAGTAGCTTGGAAAGTATGGAGCAGAAAAAAGAATTTTTCATTTCCACCGATAACTAATCGGATGAGGCCTCTGTAAGGGGTAACTAGGGAAATCGTAGTTTTCATAAATTAACACTCTGAATTGGCAACTTTACTGATGTTTCAGTGCATCAAAAGGTGTGTTAAGGATCTAATTACATTATGCAATTCCTGAAAACAATGAAAAACAAACTTTGAAATTATAATGAAATTTGTTTTTACTTATATGCATCCGGCAACACTGCTATTCATTTCTATGGGGCTATTTAAAGC
Organism: Thermobia domestica; assembly: GCF_964235325.1. Taxonomy (NCBI): domain Eukaryota; kingdom Metazoa; phylum Arthropoda; class Insecta; order Zygentoma; family Lepismatidae; genus Thermobia; species Thermobia domestica. The sequence goes on from NC_137461.1 coordinate 118,956,445, forward strand.
AAGAGGCATACAAGAACAAATCTCGAACTATTCAAGACCTGGAAACGAACATTCGCGGTGCCATTGAGAACATTAACACTTCTAATCTTCGTAAAGTTGTTCCCAACCTGGTGAAACGTGTGAACCAGTGTTTGAATCAAAACAGAGGACACTCCCAGCATCCGCTGTAGAGCTGGTAACTCATTTCTGATAGTAGCAGTGTTACCGGGTGCATGTAAGTAAACGTTTTATCATGATAATTTCAAAGTTTGTTTTTCATTGTTTTCAGGAATTGAATAACGTAGACAGATCCTTAACACACCTTTTGATGCATTGAAACATCAGCAGTTGCCAATTCAGTGTGTTAATTTATGAAAAATACGATTTCCCTAGTAACCCCTTACAGGGGCCTCATCCGATTAGTTATCGGTGGAAATGAAAAATTCTTTTTTCTGCTCCATACTTTCCAAGCTACTCCAACTAAACAAACTGAAAATTAATGACAGAACATCCATACGTATAAGTTATGATTCAATTAACATATTTTGCAAAAAAATTGATTTACACCTTCGGTTACATGTAGCAACACTGTGTGGTTCCTAGTGTACTTCAATCTATGCTTCCTACTTTAAAAGTATATACATGAACAAGGCTTCATTTTGGTATAACCATTATTCGTGTATCACTTCAGGTTCAAAAGTTCTACTATCCCAAACTCCGCGTTGCATTGTATATTGGATACCCTGTATATACATACATACATACATACATACATACATACACACTTCCTTCCTTTAAAGTCTTTTTATTTTATTTTTTATTTATTTATTTATTTATTTTTTCGAAATCTACTCTGAAACGATAGCATTCAGTTTGCCACTACTCGATTTTGGTGTTGTTTGTCACAATATTTTCATACGGATTTATCAGATCATATTACAGTGAAGTTTAGCACATACCTAACGAAACAGCTAAGGGTTACCAGGCATTTATATTCATATTGATTTAATGTGATTAAGTGGTATGTATTCTCGTCTTCCGGACAAATGAGGTATCATATACTAATTGCTAAAAAAAAACAAAAAAAAACCGCAAAACGTTTTAAATTTTACGATAGCTTCGTCAATTGACATAATTGTTTAAATAGTAAGGTAGTTAGGGATCTCTTGCCTGTCAGATGTCGATTAACAGGTTAATAATTTTTTTCTACAACAAGCAAGACTTTATTTTACATGAATTAAAGACCAAATACAAATTCAATTTATGCTCTTTCGCAGGAGACCAATTCGACAAGCTTGGAGCCTTATATAAATGACAGCGTTTTGGTACTAATGAAAAATACAACTTACGGTATAAATGTTAATTTTCGACCCATGTTGTGTAGATGCTGGTCGATTACTCGACGAGATGCTGGTTGGTTGCTCAGATGATCCTTGGTCCTCTCCCTTACCTTTTTATATTGTATAAATTTCCTCAGTCAGACCCTGAGGTTCTCAATAACAGCCTTGTTTGTTCACTTAATTACTTTTTACGCTACGTGACTGCCGGAGAACCTCATTAGTCCACGATAAGTGTGACTGTTTATTCAAAAATTCTTTTGTAACCTAATTTAAGTACACATACATTTTTTACATATAATTACTAGAAAACAATGCTAGTTATTTCACTAAACTTTTTTGATATATTCCTTTTTGCAATATGTTGAGCTAACTTTTTTTTTTCAACTCATGTCATAGTTTCAATACAGTCCCCCACTGATGAGGAACTGTTCCTGAACATCACCGTAGTGTGTGTCACTTCTGTTTTTTTTTTCAACTCACAGTTGTGTAATGAAACTATGACATGAGTTGAGGAAAAAAAAGGAGTGACACACACTACGGTGATGTTCAGGAACAGTTCCTCATCAGTGGGGGACTGTAATGGAACTATGACATGAGTTGAGAAAAAAAAAAGTTAGCTCAACATATTGCAAAAAGGAATATATCAAAAAAGTTTAGTGAAATAACTAGCACTGTTTTCTAGTAATTATATGTAAAAATTGTATGTGTACTTAAATTAGGTTACAAAAGAATTTTGGATAAACAGTCACACTTATCGTGGACTAATGAGGTTCTCCGGCAGTCACGTAGCGTAAAAAGTAATTAAGTGAACAAACAAGGCTGTTATGGAGAACCTCAGGGTCTGACTGAGGAAATTTATACAATATAAAAAGGTAAGGGAGAGGACCAAGGATCATCTGAGCAACCAACCAGCATCTCGTCGAGTAATCGACCAGCATCTACACAACATGGGTCGAAAATTAACATTTATACCGTAAGTTGTATTTTTCATTAGTACCAAAACGCTGTCATTTATATAAGGCTCCAAGCTTGTCGGATTGGTCTCCTGCGAAAGAGCGTAATCTGAATTTATATTTTGGTCTTTAATTCATGTAAAATAAAGTCTTGCTTGTTATAGAAGGAAATTATTAATCTGTTAATTGACATCTGACAGGCAAGAGATTCCAAACTACCTCAATATTTTAACATAATTGTATTTCCTGTTTTAACGCAGTTCGTAAAATTACCTCATTTTATATAATGTAGCTACTATTTTTTCCGTTATGTTATGCGATTTAAAAACTGGCATTTATATACTTAAAGAAATGTAAAGATGAATCGAAAACTAGAACCACATTATGCTTATCATTATCATTATCATTATGCTTATCATATATAACTTCTTGACTCAAAGTGATATTATGATGTAAGTTTCATATTCACAAACATCTTGCTTGACCTTTCATTAACTTGTAAGTAATTTTCTTTGATAGGTGTTTTGTTTTAACAAATTACAGGCTATAATCAACGCACAATTTCAAAAATTCAGTTTTAATACTCTTAAATTTGACTTAAATTAAGAAATGTTCATATTTACTGTATTGTAACAGGACAATATGCCTTCAAACAGCAAACACATAATTAAAAGTAGAGGCTGCTCCGGAGGGAAGTCACCGTTAAAAAACTAGTTTTCTTTCTTCAAGTGAGAGAGAAAAGATAACCTAATGGAATTACAAGACGTGGGACTCGATTAGAAACACTATTTTACGGGCCCCAGGTTTCCAACTAACTTGCATATATATATATATATATATATATATATATATATATATATATATATATATATATATATATATATATATATATATATATATATATATATATATATATATATATATATATATGAAGGGCTTGGAGTAATATAACTTTAAGCCACATTTATACGTATTGTGCAACGAAATTTATCGCTGCACTACAATACAAATTAATGAAGGCAAGAACACCATTTACGATATTTACTGCCATCTAATCTCAATTTTTGCAAATTTGTCAACAGCAACGGGTAGATTTTGTTTTTACAAATGCGGCTTAGCACTATATTGCCCCAAGCCAATTATCTATCTATCTATCTATCTATCTATCTATCTATCTATCTATCTATCTATATATATATATATATATATATATATATATATATATATGTAGGGTGCAAATTACCGGGAGAGATGAGGGGAATTTCCCCCTCAATCACATTTTCTTCCCCCCCAAAGAAGTCAGCTGAAGTATATCCACCGGGGATGCTCGCTTCTCCCCCAAACTATGCTCAGTATAACTCCAAATTTCTTCGGAATGATCGATGCAAAACTATTCAGTTTTGTCATTTCTACTTAAACCTGATTGTCCACTATTTTCAACGTTGTTTAGTTGAACTATATTATTATGACTATGGTTGTTACTTGCAACTGTACCTTCGTACCCTTCAGTTCGTCATCGTTCGTGAATTTGAATGTACTAATTGCGTATAACAAAGCCACATATGGATTTATAAATGTTCTTAGCGGTTGGTCAAGAAGAAGTAAACAAATAGCTTCTTCCACCATACTTGGCGAAGTTCGGACATGCCATATTCATCCTCTACATTTGTATCGATTATCATCTTATTTTAATTTTTGTTATAACATGTTATTTCATTTTCCAGTGTATTCTTTGTTAGTACATGCTCTTCATTCCCTAGTAGTTTGTGTGTATGCAACTCAAAAGTTGCAATTAATTTGTGATAGCAATTTGTGATAGCATAGCAATTACTGCCTTTACAGCTTACGGAAATGAACTTTTGAAACTGTACTCAAAATCTGAGTACATCATTCGTCGTTATAGGTATTCTCTCGTAAGTATATGTTAACGTACACGCTGGGGATTCGCTCCTAGTGAGCAGACATGTTAGTGAAGGTGATTTTTAGGTGAATAAGCGCATAATTGAAGATTTGTTTCAGCATTTGTTAATACGACTGGTTCTCCGTGTCATTGTCCGTGTCTGTATCATAGGTGTCCAAACTCGCGAGCCCGACGCTCGTGAGCTCGGCACTCACGCTCAACCGGGCTCGGGCTCAATAATTGAGCGCGAGCCCGGGTGAGCGCGAGCCCACTTGAGATTAGTGAGCGCGAGCCCCAGTGAGCGCGAACCCAATCGAGAGAAGTAAGTGCGAGCCCGAGTGAGCGCGAGCCCAGTTGAGGGAAGTGATCGCGAGCGCGAGTGAGCGCGAGCCCAATTAAGAGAAATGAGCGCGAGTGCGAATGAGCGCGAGCCCAGTTGGGAGAAGTGATCGCGAGCCCGAGTGAGCGCGAGCCCAGTTGGGAGAAGTGATCGCGAGCGCAAGTGAGCGCGAGCCCAGTTAGGAGAAGTGAGCGCGAGCCCGAGTGAGTGCGAGCCCAGTCCAGAGAGATGAGCGCGAGCCCGAGTGAGCGCGAGCCCAGTCCAGAGAGATGAGCGCGAGCCCGAGTGAGTGCGAGCCCAGTTAGGAGAAGTGAGCGCGAGCGCGAGTGAGCGCGAGCCCAGCTGAGACGGGTGAGCGCGAGCGCGAGTGAGTGCGAGCTCAGTTGAGAGAAGTGAGCGCGAGCGCGAGCGAGCCCAATGAAAAATGGCCATCTATGCATTGAACATAGATGATGTTTTGAGGTGAGACAACTTCAAAAACACAAGTGATCGCCACAGCCACCATGTTGAAGTCCTCCCTTTTGAATATCACGTTCATTTTTTCAACATTAAGATTCCCATGAGACATATGTTTTATATGCAGTTTTCTCGCAAGAGTGCAGTCTTATCACTAACTGTTCACTAATTATCACCTCTTTTATCTTTGCAGGTGCCCGACTGGATAATAATGGTGATGATTGAGGAATGAGTGGAGATAATCCTGATATATGGAAACCGAATCACAGTTCGCGTGTTGTGGTTCCCTATACCCCGATAGGGAGCTCATTTCCCACAGTGGTGTACTCAAACTCATCAGTAGATTCCAGGGAATGGGATCCATGTAAAACAAACTTCGTAGCGGTCATCCGAAAACGTCAATAGATAAGGTAGCCACTATCACTACCCTCGCATCATTAAGCAAATGTCCTTAATGTAGGACACATGGTATTTATCCCAGAAATGTAGAGGAACTCAAACGTCCATACACTGGCCTAAATTTAAGAGACTTCAGCGCCGGACCTACACCGACAGTAGGAAATGGAGAAACTTTAACCATCATATGAGGGTGCAGAAAGAGAAGAAAATCACCCCTGTGTAACAAAAGATCTGAGCGATTGAGAGGCAGCTATAGTTTTTCTTGTTATGGTAATACAACGCCAGGAAACGTATTCGATTGTATCTACATTCGCCCTTGTTTCCATGTATTTTCTCAGTCGTACAAATTCAAGCTGTAATATGATACAAGACAACAAATTTGTTTCTGTTTACTATACAGAAAGGGAAGAATAGAGGACAATCTTTCTCCATTGCTTGCTTTCCACATCCTGAACAAAGGAAATCATTTTGTGAGGAAGTAAAAGGCTAGGAACACAACTTACATGCCACTTATTTATCACCCTCCCTGTATCTTTCGCAAAGCTGTTAATAAGCTAAGGACAGAACTGAAGAAACAATAAAATGAGTGTGAAATAGTTGAACTATTCGTGTTTTTAACAGGTAATACGATAAAGAAAGAAACTAAAGAACTCTAAAACAGACGTTAAAAATTCGTGATAAATAGTGCAGTGATTTTGACTACGAAAGGTTTTGTTGTTGTTAGACTGGGCACTTCAATACATATTTGAAATCTTCTCTTAAAGTCTCGGTTTCAAATATTTCACTCATTGAAATATACAAATTATTTATTCAAAACGGCAATGAGAATATTTTTACCAAACGTAGTGATGCGTACCGGATTTTCTTGCCAATGTCAATCACTAGTGCAAATATGAGAGGATTTTTTAGAACTAACTCTCATTAAGATCAAACTTCGTGTTACAATAGAACAAGAGTGGATTTTCAATCTCGTGTTATGTCTATTGAGAGTGAGATGACTTAGTTCTCTTGATTTCAATGACTTTGCTGATGATGAAGAAAAAACACATTTGAGTTAGACTTAGTTTATTTATTTAATTCTCACTTCCCTTTAATTTGTGCGACCTTTTGTTTTACAATTACATTCAAAATAATACAAAAATTAAAAATTCTTTTCAAGAAGTCATATCTGTAGTTTTGCAGAATTACTAAAGGGTCAAACCATGCCAAGTGATCAAGAAAAAACAAAACTTGCCGCTCGACCTTTCCAAAAAAAATCTAATTTTTTCATGAATGTTTACACTATATCAAGGTACTTCAAAACCACAATTAATTATTAAAAAAAAAAAACATCTCGTAGCGACGCAGCTTCTGCCACCATTTTGCGTTTTCTCGATTTCAGGCGTTTACGTTGTTTTGAATATCTCAGCATGTATTTGTCCTAGCAAATTGAAAACTGCTTAGCGTGTCCAACTTGTACAGAGCTAAAACTTTGTCCTCTTAGCATTTTTGCCTAAAACAACTTGAAAGGGGTGAAATCAGGGACTAAAGTGGCAACATTTTTGGACATTGAAGACATGTTTGGGAAGAGGAAACAACTGGCGTAGAGGTATGAATTTGTGTGTACACGCAGTCCGGAGTCACAAGTTTATACTCAAAAATTTGCAGACCTGTAGCTGCTCCCAAAGGCCTGAAAAAATATCGTAAAGTTGGGGAATTATGCCAATTCGACATATTTCATTGTCCAATATCTCCAATAAGCCTGGATTTAAAAATTTGAAATTTTGAGAATAGTTACTCCTTTAGTATACCATAACACACATCGAAGCGCGTTTTGTGTTTTTGAGCAGAAGGGGGTCAAAGTATTAAAGAATGACGTCATACTCTAGGAGGTGTTTTGTTCACAAATTCAACTGGAAATTCGTTGTTGTAAAGTAAAATAAAGTAGGATGAATGTCTAGTCCAGTTAAGTCTCTCAAGCTCCTTCACTTCCTCTAGTTGTGACACACTGTCTTATCACCCACAGCAGCACTGGTGAAGAATACCGCTATCAGCAGAAGGCGAGAAAAGTCAAAGTACACTTGGCAAAAAGTCGGTAAGTACTCATTGTTGTTTGCTATATCAATGATATCCAAACATGATTATGCTTGTTTTAACTATAAACTCATGGAGATTGTTGTCCTTTCGTTTGATCTACGTTCCCCAGTCAGTGAACACTCAAGGTAAACACTGATTGGGGAATGTAAATTTAACGAAAGGACAACAGTCTCCTACATGAGTTGACAGTTAAAACAACAATAAACAGAATTGAATATAATTGAAATACAAGCAGCAAGAAAAATGAGTACTTACGGACTTTTTTTTTTTTTTTTTTTTTGCTAAGTGCATTTTGACTTTTATCGCCTTCTGCTGATAGTGGCATTCTTCACCGGTGCTGCTGTGGGTAATAAGACAGTGAGTCACAACTAGAGGAAATGAAGGAGCTTGAGAGCCTTAACTGGACTAGCCATTCATCCTACTTTATTTTACTTTACAACAATGAATTTCCAGTTGAATTTGTGAACAAAACACCTCCTAGAGTATAACCAACTGGAGTTCGAGTCGCTGTTCGGGCGTCCATTTATCTGTAACCAACTCAAGTTCGTGGTCCATGTTCGGGCAGCTATTTATTTGTAACCGGCCTCAAGTTCTGTTCGCTGTCCTCGGCTCGTGGTGTTACCAATAAGTATACTCCTGATACTTTAACTTACCTGGACAGGACGACGAAGACCTCTCCAAGAAAGGTTACAAACTGTTTCCCAAAAAGCTCGTCGGTCTCAATAATGAGATGAGCATTAGGCGCCGAGAGGTTCGGGTGTCTCGTCTCGAAAACCTCACGGACGATCAGACGGTCATCCAGACCATAACGCACACAAACATCACTCATACAAACAACGAAAACACACTGAATTAAATGACACTATACTTATTTATTAGAACACTATTTTGAAAAAAAAAATAACGAAGAGAAATGAATACAACACTGGACACTAATAAATTTTGCCGCTGAAATTACGTTTTGCCCTTTACGGGAAATATAGCCCTTTCTATATATATGATTATAATTCAGGTATCACTATAAATACTTTGCTCACACCATTAACACACTTGGAAGGTTAGCACTGGGGAAAAGTTGTCTGGATCGTCCCACGATGAATCCAGTTGTTACGCTGAACAGCCCTGCAGCGTAAAGGTGAATCTTCGAAAAAAAAGATCTGCCCAGTGGGATACTGATATTGGTGGGCGCGTATATAACTTTTTAAACGCACAAGGTCTGAGGACCTGGGATTTCACTGATTGGGGCTAGCCGTAAGAAATCGTCCTTCACCGGCTAAATAGCTTGTGCCCCTTAACACAACTTATGTTTGAAGTTCAACGCGAGATGTGTGGTTGCATCTTCCAGACCTGGAGTCAAACTCTTCGAGCGTCCAAGCTCAAGCTACGGATTGCAATGGTCAACGGAATAGTGTTGGCAGTTCATTTCAAAAATTACTCAGTTACTCACCTGTATGCACATACAAACAGAATACGGAAAACAATTTATGTTAATTTTAGTCAACTGCCCATAATGCACTAGACACTGCGATAACTTTGGCGTGAGAAAGTACAGATAACGGGCTGGAATACAACGCAGTTGGTGCCACTTCGGCTACTGGGACATCTGGTCAGCCCGTATTTCTCTAATCTATTGTAATGTTTCCATAAGCGATTAAAGAAAGCACTTAATTCAGTTCCAAATAACTGCAGAATATATACTGTGCATATAATAAGTCAGGGAGAAACACTGAAATGGTTAGTCACTAACCGAAATGTTCTCAGCAAAAGCAACGTTTTAAATATATATATGAAAAAACGATGAAAGACTTCTTTGTCCAATTGTGTGGGAAAGAAGCAATTCCCACCAAAGAAAGAACTTATGTGCGTTGCAGAATAAAGTATAAATTGAAAATAATGATCACTGTCTTGACGAAATATACAGAGTGTCCACAAAAAATCCTTCTATAACCTGGTAGCGGTTATAAGAGTATGACGTCATTCCTTAATACTTTGACCCCCTTCTGCTCAAAAATACAAAACGTGCTTTGTTGTGTGTTATGGCATACTAAGGAGTAACTATTCCCAAAATTTCAGATTCTTTTATATTGGCCCATTGGAGATATTGAACAGTGAAATATGTCGAATTGGCTTAATTCCCCAACTTTACGATATTTTTCAGGCGTTTGGGAGCAGCTACAGTTCTGTAAATTTTTGTGTATTAACTTATGTCCCTGGACTACATGCACACAAAAATTCAGATCTCTACGTCAGTTGCTTCCTCTTTCCAAACATGTCTTCAATGCCCAAAACTGTTGTTGTTGTAGGCCCTGATTTCACCCCCTTCAAATGGTTTTAGGCAAAAATGTTAAGAGGACAATGTTTTAGCTCTGTACAAGTTGAACACACCCAGCAATTTTCAATTTGGCAGGACAAATAAATGCTGAGATATTCAAAACAACGTAAACGCCTGAAATCGAAAAAACGCAAAATGGCAGTAGAAGCTGCATCGCTAAGAGATATTTTAAAAAAATAATTAATTGTGGTTTTGAAGTACCCTGATATAGAATAAACATTCATGAAAAAAATTAGACTTTTTGGAGATGGTCGGGCGGCACATACTTGATCAGTTAGAATGGATTGACTCAAAATTCAGTTTGTTTTTTCTTTCTTTCTGCATGCCTCCTAAGTGTTTAATATAAGTTTTTAAATTACATTATTTTATCCAGGGCCGCTTTAAGATAACCGCGAACCTGGCAACTGCAGAGACTCCCACTTTTTAAGAGGCCCCGCTCTCTTATCTTTATTTAATACAGAAACTAATCAAAATTTCGGTGCTGGACATGAACATATAAAAATATTACGGGACATTAAACTTCAAATCAAACAACCAAACATTGCTATTGAATTTCGTTTCATTTCATTGCTTTGATGAATTTTCTTTTAGTTATGGTTAATAATGCCTGAGGTAAATGTCCATTTTCTAAAATGAAATTATTAAAGAATTAATTAAGAAACTACATGGCACAATCACAATTAAACCATCTACTTTTAATGAGCATTAAACATGATATATTACAAAATATTAACTTTGGTGTCTCTATACAGGACATGATTTTTCCCGCGTCAAAATGTAGAATACTCATTTTACAATGTTAGTTTTGCTGTGGGGAAGGGTGTGGACAGGAAAGGGTTAATTTTTGTGTTACTTTCGTTTTAAATGTCGCCTTCATTCTATCAATATATTTACCTGAGACTTCAAAATTGGTGAGTGTTTTATTGTTATTGTTGAACATCATGAAATGCGATAGAAACCTCACTTTTCTGTTTCCTCCGGGGACCCAAGAAAGTGCTGATTGAGTTCTGATTTTATCTACTGGTTATGGCAAGTCTCCTTTGAACGTTGAAGATTTTTTGAATGTGACCGTACGTTCTAAGCACAAATATAGCATGGCTCAAATTTTGTTATCTTAAACTTATCTTTTGATACATATATTATCCAGCCCTTTCTGATTTATTGATATCCTTCACTCAATCGTGTTACATTTAGACAGTAGGGGTCACATAACACAGTTAGCACCAAGCTTCCAAACAAATAAATTCGAGCCTGTCCATACGGAAGGTACTCTCCGTTAATAAGTGGCAGCCATACAAAATCTAGATGCACCAACATCTGATAGATGACGATCCAGACTGCTCCAGGAGATCCAGGATAGAGTTTGCTGACTGGGCTACGGCGTACTAGCAACCAACCCGCATTTCCCCTTGAAAGTGTTGTTCTCCGACGATGCGTATATGAAGTCCATAGCTATTGAAGTGACAGAAACCCATAATTATTATTTGCAAAACGCTTATGGATTTGCGTGGAATGTTTAGCATGAGGAATATTGGCCCATTTTTCATCTACAACACGCTGAACATCGACCAATATCTGCGGCTGCTAGATGAGGAGATCCTGCTACCATTTTGTCGGAGGACGGCTCATATCCAACGTTCTTCCATCAGGATGTGGTTCCCTCCATTACTGAAGTGATGTGAGGAATTACTAGAACAGCTATTGCCTAGGAGGTGTAGCGGCTGGCCCGGGACCAACGGAATGGCCAGCCAGACCACGCTTTCCAGATCTCATGCTTCTGGACTTCCGCTCCTGTGTGGTCATCTTATTAACTGTGTAGCTATATTTAGTATTGTCGTTGTTCAAAGTATTTTTTTTATTTAAAAGTGCTTTAATTATTTTTTCTTCTAGACAATATGATTATCACATCTAGTAATTATGTGCAATATAGAATACACTTAAGTTCTTACTTGCAGAGAGAAAATTATACTATTTTAAATGTATACATAAAGATTCATGGTTATAGTTCCAGTTAGTGATTTATCAACAGAGGAAGATGTGTTTATGTAATAAGTATATAGAGATACCGTTTCAGGTTTACAAGTTTTGTGAATAACGTGCTTTAGCTTTCACAACGATATTAGGTTGTCAACACACAACGACCATCTGATGAAGTAAGTACTTGGACATTATGAGTATAAATTGCCTCCCAGTTCTTGCTCAATTGATAATATTGTACGTTGACCTAAGAAAACTTTTAGGTTAACGGTCTTTTCTGCACATATACGTACATACTTTTCAATTACTTTTGTTAGTATTATGCAGACTTAATTATCGTACATGTACTTTTGTGTTGTAAAATCTTGTTTAACTGCATTCACTTATACACTTTCTCCTCAATTGATTTTTTCGCAATCTAAATCGAACTCTTCTGCTTCATTAAAAAATTGATTCTCTTGCATGTTTAGAAAATTGTCCTAATTTAACATATCCTTTTCACATTAACTGCAGGTGGACATTATTATAAAATATGCAATAATAACATGCTGTTAATGATAATATGCATTTGAATTTGTGCTACTTAGCCCTATACTTCAGGTTGGAAGAGAAAATTTCAATACGACATATTTTTCAATATTCAGTTATGTGCTTTAAATATTTATAGTTGTTGCTGGAGGCGACATTATAAAACATTACCTTCTGCTCATTCCGTAATATGCAACAAAATGCAAAAGAGTATACTACTGTAAAAATTGATAATTTTCCAGTAGCGTATTCAGTTAGGTACTATGTTAGCCTTTCCAAGTACAAAACCTTAATATGTAAGTTGTTTTATAATTGCCTATACACTAAGATTGAGAATTTGCTTCCTTTCTCTACAATTTTCTGTAGATCTGCTAAATAGATAAGCTGTTAGATATTACAAAATTTTTCGTAAATGTGGTAATATACGATATTGTAGATAAGCATTTATAGTCATTTGTATCATGAATAAATTGATTCAATATTTTTTAATGTTGAACAGCCCATTAGACTATCAATAGCATACTGACTGTGTACTTCTGACTGTGATTAAGTTAACTTTTATAATATTAAGTATATCGCACATGGAGTATATCATGTCAGAAAAAAGTTCATATATGTAAAGCAACTAATAGAACACTCCTCTTCGCACAGATAGAACAAGTTTTATGAAAAACATTTCTAAGAAATATAGGAACTTCTGATTTCAAAATGCTTGTTGATGTAACTTAGATTTTACTGGAGTTAAATAAACATTCACGCAATCGCTAGTAAATAACTTTTCACAACACCAAGACCAAGTTAAATCTATTTCTAGTGCCCTGAAGTGGTGGATTCACCCCAACCCATCCAAATCCTTTGGCAATTGACTTCGAAATCGATTTTCTTTAGAGACTCTCATATTTAATGTGTTTTTAATCAAGCTGACATCAATTTAAGTCACTGTCTTGCTTCTGAAATAGACAGATATTCCCTCTTTCGTGTAAGTTGACATTCAAAATTCACATTTCTCAAAATGAATCTTTCAATTCATCGTCAAATTGTCTTTTCCCGATTTAAACCTTAGCCAAATCTCTTTCTTGCATAAAACACTGTTTTCAAATTATGTATATTAAAATATCCACTGTAGTATACAAATTTTGTGGTTGTATGCAGAATTCGTAACATAGGAATAAACTTAGTACACACAACTATTCTGTAGGCTGTTTAAAAAAGGAATATTAGCAATGTCTAAAGAGTTTTTCTACATTTCTGTTGGTTTTATAGATCTGTTTGAAATATTTTTTTCTTAGAATTATATTTTGAGTAGAGAATCGTACGAAGACGAAGAAGTTAGCGGAAGACCGTGGAGTATGGAAGCTTCTCAGTTGCAGCAAATGACCTGCCAATAATGGCAGAATACCTGTGATGATGATGATGATTCACTTGATATAGGTTTGTTGAGCCTATATATTTTCGACTACTTTCCTCCTTTACATTTTGGAAGAACTTCCGTTAATCTCACTCAGCTACTCGTATTTATTTGAAAAGTATGATGAATAAACTAATCAATTAGAGAATCCCCCAATTATGATTGGTATAACTATGAAGAAAATTATACCAATCTGTATGCATTTTTCTGTTTTCAAAGATGTAATTATATTTTTATCTTTCACATAAAGTCATCAAAAAAAAAACTCCTCTTCAAGAGTAAACTATCCATGTAGGTCATTTCAGAGACTACATCATATTGTAGAATTGTCATGAACAAAATTTCCTGAGTAGGTTTCGAAATATTCGTCCAAAAAGAAGTTATCCAAAGAGTAAACCACTTATTTTGGATTTTTTCCCTAGAAAAACGATTTATAGGCTACCATATCATAGGACTGTTGATGACATACCGATTTATGAAATACGTTAGAGACGTTTTCGTAAAAATCTTAAGTTTTGATTTTTTTTTACCCTCTAGTAAATTACCCTTATTTTGGGGGATAGAAAGAAAATTTTTAAAAAAATAACTCTGAAAATCTTACAAGAACCTGAAGTTTAAAGTTTGGTCTGGATATTTTTAACGGTTCAACCTCTAGGTGAGGGAACACATTTACATCGGGAGGAATAGACGGACGATATTCAAAATTCCCTTCTGTGGCATGAAGGGATAATGAAACGTGTATATCCGTTGAAATCTCAAATTCATTTTTTTAACAGTCCTTTCTTCTATCTCATCGTCGCTCGAAAGTAAAAAGATTATATATATATATATATATATATATATATATATATATATATATATATATATATATACTGTAGGTATACTACTACAGGAACGGGAAATTTGGACAAAATATTTCTTTTTTCACGGATGCAAAAGATAAGAAAGTTTTTTTTTTTAAAAAAAAACACGTGCCCTAAGAAGTTTAATGGGGATTTAATTTTCTGCTAAAGAGACGAAGGTCCGCATATGAACTCCAAGTTTTTTTTTTTTTAATTCCATTCCTAAAAGAGGAAAGAGGGGACATTTTTGTAATATAAAATTTCCCTTTCTTTATTCAGAAAGTTAAGAATGTAAGGATTCGCGTAAGTTGATGTGAAATTCGTTACATAAGCCCTTAGTTAAAAATAAGGGAATAAGTTTTATCGTATTCGAAAATTGTGTTCCCAAAGGGGAAAATATCTATAATACTAAAGTTCTCTGTTTCTTTTATTCAGTAAATGACCAATGTGAGTGTTCGCTTAAATAGGAGGTATGAAATCCGGTATATAAACTTTTAATAAAAATAACCTACGGGAGAAATTTCCATAATATTCAAATTTCAATTTTTTTTTTTCCTTCATTCAGAAAATGACCATGTGAGGATTTGTTTAAATGATCGTATACAATTTGGCACACAATCTCTTTTGTTAAAATGATCGTAAACATGGTTCCACTTCTGAAGGGGGGGAATGAGGAAATAATTCTTCCAATATGCTAATTTCCTGTTTTATTTTTATTATGCCGTATTCTACCCGTTCTAAGAACAAGCATACTTTTGTTAGTTTCAATGATAAAAATTTATATTAACATATGAAGTCGTTAATGTATACAATACCTTATTGGACACAGTAACATACAAGGGCGAGACGGAAAGTGGTAGAGTTATAAATTCTTTTGCGATAGGTTCGTGGTTCGATTCTAGTCCATGCTAGTTTGTGGTGGACAGCTTCGTTCTTCCGTTTCCTCCCACATTCTCACTCTATCAATTCTTTCATAATTATTACCTTCACTAAACACCCGTCTCGTTTAGCCTATAGAGCATAATCTTGCTATGTAAAACTAGAATTTAATTTAATTTAATAACACACAATAAACGTAAACGTAAAACAAGGGGAAATTAAAGAAACACAAATCTCTGGTGTAGACGAAATTTCGGTTGAGTTAATTTAGCTGGAGGGAGAAAATTGTAAAAAAAAAAAAAAAAGAGAGAGAGAGAGAGAGAGAGAGAGAGACAAAAGAAAAAAAGAACAAACTGATTCTCTTTACCTGAAACCAGAAGGAATCACAATAAGAGTGGAAAGAATCAATCATTGTTTTAATTCACAGGAAAGGCGATAAAGCTGATTTTAATAATTATGGAGGCATCTTTCTTCTGTCAACATCTCATAAAGTCCCCTTAAACATTCTGTTAACAAGATTGACCCCATACGCAAATAAAATTATTGAAGATTATCAATGCGGATTTTGGCGAAATCGATCAGGTATTTATCATCCGACAAAAACTCGAAAAGAATAGGAATGCAATATCCCGGTACATCAACTATTCATTGATTGACTTTAAAAAGGCCTACAACTCGGTTAGGGGGAAAACATTTTGCAAACATTTTTTACAGAATTTGGAAACCCGAAAAAAGCTAGTTAGATTAAGATGTGTTTAAATCAATCTCAAAGTGAATTTCGAGTATGAAAATACTTGTTCAGAAGCTTTTCACTTTGAGAGTAGCCTGGAACAGTGAGATACGTTGTCGCCATTACTATTTAACTTTGTTCTGGAGTACGCTATTGCGAAAATCAAAGACAGAAACCAGAGTCTAGAGCTGAATGATATCCACCAGGTTATGGCGTGTGCTGATGATGTGAATCTGATAGAGGATAATACAGGCCGGTAGCCAGACCAAAAATGTAGGGGGGCGGTAGAAGTTAGAGGGGGACCGATCAAACCATATTATAGTTCATCGCCATATTATAGTTCATTTGCAAGCCTACAGTGAAACTTTTAGGGGGGCAGCAAAAATTAAGGGGGCCTGAGCCCCACAGAGCCCCGTGGATACGGGCCTGGGATGATAGAAGAACAATGCAGATGTTTTATTACATGTTTGCAGGGATATTGGTTTGGAAATAAATGCAGAGAAAATTAAATACATGGAAATTCGCCACGATCATAATACTGTGAATTATGGATACGTCAAAATATCAAATAATACTTTCGACAAAGTGGATATTTTCAATTATCCAGGATCAATATTAACATAGCACAAAGACATTACCCCCTAAGAAATTAAATGTCGACTGAGAGCAGAGAATCCGTGTTATTATTCAGATCAAAATCTTTTGTCTTCGCGAATTCTGTTGAGGAATTTGAAGCTTAAAATTTATAAAACGATAATCATTTTATTGTACTGTATGGATGCGAAACATGGTCTCTTACTCTAAGGGAAGAACGCAAACAGAAAGTATTTGAGAATAATATACTAAGACGAATATTCGGACCCAAGAGGAATGGGAACATGGAATGCCGAACTGTATAACTTATACCGCTTATCAAACATTGTTAGGGTCATCAAGTCTAGGAGGCTCAGGTGGATAGGGCATGTAGCCAGATTGAAAGAAAGCAGGAACTAACTAACTCTATGGCCTATGGAACCCGGAGGTTCAATGCCGCGTTCACAAAAGCTCTCCACTGACTTCTATCCTTAGTCAATTAGATCCAGTTTCTACTTTGTATTACAATCTCTGCGAGAGCCATCTTAATATTGTCCTCCCATCTGCGCCTAGGTCTTCCTAATGGTCGTTTTCCGATTGGTCTTCCAGTTAAGACTTTGAAAGCGTTTCTACTATCTTCCATTCTAGCTACATAACCTGCCCACCTAAGCCTCCTAGACTTGATGACCCTAACAATGTTGGGTAAACCGTATAAGTTATGTAGTTCCTCGTTGTGGAGTTTCCCCATTCCCCATTTCCGTTCCTCTTGGGTCCGAATATTCGTCTCAGGATCTTGTTCTCAAATAATTTCAGTCAATATGTTCTTCTTTCCGAGTAAGCGACCATTTTTTGCAACCATACTGAACAACAGGCATGATTATCGTTTTATATATTTTAAGCTTCAAATTCCTTGACAGAATTCGCGACGACAAGAGCTTTTGAACCGAATAGTAACACGAATTCCCTGCTTTTAGTCGACATTTAATTTCTTCGTGAATATGATTTTCGTCTGTTAATATTGATCCTAGATATTTGAAAGTATCCACTTTATCAAAAGTATTATTTAATATTTTAACACATTCATAATTTGCCGTATCACGGTCCCGACGCACTTCCATGTATTTAGTTTTCTCTGCATTTACTTCTAAACCCATGTCCCTGTAAGCCTGTAATAAGATCTCTGCATTTCTTTCTATTGTTCTCCTATCATCCCCTATTAAATTTACATCATCAGCATATGCCATAACCTGGTGAATACCGTTCAACTCTAGGTCCTGATTTCTATCTTTGATTTTCCTTATAGCGTATTCCAGAACAAAGTTGAATAATAATGGCTAGCTACAACGCATCTCCTTGTTTCAGGCCATTTTCGACGTGAAAGCTCGTAGACGAAAGTTTTCCCACTCGGACTTTACTTTGAGATTCACTTAAATATATCTTAATTAATCTAATTAGGTTTCTCTGTATCCCAAGCTCTGTAAGAACGTTGTATAATGTTTCTCTCCTAACCGAGTCGTAGACCTTTCTAAAATGAATAAATAGTTGATGTACCGAGGTATTGTATTCCCACTTCTTTTCGAGTATTTGTCAAATGGTAAATATTTGGTCGATAGTTGATCGATTTCGTCTAAATCCGCACTGATAATCTCCAATAATTTCATCTACGTATGGGATCAATTTTACAAATAGAACGTTTGAAAGGATTTTATAGGATGTTGACAGAAGAGAAATGCCTCGATAATTATTACTCTTTTTTTTTTTCCTAAAATTATGATCACGAATATATTCGTGCAATGAAAAAATATCTGAATATAAATTTAAATGTGGATTCCTTACATTTGTCATACGCAGCTGAGTATATGGGTGTCCGGTAGATGTGGATAAGATCAAGGGCGCCGATTTCTCTTTAAATTTGGGGGGGGGCACTCAGACGCAGAAGGTGTATATATGAGGATGTTAAGACAAATTGCATTCAAGTTATGCCAAATATTGTATATTCATAAATACACTACAGGAGCTCACATGAGCTTTAGGGGGCCCGGACCCCCCGGCCCGCAGGATCGGCGCCCTTAGGTAAGATTCATTTAACTATTTTCGGCTAATATTTTGCATTGGAGGCAAATGTTTATTGACGAAATGACGGAACTGAAATAGCATATCTACATTATACCGAGAAATTATTTGTCTGTTATTTCTCTTTGAAATAATGGTATTTTTTTGCAAAAAAATTACAAAAATTCGTAGTAGATAGAATGGAATATCAACTTATACTATCTACTATTTTCCCCACTGTTTCGTTTTCTCAAAATGCTAGTGTAATTTGGTCATGTTTATTGTGGAACGCACATATTCGGGATTTTGATATTTATTGCGGGAAAATTTAAATCTCAGTTTTGATCAGCTTCTAGTTCAAATAAATTGAACGAACTGAATAAAACATTGTAAAAGATTCGTTGTCGCTTCATGTACACAAAAAGTGTTCAAAAAAGTAAGACTAACAATAAGATATATCTGCTTTTATTACGAACGAATATAATCGTGGTTTTAAAATCGGTGATTCGGGCCTAAATTTTAGACAGTTTTAGTAATGTTTGCTTCCACATACCTCTACCTTCAAAGTACAATATATATATATATATATATATATATATATATATATATATATATATATATATATATATATATATATATATATATATATAATTTGGAACGACTTTTGCGAAGAAAATTATAAAATAAGCGGTTACAGTCAGTTTTGTCGCCTTTCTTGTGAATTGGAACAATGATTGATTCTTCCCACTCTTGTGGCAATTTTGCCTTGTTCCAGATAAGGAGAATGAGTTTATGTATCTTGTTTCACATTTTTTCGCCTCCAGCTAAAATTAACTCGGTCGTAATTTCGTCTACACCTGGAGATTTGTGTTTCTTTAATTTCTTTATAGCGGTTTCTACTTCTATTCGGTTGGGTTCTGGAATATACGGTTCTGCGGTGTATATTTCCTTTTCTCCACGCACATTAGTTTTTGGCTGCGTGTTCAGCAAATCGTCAAAGAAATCTTTCCATTTTTCTAAGATGTTATCCGTATCAGCTTTTTTTAATATATAAGCACGAGGTTGATAGCCTTACTTAAATTCGTTGATCCCCTTATACATATCCCGAATGTTTTTATTTTTACTATTATCTTCAAGTTCCTTAATATTAGCTTTCAAAAAATCGCGTTTCTTTGTTCTAAAAGTTTTGGAAGTTTCCCCCCTAATTTTTGCGAAATTTTGTGTAGTTATTTCGTTCGGATTTTGTAGCCAACTTAATTTTGCCTGTTTTCTCTTCTCTGCTAGTTTAATGGATTCCTGGTCGAAAGAAAGCAGGAACGCTTTCAAAATTTTAACTGGAAATCTAATTGGAAAACGACCATTAGGAAGGCCTAAGCGCAGATGAGAGGACAATATTAGGATGAATCTCCCAGAAATAGGAATATAAAGTAGCCTACAAACTGGATCATATAACCAGTGGCGGATATACCCTGGAGACGGGAGCCTATGCTCCCCAGTTTTTTGAGTGACAAAAATTATTTAAGCTATCATTTATATATTTTTGAAAGTTTATAATAAACTCATGGTGTACCTATAATAGTCTGGGTTCTGGCTGACGCCCCAGTTTTTACCCTCTAGATCCGCCTCTGTACATAACCCATATGTTTATATAACGCATACACATCGATTATGCACGGAGGTTAAGGGAGACGGTAATGATATGAACGGTAATAGTGGAGTGACGAAAATGGTAGGAAACGGGAGAAAAGTAAGAAAACCTACGCACATAAAAGTTTGTATTCGAGTAACATAAACAACGCTTAAAATGCAGTTCGTTGAAAAGAACAAGGAATCTTGTTGCGTGGTTGTTACTTATGCCAGTATCAACTTTTTATATTTGTAAGTTGTTGCACTATTCTCTAGATCACCTTGAAGGACTGGAGTTGGAAAGAGGGAAAATAAGGAGTAAATGACGCAATTATGTAAAGTGCGCAATGATTCAAGAGACAAGTAAAGCCCATCAGTCCACTATATATTGTTTGCAGTTGTACTTAACAAAACGACAACTTACGTAAACAACGCAAAGGATCCATTAGCCTACATATTGTCGGATTCTTTTGCATGTTTGTCTTAACAATTAAAAGACAATGCACTTAGTTAGTTCATAGAAAATTGTTTTATGATTTGATATTTCAATCTCTTTCTCCCTTCTTCTTCTTTCTTTCTTTCTTTCTGTAAATTGTAGTCAATAGTTATGTGTTTTTGCTTTTCGATAATTTCGAACCTCCTTAGGAGTACAGGTGCCGATCCTGAGGTTATTGAAGGGGATCGTGACCCTGAAGTTTGCCCGGAGCTCCAAGATCTGGATACCTTTGGTTAGACATCGTAGGCCTATCTGGCGACAAAATACAAATATTTGAACGCTCCGCCACTTCTGAAGTTATACAGAAGTCGACCCCGCAGCCTAGAAAAGAAATGAAATATACATTGTCTTTAGATCGTGTTTATTGTACTTTTTTTTTTGTATATACAATGGTACATTGTACTAATATATGTAATTAATAAGTTTTCTTCTTGGGGAGAAAATTCGTTTCTCCCTCTCTTATAACAAATGTTTATTACCTAGGTATGATGTTTATTTTGAGTATACATAGCTGCATTTATAAATGCATTATCAATCGTCTCATTATTTCCTTTCTTATGCCTCAAATAAACGTTTATCAGGTTTGTTCCATGTACGTTTGTTCATTCACAACAAATATCGGGATAGTATCGGTATCTCAAACAGTCTGAGTAGAAATAAAGAAAGACATTAAAAACATTTTTTTAAATACTGTATTCATACACATTTTTACACATTTTACATTTTGAGTGTAAAGTGTTGTTAATAGTTTTAACCAACACTCTGGTTAATTTTATGCTCTTTCCCCTTCCATGTCCTATCCTATTACAAAATTTCTTTTAGTTCGTGGGTTTTGTCAGGATAATCCCGATTCCTTAAACTTTTTTATTTCACCAGTTCTTCCATCATCGTTCATTTGCCTTAATCATTCGTCTCCCTTAGCCTAATGGGCATAATCATGGAACGTTAAACTGAAAGATTTCATTTCATTTCCAAAATTTCTCCTACTATCATCCAATCTAAAGATTTTGAGTTTTAACCCTTCCGTGGGCCACTTTTTTCCTAGAAGTAATAGGGTGATACCTCTTCCACGTTATATACAGCGCACGCTCAAAACAAATATAAATACACAGTATATATATATATATATATATATATATATATATATATATATATATATATATATATATATATAGAGAGAGAGAGAGAGAGAGAGAGAGAGAGAGAGAGAGAGAGAGAGACAG
Organism: Thermobia domestica; assembly: GCF_964235325.1. Lineage (NCBI taxonomy): Eukaryota > Metazoa > Arthropoda > Insecta > Zygentoma > Lepismatidae > Thermobia > Thermobia domestica. The sequence continues at coordinate 118,978,554 of NC_137461.1, forward strand.
AGAGAGACAGAGAGAGAGAGAGAGATAATTTTTCGAGTACGATTCCCATTCTTCTAGTAAGAAAGACTCGTGACTGTAATGGCAATAACTATTCCTAATTCTTTGGTAGGAAGTATACTTTCCATTGCCCACAAAAAAAATAAAAAAATAAAGTGAAGTTGGTATCATTACTTACATGAGCGCTCATTAGTTTAAAAATGTGTTGCAACATATTCTTTGAGTTATTAAAATGAATGGAAAACATAAAATACGTTAGATCTCAACTCAAATTGTGTGCTGTTTAAAACATTTTCGATATACCACGTTGTTTGAGGTCGTGTCGCCACGTTTGGCCTAATCCTCGTTTCGCCTAACCAATTATCTGACACTTTTATGACAGATAAAAGATAAGATTTGTGTCCGCCATTTTAGGCGAAATAAGGATCCTCGTTTGGCCTAATCCTCGTTACGCCTAAAATGGCGGACAATAAGAAAAAACCGTGCAACTTCAACACAGGGAAATTATATAAGAGAAAATTCCCTAGTATATAAAGAATTAAGAAATGCAAAATATATAGATTAATATTATATTAACTATTTTCGAGGAGTTAGGATTACCAAAACTTGTTTATGTATTTACTAGGACCATGGATATATACGAATATATATAAGTAAGCGAATAGCAAAACCCGTTAAATTCACATTTTAAAATTTGTGACAAATCGAGAAAAACTGTTTAAACACGTCATAATTGTAAAATAACATTAGAAACTAGAGAACATTAAACAATTAAGAATAATGTGAGTGTTGGTCTGTGGAAAGCTGTATAATCACATTAGTCTGTAAATTGCGTTATTGAAGAAAATAGTTTGGATTTAACAGGTTTTGCGTATGTAATTGGAAATAACAGCTTTTGCATCTGGACTAGCGACCATTTTTGTTGAGGCTCAAGATACAAAACCTATCAAAAAGAAAGGGAGCCAGAGTCAGAAATCAGTATTATGCCTACTAAAATATTGTTGAAGGGGGGGAATGTATTATCAACTATACATTGCACAAGATTGGCACAAATGAATATGGATACATAAATGCTACATTAATTTTGTTCTAAATTGAAAACAATAGACTCAAATGTGCAAAAAATTGAGTTATGTAACCTCCTCTCCATCATCATCTACTAAATGAAAATCCATATCGTCGTCGTCCTCTGGTGCATCACCATTTTCTCGGTTTTCTATTCCTCAAAAACCTCTTTGTAAAACGTGAGCTTTGAGCTGCTTTCAATCGTCAAACCCTTCGTAACTACAAGCGGAGTTAATTATACCTATCTGTATACATTTCTAAACTGAATGACTATATTTTGAAAGAGTTTGTAACTTTTTATGGACTAACATAGGGTGAATATTAATTTGCCAATTATCCCAATATATGAATTTGAAATATAGCAAAACAAAATGTGCAAATGTTGAATTTGAGCAAAACAGCGGCAGAAAGAGAATCAGAAATGGTAAATAAGTGGCAATTTTTTAAAAACATGTTGTACCAGAAGCATGTTAAAATTTTGAATGATAATTGACACGAGACATTTTAAGAAAGAGGTTCTGCTGAAGCTGAAGAGACTGTTTAGAGAAGAACCTAATCCAACATTGTTCTGTTCAAAGTAAAGAGTTACCCTGAAATACAAAACAAACGACTTTTAAGCATAGGATAGTCCACTCACCTTGTCTTTTAGGCTACATTTCGTTCCGGGGTGCGCGGTGATTCAGTAGTAGAGCGTTCACCTCCGGTGCTTGGAGTTCCTGGTTCGATCCCAGCTCGCGCCGTGTGGACTTTGTGGTGGACAAACACCGTGCTCGTGGGTTTTCTCGGGGTTCTTCCGTTTCCTCCCACTTTCTTCATTCCACCATTTCATTCATTTCTCATCATCACCGTCTCCTTTAGCCTAACCGGCATAACGTGAGACTTAAAACTAAATATTTCATTTTCATTTCTATTTTCAATTTTCAGTCAAAAAAAAAATGAAAGCACACACTTCAAATCCTGCCAAATAAAATTTCGAATGATTTACGAAGAGTTGCAATAAATATTCAGATTACTAAACTCATATAGTTTAATCTGAACTCATAAACTCATATACTAAACTAAATTCAGATAATCCTATACAGCAGCGTTTCCCAACCGGTGTGCCGCGGCACACTGGTGTGCCGTGAATGGGGCGCTGGTGTGCCGCGAGGAATCGAAGCAAAATTATTAATTTTATAGCAATCAAATTGCCAAACGTAGGGAAAATGTATATTTGTATTTCACATGACTATCAATCTACAATTTTAAGTTTCACACAGGCTTACCGTTCTGTACATTTCTAATGTTGAAAAATGTATTTGTTATCATTGTTATGACCATTATTGCTTCTTTATTGTTGCAGATTATTTCGTAACTTGAAAATTTAAAATATAATTCAATCCTTTCGACAAATTACCTACATTTGTGTTTTAAAAGTATAATAGATTTGTTTGTTCGTTCGTTATTTAGTGATCGTCCTTCTTAGTAAAAGGTTGGATATAGTTTTTAAAAATAAAGCGTATTTTTAAGAACCTGTGTCCAATATTTCACTGCAATTGTTTTCTATTTTTAAAATAGAATGAAAAATAATCATAATGATTTACCACGGGGAAAAACCTCTCTGAGAAGGAGATCAATAATCACAGAAAAAATACCACTGTGTTTTATATTTACAAATAATAATATCTATAAGTGTGCCGCGAGAATCCAAGTAATATCTATAAGTGTGCCGCGAGATTCCAAGTAACACCCGCAGTGTGCCGCAAGTTGAAAAAGGTTGGGAAACGCTGCTATACAGTATGAAACCTCAAATTGTTTGAAATATGGAATTAACCGGGTTTGATTCTGCTTTTCTCATGAGGTTATTTGCAGATTTGGGATTTAACAGTTTATGAATTTAACTGGTTTTGCATTTGTTGTCATGATGGATTTAACAAGTTTTGGTAATTGGCACATATTTCAATCTCAATTTTCAACTAGTTAAAATGGCTTTTTCTACTGAATACTGTTTGGAAATAATAGCTTTCCAACTAAGGTTTCCAGAGCAACCACTATCTCATTTTTTTTTTTTTTTTTAAGTGAATTTAACGGGTTTTGCCATTGGCCTACTCATATATCGCATATATATCGACACGTTCTCTAACGATCCAAACGATTTATGGTATGGATTCCAAATCTTAAGAATATATTTCATCTCAGCTTGAGTCTTCTATTGAAGTAAGAACTAGTACAACTTTCGGTTTCAATATTGATTCCTAAATATTTAAAATCGTAAGAGATAATGAGAAATCGTTTTTGATGAGAATTCAGCTTCCGATAAACAGGTTGCATGTCTCACACTATCACTCTATTCCTGCCGTAAGTTATAGATATATTTCCGGTTTCAATATTGAATCTGTATAATTTGGAAATCTACAGTAATTTAACAATGTAAAAGAAACTCACATGTAAGAGAACAAGGTATAAATGTTTTCATAACTTTGCTCACTGCACCGAACACCAGTAAACCTTAGCCAAGACGGACACCCAACTGAATAAGGGGTTCAGCCAGATAGTTAGTAGACAACGCTCGCTTCATCGTATGGACTTCAGAAGCCGATAACCCACGAGGTTACTACTTGTCATTATATGTCACTACCGTTAATGTTTTACACTGGCAACAGAATGCTGTGACTGGACCATAGAAACGAGTAACATGGTGCAATGCAGGGTTGGCAAAAACCATGTTTAAAAAAACAAAACAATAAACCTGTTTTTTTTTTTTTTTTGTCTTTTTGTTGTTGTTTAAACCCGGTATTTTTTGGGTTTGAACCAGGTTTTTTGTTTAAATAATTTGCTGTATGTATTTATATCACATATATAGAGAAATAAGTTTGTTTCATCTTGGGTTATTGTGCAACAATCGGGTTATGCTGGAAGAGGTCACATAAGCTTAAAGCGGAATCAAACCGCTTCTCGGCTTACATCCGAGAGAAATTGTCCTTCATTTGAACTCGAAACCGGGACTAATTGACCACAAATGCGATATGTCTGCCGACTCACTCATGAACGACTCCTGGTAAAAATACGTTGTGCTGATCTTTAGGTCCTTGTTAATGTAACTGTCAAGAGTCATTTCAGAAGGACAAAAAGATAACCAGTTGCACAAGTGAAACCATTATACAGAATTACATATGGACAATTTCAAAATGCTGCAGAGTACAGAAGAACTGATTTAGTCCAAGTTAGTTCATTACGACTTATAAGAAATAGACTTAATTTGCATATCTGAAAGAAAAGTGAATAAAGATACGAATTATTTGAGTCCACTTTGGCTCTGACCCATTTATAAATAAATAAATACCAAAGATACTTCTGATTTCAATAAATGGCTCTCGTGGGATTTGTATGAACCCTCCTTCCCCCAAAACTACAGCATTTCGATGTATTTTACCAATAGTAAATATTATTAGAACGAAACAATATTTAGATTTTTTCTTTGATTGAAATTGCATAACAATAATAACAAGCTATTTAAAAATCACAAAAGAAACATTCATAAACTTATAAAAAAATACAAAAGTTGCTTTTGTAGTATAATCTTTTTGAATAATGAATGGGAAATTTAGGTCTGAATATAATACGAATAATATACGGGAGTGAAACGTAATAACCCATAAGTGTGTGTTCATCAAGATTTTACGAACGCTTACACTTTTACGAACATTTTTCGTGTTTTGCTTTAAACCAGTTATATTTATTCATTTATTTATTTATTTATTTATTTTTAACAGCTGGTTTAAACCAGCAAACCCTGGTGCGATGAGTCTCGTTTTCAATCTCATCACGCCGATAGTGATCTATAATTTGGTACCAGCCCAACAAAATCATGTCAGGTTGGAATTGTACAAAATAACGGAGACCATGTTGATTTATAGAGTGTTTTTCTGTAAGTAATGTTTTGGACCTTTGGTACCTACTATTCACCCGTATTGTATCGAAGTACGAAGATCACCAGAGTCAACTATATCTTTATTTCTGTCATACGAGTGGAAATGGAGTGTACCAGCAGGACAACCACCCTCGTAACAGATCCCGGTTGGCCACCATCTGTTTGGAGGAGCATTCAACTTCTTCCTGCTGAAACAACCAGCGAGAAGCCCGGATTTCAGTCTCATTGTACTGTACGATACATCTCAGAGACTTATGCTATGGATATTCCCGGTAGTGTGTGAAACGAGTGGAAATTCAACTCAAAAGTTGTAATTTCAAAAGTAATAATAAGAAATGAAATATATCTTTCTTCTTTCTTTGTCAGTAACACATTGAGATGTTTGAATTGTGGAATTATCCAAAGAGCAATTTGTCAGCAGAACGATTTGTCACAAATCACTCATTTCGATCACAGTTGTCCATTGTTAAGTTATGAGCAAATTTACGGATCTTTTGTCAGATGTAGCTCGAAATAGCTACAAATTTCATATGAATTGTAATTACAATAGAATCACAATAGGATCCCTTGTAATGCATTAACAGTTACAAAAATGCGCTGAAACTGGAATGAAATCTGGTACAATTGTCGAAACACTTTTCCGAAAGCAAATAGTCCTATTACAAATTAGTTATGGGAAAACTAATTTGTATTTCTCAGTTCTTCACATAGTAGGAATTTTTTTTTTTTCGAAAAATTTCCCTCCAGTTTTATCTCCGCGATTTTTTCTATAGTCCACCATTTTAGGCAAAACGAGGATTAGGCCAAACGAGTATCCTTATTTCGCCTAAAATGTCGAGAATAAAGCTTATCTTTTATCTGTCATAAAAGTGTCAGATAATTGATTAGACGAAACGAGGATTAGGCCAAACGATGCAAGATCGTTTGAGGTAACATTTGCCACCTTTATCTCGTGTATATGCCCATGACTCTTGCTTCCCAAAATAAATTGTTCCTTCATTTTATATGTAATATAACAGGGACTTTGAGTAAAGATAATTTAGTTTGTTTTTATTATTATTATTATTATTTTTTGCCAGTATTCGAGACGAGACTGAGACTAAGCTTAGTCTCGTGTCGAAATCACCTCGAAATACAAATGCCTATCTCTATTCTCTGTCTCATCTCGAGTAAGTCTCAGCCTCGTCTCGATGCCTAATCCTAAGAAGGAAATGTCAAAAGGACTAGATAATTAAAAAAAAATGAATAGGCACATCAACATGATGTGTAAATACTGTTTAGCTTTTTCATATGTTTCAGTACGTTTTTTATATATAATATTTTAAAGAAAACTTGAAATTAAAAGATAAAACTTACCCTCCTTGTGTCGAAAGTTAATTTTTATATAAAGAGTTAGGCAGATGGAAGCGTGTTCGCATTTTGCCATTTCAGAATATATGAAATGCAATCTTTCAGTTTAACGTTCTACGATTATGCCTTTTAGACTAAGAGAGACTATGATTACGGTAAGTGAATGATAATGCAAGAGTTGGTGGAATGAGAATATGGGAGGAAACGGGAGTACCCGAGCAAATCCACGGACACGATATTGTCCATTACGAATTTACTTGGTCGGTGATCGAACTAAGGGTCCCACGCACCAGAAGTAGGCGCTCTACCACTGAGCCACCGGCCTACAGGATGTCTATATCTGTCTGTCAGTCTACATATTTCAGTGCAAAATGATTTACAGAGAGCTAGAAAAGTTTTAATGTGTGTATATACTGTATAAACACACACAACTACTCAAGAATAAATCTCATCCTCGGCCTAAACCCTTTACTGAAACAGAGAGTGATGGAAATGCACCATTTTCTTTTTAAATTTTGACTCCCTATAGAGCGAAACGTGAGAAACGTTTTTTCATATGGGTTCAGAATACTAAAAATAGTGCAAAATCCCTCATTTTTACAAATAACATCACGTGCTTCAGCACAAGGACCACCAAGCAGCCAACGGATGCCATCTCCTAAGAAATACAAGGAGGATACGAAGAGTCACGAAGAAGACCCCTTCAACTCCTCCATACGCTCCGTCTCCGTAACTGGATATACTAGAGGACGCATAGGGACAGAAGACATCAGTTTCCAACTGATCAATTTCTACCCTTCCGTCCAAGCTGCTCTGGGCGGGAGAAACTCCCTAAGTTACCTCTGCGCCACTACAGATAAAAGGTTCCTTACCAATCACCGCGCTCCACTGGGCAGGAAAATACTAGCCCACCTCTGCACTACTATGGGCAAGAGATTCTTATCAATCTCCGCGCTGTCTGGGCAGGAGATCCGACTTAAAGAGAAGTATTTAAGAATTATTATACTTATTTATAATTCAGCATAGAAATTTGTATAGAAACTATTACAATAAAAAAGATGAGGGATAAACCAATGTACCGCTTCTCTATCATATATTATAATAAGATCTGTGTCCGTCCTTATCCTTTCATTAAGGAATTTAGTTTGGGAACCAAAACCCCTTTATAGGCATACGTATACTTACCCTCAAGGGTCTCAACTTGATTCAGCGAACTCTCAGAAATAGATTCCTTCAGGAGCGTAAACCTTTGCAACATAATACTGTATAAGTGTTCCAGAACTTAAAAGATAAATTATACTGTGTATCTTATAACACTATCAACGAACCTCCACATTGAACTTTAAAAGAAAATGTCGTTATGGATACGCCTATTGTACGAACAATTGAACAGATTGTAGTGTAGACAAAGTGTCAAAGAAAAAAGAAGACAAGCAAAATTGCAAAGTCACATTGTAAAATTAGTTGAGCAATGAAAACAGTCTTCCTCTGGTGGGTGTGGAAGTAGCTGAAGACCTGGCACCATTAAGGACGAGAAATCTTTCTCATCTTATATTTGCATACAATAACGTTGAAAAATTGGCACTCCTAACGACCAATCCCAAAGAGCATTGCTGAGTTATTACTTCATGTAATGTTTTTAATCATGAATGTGTCTATTTTTCCAATCTTCAAATTGTTCTTCATTTATCGCTATTTACTCTCCGGGACTAAATATTACTAAATTGCTTCTTAGTACTGATTATACTACTTTATCACTTCTTTCTTTCTTTATCATCTCTACTTTAGACAATAGCAAACAGAACAGCAATAATAACTCGATCCCCAGAACCATCTTATAGCAATGTTTGATCAATTGCAAATAGTTGAACGTTGCAAATTGAAGTATTCAAAGATGGGGGCATATTTAAAATGCGTCATATAAATTTAGGGGATGGCAAGTAATCAGACATTTAAAGCAGCTAGCAGTTAGATATTTGTATAAAAAATATGTAAATTATATATGATTCTAACTTTTAACCCCTCCCCTGTCTTCGTCGGAATAATCCGTCAGGAGTACTTGTTGCGTATTCTGTGTTTGACCTAATATTACGTTCATTTGCAGATTTTAGGTCATCAGTGTACAAAGTTTGGTTGAAAATGTTCCCGGTGTTCCAGAGTTATTCTGAAACATTTCTGTACAAAACTGTGAAGGTTTTTTTAAAAACAAGTTACACAGGTACGGACAAGTCCTATTCCGAAAATTTCACAGACAAGGGGTTAATAACTTAGAGGAAGAGAGAGAGAGTTGGTGGTCACAACTATTAAGAAAAGAGATACAGTGGATGCCTGATACACAAACTCCTGTCTTCGCTAACAATTCGGCTCATGAATAAGTTTTATGAACAATTTTTGCTTAGGCTCACGAAGGATATTACGACGCACGAACACACATCCTCGCCTGTTGCAGCAATCCTACGCGCTCAGTAGTACTACTTCCGTGCACTTCTTATAAACATTATTTTTCAAGGCGCTAAGTTCAAAAAATTTACTTTTCTTTTATTCACTTTTTGTGTTATGTTAGTGATAACAGTAATAAGAAGCCTAGAATATTACTGTGAAAATTAAGAAGAAAATCATAGCAAAACATGAGAATAGGGTTTCTGTAGTGAGAGCTGATTAATTATAATTATATTAATGTCAATGGGAAAAATAATTTCTGTTCGCGAACAGTGTAATGGGGATTAAGTTTGTGACCCGAGAGTCCACCGTATAATCGTAGGAAAGTTTAGTGGGTTGTGTCATGGACCTTCTGGCAAAAAGACATCAATGAATGAAGAAATGTGTAAACAGAGAAAGAATAAACACCGGGTAGAACACATGATGTTTCCGTAAACTTGTTCGTGAAATATTTTAAACATAGTAGATTTTTATTGAGATGGTTTATTCTTCTTACAAAAAGTGAGTTTCGTTAAACAAACAAAAAAAAAATGAAATGAAATCTTTGAGTTTTACGTCCCACGGTTATGCCGATTAGGCTAAAGGAGACGGTGATGATGAGAGATGAGTGAAATGGTGGAATGAAGAAAGTGGGAGGAAACGGGAGAACCCCGAGAAAACCCACGAGCACGGTGTTTGTCCACCACAAAGTTCACTGGGATCGAACCCGGGACCCCAAGCACCAGAGGTGAACGCTCTACCACTGAGCCACCGCGCCCCCAGTATCGTTAAACGCTGCCGGCCTTATGCAGAGTCATTTTGACGTATGATTACCGTCATACTAAGGGCCTGACCACTGCAGGAAACATATGTTAGTCGGACTCTTTAGCAGTAGCGTCTTCTCTGGGTGTGCAAGTCGTGTGTCAACGCCTAACGAAAAATGAAGAAAAGAGTATTTTAATTTAATTAAATGGATCGTCAGAACATGGGATTTTTTATTTTCAACGAGACAGAATCAACTGTTGAAGTGCAAAAGAATAGAGAAGTGCTGTGCTGTCTCCCTTCTAGTAACCTTGTGTGCATGCGCTTCGTGTTCCTCACCTGGTGCTTGTGGGATCCAAGGCATTGGTTAGGAAATCGGTGTCCCGACAAAACGTACCAGCGACAAAACGTACCACTTGAATTTTCGCGACAAAACGTACCACTTTTGACGACCTGTCATAAATGACAACCTGTCATGGATTAATTAAAGCATTTCTGATATTTATTCCACGACAAAACGTACCACTTATATAAATTACAACCTGTCTTGGACTAATTAAAACATTTCGGATATTTAATCCGCGACAAAACGTACCACTTCAAGCATTTTTTTTTTTCAGCGTGTTCACAGATTATTCTCCAGATCGAACAAACTTCTCTTAAAGGTTCTGTATGTGACAAACGTAACATTAAACACGTTTATCAGCGAGTAAGAGAACACGAGTCTTCCAAAACACATTAGACCAATGTGTGTACTTACATATCTAACAAAAGAGAACATAATGTTAAGAAACTACTTCCTCATGAACAGGTAAAACAACGGCAGTATAAGGTTGAGAACAGACAGGTAATGTATCGAATTGTCAAAGTGCAGAAACTCATTGGTAAAAGAGGGCTCATTTACAGAGGAAATGTAGCAGCCTATAAACTGAAAGACACAGCTATAGATCATGGAAACTTTTTGGGTATTATTCCTTTCTTAAGCAAATTTGATCTTCCGCTTAAAAGTAATTTAGATAAGGTCACCGAGAAGAGTCATATACAAGGAAGTAAGCAGGATAGTGGTCGCATAACTTTTACTAAACACGGTGAATTTTGTTTTGAATGCTATCAACACACTTATCAGAGAAGATATTTCGAAAGAAGTCTCTCAACTTCAATATTTTCTGTTCTATTAGACACTACTCAAGATATAGTAGTTTCAGGCCAGTGCTCTGTTGTTTTACGGTATGTTGTTAAAATGGTTGTTAAACAAAGTATTGTTGTCATTGTAAAATGCATATCTACCACAGGCCAGTGTCCTTGCGGTTTACTGCTGGAAATTCTGCAGAAGTTGAACCTTGATATTAAGAAGTGTATTGGAAATTCAACCGATGGCTCAAGTAACATGCAAGGACAATATTCGGATTTTTTCAATTCACCTATGATCAGTTACACTGTGATTCAGTTGATTTTAAGTTTAACGGCCTTTTTAGCAGCGAGGCTATATGAGACGGGACATACTGATTTACGGGAAATCCAAAGCACATGAGCTCCCGCCAGGAATCGAACCCAGGTCTCCCACGACAAAGGCGCATACGCTAACCGCTTAACCACTAAGAAACTCAGTTATACGTGTGGTGTTACGCTCATATACTCAATCATGTCATATGTGATCTGACAAAAAATTGCATTGATTCTGTGTCATTGTTCTGCTGAATGACTGTGCGATATTTATGCGTGAGTCTTATCAGCGAATGGACATTTGGAAGATCAAATGTTAACAAAGTCGTCTTATAGTTATTGCGGAAACAAGATGGTAGAAAGCACACTGTTTTTCAGAAAAAGTTTGGTTATTTTTCGAACCCAGAAAGTGCTTTGTGTATAGAGTTGACCATAATAATTAAAAAATTGCTTCTACAGAAAATATCAAACCAAAAGCTAGGTGTAAAGCGAAAGGATATATAAAAGATCTCAAGTTCAAAACAACTCGGACAGCACAAATGTTCCTTAAGATATTTCAAGTGACGACCTCTCTGCCAAACTATCTCCAAATAGAGGGTGCTGCTAGTGTAGTCCTATCGGATGGTGCAGACTACTCTGTTCCAAGTGAAAGAGTAGAGAGATGATTTTGAATCCGTTAAGAATGCAGCATTAAGCTTTGCAGAATGGGCCAATAACAAATTTGAAGACTTAGAACGTGATTTCTTTTTTTTTTCTCTCTCTCTCTCTCTCTCTCTCTCTCTCTCTCTCTCTCTCTGTATTGACCTGTCGACAATTCGCCTTCAGAGGTGGACAAAAATTTTCCTGTGAATATGAATATGAAGCTGCTTCTATCCAATGACCAGGTACTGCATCGAAGCATTCAACACAATATTGGACATGGTAGTTTCGAGTATTTCTTCAAGATTCAAGAAGCAATGTACTTTATGGATTATTTGGACCCTAGACACTTCAACCAAGTAACAGAACTTCCAGACGTGCCTTCCGATAAACTTACATATTTTCTAAAAACTTCAGTAAAGAGGTTTCCAAGGATAATATAAATGTATTCTCTTGGACTTTTGAAGGACGTGGATATGCTTGAAAGTCAGTCTTGATGACGAGAACAACCGAGAAAAAATGACTGTGCTGATGGTGCAAGTGATTCAGAATTAGGAGAAAATACATTTGTTTACAAGGAAAGCGAATGCAAAACGTGTTGCAAAATTGTCCAATGTGCTGCTTTTTAATTTGGCAGAATTGTAAATTTTGCAGTAATACTTATCCAGGTTTCCAGCATACAAATTTTTATTGACTTTGCCCGTAACACAGGTAACATGTAAAAGAAATTTTTCAAAACTTAAATAAACTGAAATACATTAAAAATAGGCTAACGAGTGCCATGTCTCAGGAACATTTGAAAACATTTATGTTGATGTCTATTGAAAAACATTTATTAAAAAACTAGCAGCGTTCACCCCGCTTCGCTGCGGTCACCCCGGAACGCAATAAACTTTGTTACTTAGATAATTTTTACTTTTTCGCTTTCAAGTGATATGATAAAAACCATAGAAGATTGCACTAATGTTAACATTATATCGCCTGTCATTTATGTTAACCCTCCCCGCTTCGCTGCGGTCACCCCAACCCGCCCCGCTTCGCTGCGGTCATCCCGGAACGCAATAAACTTTGTTACTTAGATAATTTTTACTTTTTCGCTTTCAAGTGATTTATAGCGCCTGTCAGTTATGTTAACCCGCCGAGTCACAGGGTCATGCGGGTTGCATATAAATACGTTTATTTTTATACCTATGATGAACTAATAACAAAGGATTTGTACGTATGGACACCTGAATGGTCAATTATCTCAAGACACTGGTAATTGAAAATTAAAGTGATATGATAAAAAAACATCTAGGGTCCACATCCTAACAACCCCCCAAAAATGAAAGAAATCGGTTCAGCCGTATTAGCGTGATGAGCGGACAAAGGATTTTTTGTACGTATTGACACCTGATTGGTCAATTATCTCAAGACACTGGTAATTGAAAATTAAAGTGATATGATAAAAACCATCTAGGGTCCAAATCCTAACAACCCCCCAAAAATGAAAGAAATCGGTTCAGCCGTATTAGCGTGATGAGCGGACAAAGGATTTTGTGCGTTCTCTTTTATATATATAGATATTTCGAATGCAAAAGTGATAGATACAGTAGCATCAAAAACTAGTACACTAAAACATCTGCTAATTTTGTAATATAGTATACGTTCTCCTTGAACTTCATATAATATTTTGAACAATTCAGAATAATATACTGATGAAAGAATATCATGTTTTAATTGTCAACTAGCAGCGTTCACCCCGCTTCGCTGCGGTCACCCCGGAACGCAATAAACTTTGTTACTTAGATAATTTTTACTTTTTCGCTTTCAAGTGATATGATAAAAACCATAGAAGATTGCAGTAAATGTTAACATTATATCGCCTGTCATTTATGTTAACCCGCCCCGCTTCGCTGCGGTCACCCCCGAACGCAATAAACTTTGTTAATTAGATAATTTTTACTTTTTCGCTTTCAAGTGATATGATAAAAACCATTATAACGCCTGTCATTTATGTTAACCCGCCGAGTCACAGGGTCATGCGGGTTGCATATAAATACGTTTATTTTTACCTATGATGAATAACTAACAAAGGATGGACACTTGAATGGTCCATTATCTCAAGACACTGGTAATTAAAAATTAAAGTGATATGATAAAAACCATCTAGGGTCCAAATCCTAAGAACCCCCCAAAAATGAAAGAAATCGGTTCACCCGTATTAGCGTGATGAGCGGATAAAGGATTTTTTCTACGTATGGACACCTGATTGGTCAATTATCTCAAGACACTGGTAATTGAAAATTAAAGTGATATGATAAAAACCATCTAGGGTCCAAATCCTAACAACCCCCCAAAAATGAAAGAAATCGGTTCAGCCGTATTAGCGTGATGAGCGGACAAAGGATTTTGTGCGTTCTCTTTTATATATATAGATTGTTAATACTATTGACTTACTGTAGAAAGAAAACTGTGCAACTTGATTTGTGACATTGAGATACTGGTGGTGGTGGGAGAAAACGCCCGCCCCTCTAATAATACCTATCCGTCCCTGGTCCAAAGCCTGGATAAAGTGTGATGGAAATCAGCAAATATTAAAATATTGCATATGCAAGATTCTTGCTGGTATTGGTCTGACGAGAATCTTGCAGGTATGGTCTTGGTGTTGCGAGAATCTTGAAGGCATGGTCTTAGTCTTAGTCTTGGTCTTGCATCGGTACTTTTCTCACCACCAATCTGTTCAACTTTTAACCTTATTTTGGCCGATATATATATACTTATATGCTGTCCTATCAAGTGGTACGTTTTGTCGCCTGTCATTATTTGATGGCTGATTGGAAGACTCTTCGCAAGTAGCCCTCCAGGCAAGTGGTACGTTTTGTCGCTTGTCATTATTTAAAGTGTTTTTAGAAAACCCTTCACAAGCATCCCTCAGGGTAAGTGGTACGTTTTGTCGGTGGTATGTTTTGTCGCTAGTACGTTTTGTCGCGTATTCTAGGAAATCAACGTCTTGAGTTTTCTGTTTCCCTCCAGCGTTGCCAAGTCTGTAGATTTATTTGTGGATGTACAGATATTTTATAGCAATACGGAAAACATTTTTTGGGGTAGATTGGGTATGATCTTCGCACTTTTTTATTGCTAAACATATAATTCAATTCAAAAGTTAATGGTGCAATCGACTTCTTCCTAAAATACGTGTAAGGAGTACGGTGAAAAGAAACATAATATTTTTTTCTCGATCCAAGTTGTGTTGGAAGTGTCAGTTGACCCCCCCCCCAAAAAAAAAATCCTGGACGTTAAGCTACAGAACGGTTTTCCATTCTACCTTTTTATTTCCCTAATTTTCATTTACTTTGTCGTTAGTGGGTCATCCTCAAGACTTATAGTTTCGGGCCCCTATCACTGTTTCTAAAGCAGTAATCCAGAGGTTTCTACGCAAAGAAAGACGACTTGAGCTGAAATTCACGTAATTGTAAGTAAATAATTGCTTGTTTTTGTTTTTCAGTTTCATATTTTGAGGGTATATTTATTTACTTATACTATAATTATTATAATTAAATGTATTCCTTACGTAATAACATCCTCCTTGATTGCTCTTTATAATTTCCAGACTAAATTGTTTTTAAAAAATACTATTTATAGGTTGGCGTAAATAGTACACATTAGTAGTGTACTATTTACGCCAACACTTAGTACACTTAGTAGTACACTTAATAGTACACTTAGTAGTACACATGATTGTCACATTATGAAGTGACAATCATGGTTCCTTACTTTCGAAAATTGCGAGAACTTCCACGTACAGACTATATTCAGGAAATCGATAGGTGGGCAAAGTATAGTCACTATTAAATACTCGTATGCTGAATGTGAATGCCACTAAAATAGTTATGCGTAAAGTGAGGTAAATTTATCACAATACTTTTGATCAGTAAAAAAAATGTGGGTGGGCCCATCTTTGCTCCTGGGAAGAGGGGGTGCTCCATCTAGTATCGCCTATGGTTGTGAGGGTTAATATGTTTTTCCTTTCTTGCCAACGCCCTAACATCCACGTCAGGAGACGCTACTGCTCTTTAGTATGGTACTAATTACGCGTCAGAACGACTCTGCATAAGGCCCTGTGAAACTAAGCTGATTTCCAAATAACAAGAGGTAAATATTCTAACCGGAAGTGATAAGATTTATCAGCTCCGGTTTCAATAGATGGGTAAGGGAAAAGGAGAAACCTAATCTTGAGATGCTGTATTATATCAAAAAAAGCAATTTGTGGCTGTCTCTTATAGCTTGCGCTCAATGAAAATCCAATGTTAAAGCCAAGAGCGACAGACTCCTTCCTACAACTTCCGATTTGAATAAAGCGATTAAATTCCAAGTAAACCTATTCTTGGAACATTAAAGTCATGTTAAAGAATCTTATTCTCGCTGTCTGTTACCATTTTTGCTACTTGGGATCAAATTATTTATTTCATGGTTATTCAAACCATGTTACCATGGGAGCTTTACTTACTGATTTTAATATAGACATTTCTAGAGCAGAGATTGAACTTATTCTTAGGTCACAAAATTGATATTTAAACAAGTGAGTTTCGTTTCACAGTGTGGAACTACAGTAGACCTTCAAACTACGTGAATTCAATACTTAAAGTAATACATCTATTACCTCCAGTTGCAATAGAGGAGTAAGATCAATATAGAACTTATTTCTCGAACTATTAATCTATATGAAATCCCCATTACTCGTTATCTCTTGGAGATTAATATTGAAACCGGAAGTAGTAATTGACGTGTATTATTGCTGGTTGCCTATTCTTGCTGTAGTCAATCTGTATCAAAACACCATTTATTGCTATTTCCGTTTTATCAATTGTGCGATCAATGATGTAACCGGAAATCGTATATTTTAACCACTTCCGGTTTCAACAGATAGATAAAAGTCGAGATAAAATTAACTCTTGGGCCGCTGAATCTGTGTCAGAAAAACAGTTCTTCCATATCTCTTTCCGTTTTTACCCTACGGAAATCAGTACTGAAATGGGAATTACTCGTAAAGGGTTGCTGGTCATGGTTATATTATCGCTATCGCTATCTATGTTTATCAACGTTGAAACTGAAAGTGGTTGATTTCTATCACTTCGGGTTTGAATAAAAAGTTAACGAAAGTGACAGAACCTACTCTTGACATACTAAATCGATTGCAAGAAACCGCTTCTCGGTATATTTTACGGTTTCTGCTTCATGGCAACCAGTACTGAAACCGTCAGTACTAGTAAAAATCACATGCTTCAGGTTTTGATAGTTTTGCAGGTCGCATATTTTAAACCACGCTCGACCCTGTCATAAGAGCTAACTACGCGGTTCTGATTGGTTGAAGTTTTCCGTTTCTCGCCACATAGCGTACGTATAGCGGAAATCAAACCCCTGCTGCTCTTAGTCCTCGTGGTCGAGCGTGCTAGCGCAACGTGCTAGTAATAGCAATCGCTCTTGGCGTGGGTTCAAACCAAACTTCGAACCTCACCCGCTTCCTTGTGACCAAAATTCATAATTTTTTTTAGGGTAAAACTTAAAAAAAATATGGATCATGTTCTTGCGAAATATAATCCAAACATAATTATATTTTTATTTTTATCAATACACAAAGTGACAATTGTCTTCTATTACTATAATACACATGCACTAGAAGGATAGGGCAATCGCAAACTGCAACCAATCAGAAACATGTATTTAGATTCTATGACTAGCCTCGAGCGTGAAAAAATATGCTTTACTACAGTCGCTTCTCTTGAGACGTTGAAACGATTGTAGTAAAAGCACATGTCGCTGTCTCTTAACGTTTTTATTCTACGGCGATAAACGTTAAAACAGGAAACGTTTGATTTCCACTACTTCCGGCTTCAACATATGGTTAAAGGAAGAGAAGAATCCTACTCTTGAGACGCTGAATCTGTTGAAAAAGATGACTTCCTGATATCCTCTGTTTTGTCTTTCGTATCGTCGACTGACTGACGGACCGATATAGCTCCCCTATAAGACTTCTGATACTTATGTGCATAGCATAAATGTTCCAATCTATTACCGTTTCCTGCCACATATGAAGTTGAGTGGCAATACTTTGTTTTTTAAACTTTTATACACTTCTAAATATTCGTATATTTTACAGAATAATTTAGTTGTAACGTACGAAGATGGACTTTTTTTTTTTTTTTTTTTTAAGATCTTGCAACCTTAATTTAACTCATTTACTGACCCGATACAACGACAGAAGTCAAGTGATAATTCCACTGCTACTTTCACATGACTCGCTGATTTGAGAAACGTCATAAGTCAGCCATATACACCGAAAATGAGTTTACATGCAGCTCCGATTCTTGAAGGATAGCTACACCGCTGGGTTGTAATAGTCACGCTAATAGTTCGTGCAATATTGAGCTGCAACAAGTGTCCCTGAGTTGAGAAACGTCACAAATCATTGACTTACAGCATTATTGACATTATTGACTAAAGACGTTTCTCAAATCATAGATTCATATACATATATACCAAGTGTATCAGCATGCCACAAGAAAAGAAAGTAAAGAAAAAGAAAAGATATAGAAAGATGGGAAAGTTGTTGGAAACACATGGTTTTCAATGTAAAATGGAAGAATTTTTCCTATCCCTCCAGACGTTTTGGCTGCACATTGGTGTGGCACCCATTGCTAAATGAAAAAGTACTGTTTCCAGCTTAGCAACATATTTGGACAGAACGTAAGGGCATGCAAAAACGACAGAGAAGCGTGCGCAAATTTTATGCATAAATAGATCGTTTTTTAAAATTAGTGTTTGACAAAAAAATATTTTATTTTATGTTTACCTTTCTTTTAGCACGATTTCTATTGTTTTTTAAAAGAAAAGCATGTTTAAGAAGTATTGTATTGTATTGTATTTTATTTTATTTTATTGCATACTGCCATCAACGTAACTCATCTTTGTAACTTAGTATTCAGTGAATTTTAGTTTCTATCCTATTTTTAACTCCTATCTAACTAGCACTTCTACCTCATATCTAAAAATAATTTAGTGGTATACAGACCTTGGAATCGAAACCTCACCGGGCAAAATCTTGCATTGCCGAAACCTCGCAGGCCAAAATCTCTCCTAGCCAAAATCCCACTTGATTAAAACCTTAAGGACCAAATCTCGTACGTTCAAAACCTCGCCGTAATAAGAAATTCTAAGGTCAAAATAATAATTGCCATGTGAAAGTGCTTAATTTACACACGAAAAGCGAAAAAAAAAAATGACTGTTCAAAATAAATGGATATATGATCGTAAAATAAACCCAAATTTTATCCATCAAATATACGTATTTTAGTTAAATTATTTGGAGAGAATGAACTGAGACTCCCACCGGGAATTCAAAATTTATGCCAAAAATCTAGTATATCATGAATCTGTATATCACACACTACTGCTTCACGACCACACTAGACAGAAGACTGTCTCTTGGCGCGTTTACTTTCCTACATTATAAAAAGGTGAAAGAAAAAAACTATACAGAATATTGCGCTTATGAAAAATTTATGGTGAAAGTGACTATGTTTGTGACTCCTAATCTCTTGAACCACTCCACCGATCAAATTTTCAACACAGATGAGGTTAGGACTTGGGAGTGTTTTATAATTTCACTTTGACGGTAGATCTTAGGGGAGGAGAAGAGGGGGAGGAGAATATATGAAAATAAATAAAACTTAATAAATCTTGAACCACAAGACCGATCTCGTTCAAACTTTCATCATAGATAAGGTTCGGACTTGGGATGTTTCCGTCATTTCCCTTTTACGGTGCAAAGTAGTGGAGGGGGGCGGAGGAGATATATGTAAAACAAAATAATAAAAGTGACTGTCTTTGTGACTTCATCACGTTTAAACCATCCGACCGATCTTAAGCAAATCTTCAACATAGATGAACCTCGGGCCTGGGATGATATTTATCTATTCACTTTGATGATAGAACTTAGGAGAGGGGGAGGGAGGAGTTAAAAAATAAATAAAGCTTAATAACTCTTGAACCAAACGTTCTCGATCAATTATTTAACATAGATGAGTTACGGGACTGAGATGATTTTATCATTTCGCTTTAACGGTAGAACTTAGGGGAGGAGGATGAGAGGAGGAAATATATAATAATAAATAAAACTTAACTCTTGAACCATAGGACTGAACTCGATCAAATTTTCAACCTAGACGAAGTTCGAACCTGAAATGTTTTTTGTCATATCACTTTGACGGTGACGGTGTAACTTAAAAGTGGGGGAGGGGAGAGATATTTAAAAATGATCGAAAATGACCGATATTAGTGTCGAATCTATAGTTTTTTGGGTCGCTGAGATGAACAGTGACACTTCTGATGCCGTTTAAATCCAAATTCAGCCCTGCAACATGGGGAAGGGACGGGGAAAATATATAAAAATGATCGAAATGACCAATATCAGTATCGAATTCGTAGTTTTCAGGGTCTCTGAGATGAACAATGACACTTCCGATGCCATGCCGTGCAACATGGGGAGGGGAGGGGGATGTATAAGAATCTCGAAAATAGCCGATATCAAAGAGCGCTTTCCCGAATTTACGTATGGCATCAGCCAATAACCTTCGCAGTATGCTGTTACTAAACTTTCAGGGAGGAATATAATCATTCAAAGTTAATTTTGTTCGTATTTCTGGGCAATTATGAATTATTATATTCGTAACTGAAGGTTTTGTAACCCACACTGCAAGCTTAATGGCTAAAGCCATACGCCAATTAGGATGACGCGGATTCTAATGGAACATATTCCTTTTTTTTTTTTTTTTTTTCTTAATTTAACCCAGCGAAGCGGATAATTGATGCTAGTTTCAGAGGCGCAAATCTGTCTTCAATATTGGGAAGCACGGGTAAAACCGTTCCCATATTATATCGGAGAGAAAGCGATGTTCAAAATATTTATGAAGGTGCAAAACAACGCTTTGGAGGATTAAGGGAGCTGGGTTGTCTTCAACATTGGGAGGCGGGCAGATTTGAGGCTTATTCTGGGGAGACATCAATTTCATCTCACTTTGCTTTGGGGCAGTTGGACACAAATCATCACACTTCTCCCTCGAAAAAAACACATTTCAAATCAGATTATTGGGGGGGCAGTCCCCCCATTTCCAAGATTGGAGGGGACATGTCCCTCTCATCCCCCCGGGATTTGCGCCAGTGGCTAGTTTAAAATAAGAATATATACAAAGGTAATATGTATTTGTGACAACAGTATGTGTAACACATGGGCACGATTGCTGGAAGGTAGTCCCCAACATGTTCTACACTAAAGGGACTGCAATCGGGTCCAACACTTTAGGGTGTTATTCAATCGTTTATCCTTCTATGCTCAACATATTTTGCAAATTTGTACTTCCTACTATGTCTCGTTCTTGATTATGCATTTTTAATGGCGAGTAGTGTATACGAGGGAGGGCCCAAAAGAAACCGGATTTTCGTTCTAAAAAAAATATTATTTTTTTTACAAAATTCTTTCAGTCTCCTTCAAAGTACTCTCCATTAAATGCGGTTCATTTCTCCCATCTTCTTTCCCACTGTTTGAAGCACTTCTGGAACTCTGGAACTTTTATATCGTCCAATACGCTCTGCGAAGTTCTTTTTACAGCATCTACACCATCAAAACATTTTCCTTTTAGATTTTGTTTAATTCTCGGAAAATGTCATCATGTTGGTCAAACAGTTTGGATCACTTTCAATCTTATTTTTCTTTCAAGTCCTGACTCAAATTCAGACGAATGATTTGATCCTGTGTGAGCAGGCGAGAAACAAACTTGGCGGCAACATGTCTCATTTGCAAAACCTCACGCTGGAACGAGCTCCAACTCACTCCTGCCTGTTTTGAAATATTATCGATCATGAAACGACGATCCTCGCTGATTTTGGGGAAGATTTGTTCGATGTTTTCGTCGTTTCGAAATGATGAAGAGCACCCAGAACGAACATGATCTTCAACACTCATCTCACCACACTTAAAGCGCCCAAACCACTCAAAAAAATGTGTGCGGTTCATAGTATCCTTCTTGAAAGCCTGTTGAAGCATTTGGTAAGTTTTCGTTTCCGATTTTCCAAGTAGGAAGCAAACACACTCCTTGTTCCTTTGAATCTGCCATAACGATTTCGAGGCGGCAAACGAGAACAGTTGAGAAAAACAATAATACGATCAAACGTTAACCTCCTACACAGACGGCGCTTGGACAACTGATCTGGGAAGGTCTCTACTAGACCCACCTAGCAGGAGAACTCTCTACTACGCCTAGGAACAGCAGCGCTCTTTCAATCCGGTTTCTTTTGGGTCCTCCCTCGTATTATATGCACTCTTTTCTAAATTATGTAAATACATTTCTTTCAAATCACTCAGCAGTTATTCAAATGCGAAAACGCAATAATGGTAACAATAACACAATCTGATAAATAATATTATCTCGTTATTAATCAAAAATAGCAACACAACTCTGCTCTAAGTGATGTTGATGTTTTGCAATATTTAATAAGTCTGTGTATGTATATATGCGTGTAGATAGTGCGTATGTGGTACCACTTATGGCGCGGCAAAATAAGAATTATGTGGTTCCACCAAGTCCACGGGATACGGTCACCGCTTGATCGATTCTATATAAGATCGGAGAATCTCTAAGATCGATATTGTATTAAGTGATTATGTTTGCATAACAGAACGCTGCCAATAACAGAAAAACAAGGACGCAATTTCTAAAATATAATTTACACTTGATCCTGCACTAGTGTCATTATTCATTTCTCTTGGATAAATCCATTCGGAAATAGATTCCAGCAAATTCTACAATAGTATTCTTTGTAACGAAAAAAAAGACCCAAAAATAAGTCATGTACAAATCGATAGCTCTTATTGAGCTGAAGAAAACGAATTTAAATCCTTATGCGTAATTTTCGAGAAACTTGATTAAAACGAATGTTTTTTAAACCTAAAAATGTATATATGTCACCTATTAATTTGAAACTAATATCGAAGGATACGCTTTATCAATCTTCTTATTATGACAGTATATAGTATGGTTAACTCTATTTTATATATATATTTTATATATAAATAATTTTAAACTATAATATGGGTCAAAAACATGGACATTACGCAAAAGTGATGAAAAACGACTAGAAGCTCCAGAAATGTGAGTGTAGAGAGGAATGGAGAGAAGGGAGAAAAGAACAATTTCAGATATTAAGAATTTGACGAAAAACTGGTTGGGACATTGGATAAGAAAGAATTGTATCATGAGGGACGTGCTAAAAGGTAGTGTGGCAGGAAAGAAAATGAGGGGGGAAGAGTTACCCGATCGATCAAGGGGGGAAAGGAGACTACAATTAATGGACAATATCAAAACAGAAAAATCGTATGAGAAAACGAAGAGGTTAGCTGAAAACCGGGGAGCATAGAATCTTCTTAGTTGCGGCCAGTGACCTGTCAATAATGGCGGAACGATGATGATAGTCCAATAATAAGATATCAATTGATAGATCACACTAAACTGTATAATATGATAGGCTTGAGACTAAATTATCATGCGTAGTTTTCAAAAAATCGGAAAACACGAATTTTTGTAGCTTTTTTTTTAAAAAAAAAAAAACATGTCTTCGTTGTTAGTCTGATGCGGTTGATAGTCTTTCGAATCGATACATTTTCTGGTCGATTAGATTCTTTATTTATGTACTGTATATGAAATTATAAGCTGTTAGATAGGAAATATTGTATCTATTTTTTTTTTTTCTCCAAGCAGTAATCAAAGGCGGCTTTAGGTTTTTAATTTTGGGTAGGCCTGCTCCCTCGCTTATAGATTGTTTAGTGGCAGTAGGAAATTACTTTTACAGTAGTGGATGATGCTATTTGTTAAATAACTATCTACCATTAATATATAGTGGAAAATATATAATATTGTATCTTTTATCGTTTATATATTTTTCAACATTTTATATACCCGGCCTATCCGCTAAAGCAGCCACTAGCAGTACAGTGACACACATAATCCTAGCAATAACTGTGACGTATATCGCACTGACAATCGTTTCTCATTCATGGATCAGAGTTAATGCATACCACTTTTATTTTTATTAAAATCCCATCGCCAAAAAATTATTCAATAATCATTCAGGAGCAGATGCCTTTGTAAATAAATTAAATAAATAAAAGTGCACCAAGAAAAATTATTGGCCTTTGATTTTGTTTGTATTTAGAGAAATAACTGAATTTAAAAAAAATGTTTCTGGTTATGTTGTGTTCTTGAAAACAGGGAACTTGAGCTCTTGATGTTGTATGTCTTTCATCCAGCAGAACTTTTATGACAAGCATCGCCTTCAATAACGACATAAATACGTACTTAAGCTGTTTGCTCCAGCGTTCAAGGCTTCCTCCCACTTGTCTGTCAGACATATCCTTTGGGTGAACTTTGAATTGAGCTGTCGTCCAGAAGAATAAAAAGAGACAACAGGGATGATGTTCCTATTGTATGATACAGCTGAGGCGACCTTCATGCCAGTGTGTAGGGTCATCTCATGCACCGTGCAATGAGCGTTCAGTTATGACGTCCTTGTATATTACAATGCTTGTCAAAGAAAACGTTCAGTGTCACTCATATTTACAAATTATCCTTGAATATTTTCGTTACTAGTATTATTGCTATCCTCTTAATATACAATCTCAGGGAAGAAGATAATTTAATTTGTAAGGAAGAAGAAGGAAATTAAGTTATGTCAGTTATTGGTGGATTCACAAGAAAATACTCTCAGTGCCGATACAACGGACGTAGCAAGATATTTTCGCACAATAAGTCACAACGTATTTTCTGATGCATCACAATAACTTGTGATATGCGTATTCAAAATACCAATAAGTGTTGCATCCACGAAGATTAAAATACTGTATGCCTTCTTGTCTTTTCTAGGAGTCTAATATACATCATTTACACTCAAATGCTCCCATGTGCTACCGCGGTAAATATTTGGAGTTTTTAGAGTAGGCCTACAGGGGACAAGGCCTACAGGGCCTACAGGGTTCAATTGTCAAAGTTGTGGAGAAAGAGACAAAGTTTCTTCGGTACTTTTAAGTACACGAACAAGTTAATAATGTTTCTTAGAGGGTTCTCGACGCCGAAATTAAATTGCCGCAAATTTTAAACCTTTCCCTAAATATTTCATAAACTTATAAAGAGGAGAAAAATTGCAAGTTGTTCTTTTAACAATGTGATTTTCCAAATTATAGCGTAGTTACAACTCCTCTGAATGTTTTGGTTATGTAAAAAGCTAGGAACGAATTGTTTTTTCGCGTTAAAAAGTTGATTTCCTAACTTTCAAACAACGGAAAACATTCAGAGAAGTTGTAACTACGCTATCATTTGTAAAATCATATTGTTAAAAGAACATCAACTTGCAATTTTTCTCTGCTTTATACGTTTCTGAGATATTTACGAAAAAGTTTAAAATTTATGGGCAATTTAATTTCGGCCTCGAGAGCGCTCTTAAGTCGAACAATTATTTCCAATATCTGGACACAAATCTTTTTAACTCTGAAAGGAGCTTCAGATAGAGATCCGAAATGTCTAAATGGCCAAAAATGAACTCAGTAGGGTCTACCCTTATGCATTAGAACGCACCATTTATTGCCCAAACCCTCTTTCTCCTTGCATAGAATTTATAAGTGAATGACAGATTCATATATCATGTCAGGATACCAAAAACAAATATAAGATTCACAATATAGTTTGCGTGATGACGCCATTTATGAATACCTTATAACTCACATCACTGTGCGACAACCAAATTAGATTCGTGTTTTCTTGAAAGAAAGAAACGTAATACTGCAATTATAACATGTATTTATGTAAATTTAGCGATGACCATAGTAAATCTTAACAACTGAATCCACTGCAAAAGAAATCATTGATGGATGGTTCTTAAGTGTTGTGATTTAAAAGAAAAAAAAAAAGAGAGAGAGAGAACGGTAAACCATATTCATTAGAATGAGTAAAAAAAAAAAATCTTAACCACAGACCTATCCATCAGTTATTTCTGAAATATTGTTTTCTATTTTTGTCGTTAATGCAATAATTTCGGAGATATGCTTCTTAAAAAAAAAAAAAAACTGACAATTTTAACGTCGCAAACAAAACTCTACATCTTGAAGGTGGCTCCAGCGGATCCATCATGAATCTTTTCTTACATTGGCTTCTATTGATTAGTATGTTCCATATCGAATATTTTGCATTTGCCACGTATATGTCTATATTATACGTATACAGATGTGGTAAATATTTCATTTATGTACATAATTTTAAAACCTGCCAAAAAGATACAGTTAAATAATATAAATCTAGGATCATTCGTGTCGAGGATTAGCTAAAAATTAATTTCTTTTAAAACAAAAACTGTTTCAAATTAATGTTTAGCTCAATTTAAGGCTATATTTATTGGAAAAAATGATCCAAACAAATGAGAAGTTATTTAATGTCTTCCTTATTAGGCTACGTCTTTAATAATATTGTATGAAATAATTAATGTTACACAAGAGATGTGAAATTCCTTGAGACGAATTTCGAGACAAAATGAAACATTTCTCGAGTCTTGTGAGCAACACTAGTTCACTTCATTCTTAGATCTCTAACACTGTTTCAGTGTTACATGGCTCATATAAGAACTATAAATTTATGAAGTAATTGTACGGACACAATGAAGAGCATTTATCAACGTTTAAAGACAGTGAAATCATTACACAATATACTCCAATAATAAATACCTATGGTATAAAAATATTGTTTTGTCACATCATTTGTGGACTTTTCGTGATGCAGTAAGCTTCTGATAACTTTTAGATGAAATTAAGGCGGTAGATTACTAAATATTTTTGAAAAACTAATATTTTTTTTCTTTTGCCCGTTTTTCGTAAGTGGAAAGAGGTAATAAAATGTAACTTACCACAATAATAGATAATGTTATTCTACACCCGAAAATACGAATCGGAAAAAGGTTCAGTGTTGCCATCCATAGAAATTACAGTATGACCAGAATTTGAATTACTCAAAAATCTAGGTTAAGGCAGTGACAAGAAAAATGAACTCAACGGTAATTGATGACTTATCACGCTGTCTATGTTCCTTGTTTACTACTTTTTAAATAATATTTCTATTTATTTTATAAAACTTACATAAATTATTACAAAATAAATAAGTTATTACAAAATAAATAGAAACATTAGTAGTACTTGGTCCTGGATCTATCCAACGTGTGAGGTAATAGAACAAAGGATTGCCGACAAATACTATTGTATTCGTAATAATGAAGTACCAGCGGGGCGCCCGGAGACAATGGGTAGAGAGTATAGTTGTATAGAAATACACTATTGTTGAAATGACATATGATGACAGGTAATGGTTGTTGTACTATTGTATGTATAGTACTGACACAAAAGAGAATAATAAAAGAGAAACCTTGGAAAACTTGTTGAACAATGCTAGCTTGTTATAAAGAAATAATAAAAGAGAAACCTTGTAGTTGTATGTAAAGAAAAACCTTGCAGGTGTATGTAAAGAGAAACCTTGCAGCTGTATTTTTTTAAAATAATAAAAGAGAAACCTTGGGAAAATCGTTGAACAAGGGTATAAAGAAATAATAGAACTATAGAATACTTTGCAGCTGTATGTAAAGAATAATAAAAGAGAAACCTTGGAAAACTTGTTGAACAATGCTAGATTGTTATAAAGAATAATAAAAGAAAAACCTTGCAGGTGTATGTAAAGAGAAATCTTGCAGCTGTTTGAAAAGAATAATAAAAGAGAAACCTTGGGAAAATCGAAGAACAAGGGTAAAAAGAAATAATAGAACTATACAATACTTTGCAGGTGTATGTAAAGAATAATAAAAGAAAAATCTTGGGAAAATTAATTGAACAATGCTAGATTGTTATAAAGAATAATAAAAGAGAAACCTTGCAGGTGTGTGTAAAGAATAATAATTTAGGTGCTGAACAATAGCGGGTTGTTATAAAAAGACTTTTTAACCTGGTAGCGGAAACGCGGACGCGGCGCGGAAAGGTGCGGGGACGCGAACCGTTGGGCGCGGATGGTAATAAAGTTGAAAATGAAGTAAAAGAGAGGACCTTGAACGTATATATGAAAAGAATTTTGGGATTTTTTTTTGTTAGTGCAAAGAAAAGTTTTTATGTTTTTTGTATTGTGTTATTAACATGCTTAAATATTGTTTTGAAAAGGAATAGGTGACTTGTATGAACTTGATGGTATTAGAGGACGCCATCTTGTTTGTTGGAACTGTTTAAATACGAGAGTTTTGGAAAATGTTGTATGTATTTTAGCTATGGCTGCTATACAGAAAGAAGATTTTGTGTACGCGGATGAAGAGACGTTGTTTTCTCCGCCATGTGTGGAGCATAACCCGAATACCGAGAATACCATTTTATCGGTAAATAGCAGAGCAGAGTCTCCAGACAGTGTAAAAACTATTTATTTATCATCATCTTCAGATGATGATGATGATAATAATATTGATATTGAAGAAGATGAAGAATTTGTGGGAGGATCACCATCCTTACTATCGAGGACATCAAGGTTCTGGAGGTTGAATTGCCGCTGCAGTAATTATAAAGTGGACATGAAGTGTATTGTGAAAGCGATTAAAGAGTGGGAAACAAATAAAATGTTAATTTGTAGCGGATGTTATGAAAGTGTTAACAATCAAATGGGCGATGAATGTTTATTCATGACTGATGAAGAATTGGAGGAACGTGCCATATCAACTTTAATAGATATAGAAGTTGAAGAATTGTTTTATACATATGCCAAATCGCATATAATAGGCATATGTACTCAAGAATTGTTTTATGAATTATACTATGATTTGGTTGAAGAAAGGGATAAGACATTTTTAAGTGATGTAATTGAAATTTTTAGAATGAAAGACAGAAAACATGTGTGAACTGAACTACAGATGAAAAGTGAACCTTATGTTTGTGTTTGTGTAAAGACAGAAAAAAGTGAAAGAAAGAATTAAATGTACTCAAGAATTGTTTTATGAACTATACTATGATTTGGTTGAAGAAAGGGATAAGACATTTTTAAGTGATGTAATTGAAATTTTTAGAATGAAAGACAGAAAACATGTGTGAATTGAACTACAGATGAAAAGTGTACTTTGTGTTTGTTTGTGTTTGTGTAAAGACACAAAAAAGTGAAAGAAAGAATTATACTTTAAACTTTTAATTATATATGTATACATATTACGTATTTTGAAAATAATTTTTTGTGTATCGTATAGTGAACATCATACAAGTGCATACTTACGTTTTAATAATAATAATATTTCTTGTGAACAATGTTTATTTTATTATGATATTGGAAATTTTGCTGTAGGATATTTATCCAACGATATAACTTTTATTGATTTATTTGAAGAACATGATACTGAAATTTTAAGTATAATTTTTACACGCAAAATGCGTGATCATCGAATTTGATATTACGTTTTTTTGTTAGAAAACAAGATGCAACCTTTTATTGTAAAGGTGTAGAAAAAAATCACATGGATTAAAAATATTTTTGTAATATCTAAAATTTTTATAACATTAATTGTATTGTATACAAAGAAGAAATAATTATTATTTTATGTATTGAATGAAAATAACATCAAGTTTTTTTGTTAATGTAATTTTATTGTATTGTATTGTAATGAAAATATAAAGAAATAAACTTTCGCATTATAATAATTTTTGTTGTTTTTTTTTTTTAAATGAGTAATGAAATAAGTAATTAGAAAAATTTGAAAATGATTGCAACTAACATTTGTTTGATATTTATTTTCTTTTGCATTTACTTATATTATTTTACAATTAGTATTGTTTCACACGTTTGCATTTTTTTAATTTTTCATAATATTATTTTACATTTTAAGAAAATATTTAAAGATAAATAGAAATAATAATAAAAGTTTAATACTTAAATAAATTTATGTTGAAAACAAATGAATTTTGAAAATACTAAATTACTTGAACACTTTGTATTGTCGTGTTAGAAATCGCAAAGAAAACTTTACATTTGTATTTTATCGGTTGTTTTGGATAAACTTTTTTTTGTATTATGTGGAAAATGTTTGGAGAATTTGTTTTACTAACTAATTTTTTATTTTTAAACTTACGTATTATTATCAAAATTGTTTTACGAAAAGTATTTATTTAACATTGCGTAATAAATTACACGACCATGTTGTGTGAACTAATAAAATTGATTTGAAATAATAAAATGTGCAAAACATATATTAATATTTATTGTTTTGGATATACAACACAATTTTATTTTGTTTGATGAAAAATACATGTAAACATACATACATACCTGCATAATGAAAAGTAAAATTCTTATGTTGCAGTTGGAAGCTCTGTTAACCAATGGAAACTATGTTTACCAATGGAAAGTAAAATACCAACTTATAACACGCATGAGCATTTGTTAAAAGTTTATACGCATGCGCAAATTTATTTGTGAAAAGGAAAACACATGTTGGAGTTGGAAGCTGTGGTATCCAATGGAAAGTAAATATAAGTTTGTAACACGCATGCGCATTCGTTAAAAGTTTATACGCATGCGCAAATTTATTTATGTATACACAGGAACAATACTTAAATAGTATAGTATTTGTGAAGATGTGTAGTAGAAAAGTATCCCATTCCGAATATATTTCACCACGAGAGAAAGAACTTAAACTTGTTAATAGGAAGAAAGTTATTTGTGAGGTGAAATTATTACATTCTAATGAAGAACATTGTAATTCGTTTAGAAGATTTTATCGAAATGATGATGAAATACAATTTGAAAAAGTGTATCCTAATACAGATATTGAAATTCGTGAATTAGATATTATAAACTGTAAGTGCAATCGCTTTAAAGTAAGTAAGTTGTGCATAAAAGAACTTTTTAAAAATTATAAACTGAATGAACCACTACTTTGTTCTGCTTGTTCATTAAGAATACCAGATGAGCGCCTTCATTTATGTTTATTAGCATATAATAATCGATTAAAACGCTCTGTGTGGGAATTTGTAATTAAGAAGACAACTCGTGACATAGTGTTTAAACTGTATTTGAAGAAACATTGTTTACACGATAATTACAAACAAAACAAAACGCTTTTAAATAGATTTAATTTATCATATGAATCACTCACATTTTGTGATAGTTATATTTCTGAGTTAGTGGAAGTGTTTTTAAAAAGTGACAAAAATGCCTACAGGAATCAGACCGTGTCTGTATAATTGCACTTCTTTTTTTGTGAATGAACAGTGCGTGTTGGATTGTATTTCAAGATGGAAACCAGAATATAAACTAGTATGTGAAGGATGTTTCGAAAACTCTCATATTATAGAACACCATGATTGTATTACTTGTGAATATGAAATGATGTGCTTTAATGCATGGTGTGTTATGGTACGAGGTCGTACTTTTGATGAACTGTATGAAATTTTTTCAACATATCATGATATTGAAATAGATGATTGGACCTTTGTTTATATGTTATATAATATTTTATTAAACAAAAATTATGTTGATTTAATTACAGAGCTTTTGTTAAAAAAAGATTTTGCTTACAATTTTTATAATTTTTTTTAATTTGTTTGATGTGTTAGTGAAATAAGTAAACGAAGTAAAAGTTATACATTGTAAATATAGTAAATTTGAAAACAATACTTATTATAATTTTAGTATGATGAAATTGTTTTCATGTACATGAATTTAAAATTAAAATAGAATATAACATTACATATTTATTTATATGTAATCAGTTTAAATTATGTGAAAAATAAAAATATTATTTCTATAAAAGTATTTTTGTTATTTTTTATTTGTTTTAAATACCTAGTTTGTAATTTTTGTACGCACAAATAGTCTGTAATGTTATGTGCAAACGGATTTAGTTGTAATTTTGCACGCATTGGAATTTATTTTACATACATGATTTTATTTTATATTTGTGCATAAAATTGAATTACATAATTATTTTAATATCATTAGGTAAATTATTAAAAAAATGAAATAACATTTGTAAAGAAAAAAAAACTTTTCAAAGGTAAGTAGAAAAGAACTATTGTTTATATTAATACTTTAATATGATAAGAAGAAATTTTTAACATCGAGTTTGTTTTTTAGTATACGTAAATATTATTAGCACAAGTTTTTTACAATAACTTTTTTATTACGCAAGAGAATAACTATTAATGAAAAAAAAAAGACACAACGTTTACAAAAAGTTTACGAGAAATTATTATAAACGTTATTCGTTTATGATATTGATATTTTCGTTAACAGTTTATTTTAATATTTCCCTAAAAGTATAACATTAGTGAAAACAAAAAAAAAGATTTTTAGTAATCATGTATTACAAATACTGCAACTTAAAAAGTTAAAATCGAATATTACATAGTAATAAAAATACTGAAAAAAAAAGTATTAATCATCTGATACCTAAAGATAGTTTTATGGTGGGATGTTTTAATGCCTTGTACGAATGTATCACCGATCAGTCTGTGTCATATTATGATGTTACAAGTCTTTACCCCTGGGTAATGGCACGTAAGCCATTGCCTATAGGAAAACCTATAATATACAAGGGGCCTGACTTTCCACAAGTGCAAAGTATTCATGGATTAGTGAAATGTAGTATCTTGCCTCCCAA
The DNA here is from genome assembly GCF_964235325.1 of Thermobia domestica. NCBI lineage: Eukaryota > Metazoa > Arthropoda > Insecta > Zygentoma > Lepismatidae > Thermobia > Thermobia domestica. The sequence continues at coordinate 119,010,877 of NC_137461.1, forward strand.
AGACTTATATTTTCCAATTTTACCATATACATGTAATGATCGCCTTTTGTTTGGGTTATGTCGTACGTGTATGGAACAAAGTGACAACATTTGCATCCATAATGATGCCGAGCGTGTCCTTACTGGTACATACTGTACTCCTGAACTTCATGTGGCTTTAGATCTCGGATACAAAATTCTACAAATTATTGAAATTTGGGAATTCAAATTATCTGGATCAGAAAATAATCTGTTTAAAGATTATGTCAATTCCTTCTTAAAAATGAAGCAGGAGTCTTCAGGATTTCCTAGCTGGTGCAAAACTAAACAAGATCAAGAAAAATATATTGCAGACTATTATGAACATGAATGTATTCAGTTAACGGAAAATAACATTGAATCAAATCCTGGTCTAAGATATATTTCCAAAATATTTCTCTATTCCTTGTATGGGAAATGGGGACAAAGAACAGATTTATCTCAATCTGTAATTGTAGATACTCCAGAAAAATTTTTAAGTTATCTATGGGCACCACAATATGAGGTACAAACTGTATTGCCTATTGGAGAGCGGCATCTCATTGTATCATATAAAAACATTGAAAACAAAAACAAGCCATGGAAATTTTCCAATGTTGTCCTTGCAGCCTTCATTACCTCTTGGGCACGTCTAAAACTTTATGAGTTACTAACAGTTATAGATCCTGAGCGTGTATTGTACTGCGACACTGATAGTATTATGTTTGTGCAGCAACGTAATGAAAAGCCTGCACTTTCTTTGGGTTCCTATTTAGGTGAGTTAACTAATGAAGTTCCTGATGGGTGGGAAATTGATGCCTTTATAGGCTTAGGGCCAAAAAATTATGCCTATAGGATGAAAGAAGTTCAAACAGGGAAAGTAGATTATGTATTTAAAATTAGAGGAATTACTTTAAATCATCGTACACGACAAGAAATTAACTTTGATCATTTTTATCAACTAGTTCAAGATAAAGCTGACAAAAAAAAACAGTTACACAATCCAGGAAGAATTGTTCGTAAGCCTGGGTTTGTCATTGTATCCAAGTCTGAAACTAAAACACATCAGAAAGTTCAAAATAAAAGACGACGATTAAATCATAACAGTATTACTGACTATAGAACATTACCATATGGTTATCAAAGTATTAAGTGCATAAAATGAATGGTATTCTGTATATATGTAAATAGTAGACTGTCTAAAGGTACTATAATGTCATAATATCATCAAATATGTCCATAAGTTTTCCTATTTGTTGGTACTTGTACGTATATATATATAATGTAAATATCTTATTTAAATATATCTTATTTAAATATGTATATCAATATTGGAAAATAGAATATTGTAGAGTATATAAATACAATAAAGCGTTACAATTTATAATAATATGTTTTATTTCTCCAAACAAATATTCATATAATACGAAGTATCTGTATTCTATATAAGATAAAGGAACAATACCTATGCTTCATATAAATGATCCTAAGTTGGAAATTATGTTGTCGGCATAATGTCTTCTACAAGGTGAACAAGCATCTTAGAAGTAACTAAAAGTATGAATACTCTAATGAATTAGAATCTATATGTAAATGGGTTATAACACAGTGATATCCTTTGTGCTTCAAATATCCGTACAACATCTTTGGTATGCTCACATTTTGAGGTAACATCTTTGGTATGCTCACATTTTGAGGTAACATCTTTGGTATGCTCACACATTTTAGTATTTTTCGGAACATCTTTAGTATGCTCACACGAAGTGTTCGAGTAATTTATTACGAGAGGTTAAATAAATAAGCAGTTTGCTTACCAATTTAAATACGATCACACTCTATGAGTGTTCTATTAAAAAGATAAGCAACTAAAATTTTAAAGCAAACGATACAATAAAATATATGAGAGGTTAAATAAATAATGAGATTGCTTAGCAATTTAAATACGATCACACTCTATGAGTGTTCTATTAAAAAAGATAAGCAATTAAAATTCCAAACGAAACAATACAATAAAAAAATACAAGAAGATAAATAAATAAAGAGTTTGCACAGCAAACGATCCAATAAAAATTAGGAGTTTGCACGTTAATTTAAATACGATCACACTCTATGAGTGTTCTATTAAAAAAAAGCAACTAAAATTTACAAATTACATCATATTGTGTAATATCACTGTTACTAAATTTAAAATATGTTAAAGTACCTGTGTACGAGATTACAAAACGTAATGCTTTTGGGTACGAGACTACAAAACGTAATGCTTTTGGGTACGAGACTACAAACTGTGTTGTAGCTTATACAAGTAGTAGTGTTATATTTTGTGTTAATATTATAATTATTATTTTGGACGGTAATTAAATTATATTTAATGCAAAGTATACGTATACTAAACGTGTACGGTAATTGATAATACATTTTTATGTTTATGTTTGCAACCGTTTGTGTAATACATGTACACAAATTGTAAATAAACTCTTAGGATTATGTTCGGCAATGTTCGGGAAACTTCGGTTAAGTTCGGAAGTATTCGTGTGGTACATTAACCAATATGTACAAAATTCTACATACATTTTTGTTTGTTCGGCAATGTTCGGAAAAGTTCGGTTAAGTTCGTGTTAACTTGTTTAAATTTTTAATTATTAGTGTTTTTAAAAATAATGTATACTAAATTAATGCACATTAAAATCCATCCGCCATATTTGTTTCTTGAAAGAACGCCACCTGTACCATAACATTTACATTAGTGTGTATAAGACTGTGCGTGTGTGTACATGTGCCATAGCAAGTTACCGAGTGTTGTTTGTCCGGCAATACCCCGCGCAGTTTCCGGGCGGCAATATTTTACGCGTCCCGCGTCGCAAAAACCTTTTTCCCGGCGCAAATACTGCGCGGCGCGTATCGCTCGCGGTAAAAAAACGCGCGGCGCGTACCGGTCGCGGTAAAAAACGCGCAAAAAGGTATTTATTTTAGTAATATTATTCATTTTACCTATTCATATAAAAATATACCCTTTAATAAACATATTTCCAAAGTTTCAAAAAATTCGACGCCATATTGTTTATGCAAATTCATTAAATTTTTATTTTCAAGTTACAGTGTTCTAATCTGTATAGTCATGTTCCTTAGGTCCTAACGATTAAGAAAATACCTTTCTTTTCTTTCTACGACCAATAGTTTGGCCAAAAAAGCGAAAAAATAAAAAACTATACTTTTGGAACACACTGTATATAAATTTCAAAAAAATAAAAATTGTTCAAATGTATCATGTATGGTGTCTTTCTATATAGATTTTGACCTGATAAATCGATTTCTGTTGTCCAATTTCACCTACGATGAACCGTTTAGGATTTATGACCATTTAAAATTATTTTCAAGTTACAATGTTCTAAGCTATATAGTCATGTTCCTTAGGTCCTAACGATTAAGAAAATATCTTTCTTTTCTTTCTACGACCAATAGTTTGGCCAAAAAAGCGAAAAAATAAAAAACTATACTTTTGGAACACACTGTATATAAATTTCAAAAAAATAAAAATTGTTCAAATGTATCATGTAGGGTGTCTTTCTATATAGATTTTGACCTGATAAATCGATTTCTGTTGTCCATTTTCACCTACGATGAACCGTTTAGGATTTATGACCATTTAAAATTATTTTCAAGTTACAATGTTCTAATCTGTATAGTCGTGTTCCTTAGGTCCTAACAATTAAGAAAATATCTTTCTTTTCTTTCTACGACCAATAATTTGGCCAAAAAAGCGAAAAAATAAAAAACTATACTTTTGGAACACACTGTATATAAATTTCAAAAAAATAAAAATTGTTCAAATGTATCATGTAGGGTGTCTTTCTATATAGATTTTGACCTGATAAATCGATTTCTGGTGTCCATTTTCACCTACGATGAACCGTTTAGGAGCCACGCATATTTAAAATTATTTTCAAGTTACAATGTTCTAAGCTATATAGTCATGTTCCTTAGGTCCTAACGATTAAGAAAATATCTTTCTTTTCTTTCTACGACCAATAATTTGGCCAAAAAAGCGAAAAAATAAAAAACTATACTTTTGGAACACACTGTATATAAATTTCAAAAAATAAAAATTGTTCAAATGTATCATGTAGGGTGTCTTTCTATATAGATTTTGACCTGATAAATCGATTTCTGTTGTCCATTTTCACCTACGATGAACCGTTTAGGATTTATGACCATTTAAAATTATTTTCAAGTTACATTGTTTTAATCTGTATAGTCGTGTTCGTTAGGTCCTAACATTCAAGAAAATACCTTTCTTTTGTTTCTACAACCAATAGTTGGCCGTCAAAAGCAAAAAATGTAATGTTAGAACCCTACATGTCCACCCACCACTGTTGACCCCCCACAAAAAATTGTTTAATTTTATCATGTAAGGTGTCTTTCTATATAAATTTCGACCTGACAAATCGATTTCTGTAGTCCATTTTATCGTACAATCAATCGTTTAGGAGCTATGCCCATTTAAAGTTATTATACGGAAAAAAATCTTAGTCTTTATGCATCAACGCCACCTATATACAAACACATGTCAGTACCATTCATGCTTTTGTGCGGTTAGCATCACATCATATGGGTCTCGTCTTATTTAAACAACCGGGAATGCCTTATACGTTTACCGACGAAATCATTTTGTCGTTTCCCGTCTCTTTTTCCCTCCATATATTAGTGCTTCGTATATGCTTCAAACATCAAACAAAACAGTTTATCCTAGGTAAGTATCATCATTTTAACATTTCTATACTTTACATGTGCTTTTTAGTACACATCATAACATTATGATCTAACTTTACATATTTAAAAAGAAAAAAAATAGTCACTCAAACCCGTTTACATATTCAGTTAAAATTTCAATAAACGCATGCATATACGCCACTGATATCAACAGATAAATTATTCGTTTTCGTTCATGTATTTGTTTTCTCTTGGCTTACACAAACTTTTGCAGTTTCTGTGTTCAAAACAAGATTTCACCGTTCCTTTTAAACACCGTAAATTCCATTGCATTCAGCTAAGAATAAAAAAAAAAAAAAAGGGCCTCAAGCAGGTTAACCCCGCGCCTTCCCCCTGTCTTCCGCTCAGCAGCACACGTATGCATGCTTCGCTCTACCTCTCTCTCTCCCTATCTTTTTGCTCGTGTCTATATTGCTCTTACTCTTCAAGTCAAACAACAAACAAAATTTCCCCCGCACGTCTCCTCTCCTCTTACGCACCCAACGCATTTATCCAAGCTTGCTCTCTCTCTCTCTCTCTCTCTCACGCACACTATTGGTCTTTTCGTCAAAGTACAAGCACCAAAATCCTCCCACCCTCTCCTCTCCTCTTACGCACCAAACTCAATTATCCAACCTTGCAAACATTCTCTTTCTCTCTCTCTCTCTTTATCGCATACACTCTTTCCGTAAAACACCCTTCCCGTCTCTATTGCTGTTTCCTTCAAACTAGAAACACCCCCTCCCGCCCTCGCTTCATAGCATGCATTCAGCGTATATGCATGCTTCCCATATTATTTCTCTCTCTCTCTCGCTGTCTTATGGTAGGTAACCTATCCGTTCACTATTGGGCTTCTTGGTGTTTTAAATATCCACAAAATACACAACATTTCTGGTTTCCGTATTTCAATCTTAAATTTGCCGTAACAACGGTTCTATCTGACATTTGTCCAATAAATAAAAGCAAACACAAGTCATTTTAATATTCCCATTGATTTTCGCTTATAGTTAAGGAGCCATACTTTCCATTTAGGGAAGGACGAGAAACGCTATACTTTTAGGAATTATTCATTCATTATCTAGGATGTTAAAAAGTAGGTAATAGACTGAGTTCTTGCCCTTGTACTTAAAGTGTTCACGTAGTGCAACAGTAAGATGTATCCTCATGCACGAAAGATGACAAGTAGCTGTTCTTAACTATTACCTCTTTTTCGTTCATAATAACGCTTACAAAAACTTTTAATTCAGCTTTATTCTTAACCAATTGGATTCATGCTGTACTTTATGCAATATTCATTTTAATATTCCCATTGATTTTCGTTTATGTTATAAGTTTCACTAGTGAAAAATGTACATAGGATTTCCTTTTTTAAATATCATACATATTCAGTGAAGTCTTGTACACATAATGATTTTTTATGAAATATTTTTCAAATTAATCTATTAAAATGCAGCAATCAATGAAATATGGAAATAATCCCATGGAAATTATGAGTTATATATCAAAATTTTAAGTAAATTTTCCACTTAGAAACAAACTTGGTCTTGATTTTCAGTGTTCCTTCAATCAAGATCAAAATACGTTACCAATACATAAGTTATAAAGCTTCAATAGTGTTTTTTAAGGGAAACAAGCAAAATTATTTTAAAAAACGGGTAGCAGAAAAGAGGTGAATTTTATTTATCTTTCTTGTTCTTAATATTATTATTATTTTCATTGCATATAAAAATAACTAACTAAGTCTATGACCTATGGAACCCAGAGGTTCACACAAGCTCTTCACTGACTTCTATCCGTACCCAATTGTATACAATTTGTACTTTGTATTCCAATTTTTGCGAAATTCATCTTAATATTTCCTCCCATTTGTGCATAGGTCTTCCTAACGATCGTTTTCCTATAAGTCTACCAGTCAAGACTTTGAAAGCATTCTATTAAACCTATATGACATGCTCACCTAAGCCTCCTAGACTTGATAACCCTAACAATAATGGGTAATTCTATAAACTATGTAGTTCCTCAATATGAAGCTTTTGCCAATCACCATTCTTATTCCTCTTAGCTTCCTAGAATTCTGTTCTCAAATACTTCACTCAGAGTAAGAGATTATGTGTGACAACAATTTCAATGCATATAGTTTACGAAAAATTGTCTTTTTTTTCTTTATATGAGTATAAAAGGAAAAAGTAGAAGGAAAGCAATGGATACGAAGAATAAGATAAGCATAATTTTTTTTTTAAAAAAAAAAAACAGAGTCAAAATTATTTTCCAGGTCTGTCAAATGTATAATAATAATAATAATAATAATAATAATAATAATAATAATAATAATAATAATAATAATAATAATAATAAATATTTAGATAGCTGAGCTGGATTCCAGCTTGCACGATCTAAAATTTGTCTTTTAATCAAGTTCAAAAAAGCATCTTTAGTCAGCAATTGGAAATTATATTTTCAGCAAAACAATCTTAAATCCCTGTGAAACTAATATTCTTTGCTGGGTCTTCCATAAAAAATTATACAATACCTTACTCCACTCCATTTGTTAGCTGAAGTCTTCCTACAATCCACCAGAAAACTGAAAGAGAAAACCATAAAAATGTGGTCGCTATAAAGCCTTCCAACCACCCAAACAACCAAGTAACCTTAAAACCTGATTTTTCTCAGTTCAAATTACCTAAAGTAATCATATTGGAATTAATAAAACACACAACTTATATTGTCTAATCTAATTTTCTTTTTTTTTCTTTTTATTTCGTATATTTACATTTTTTTCTTTTTTTTTACATTTTTCTTCTCTTTAATTTTAACTTTTCGACTGCTTCCACCCGTTTAACAGCCAATATTAACAATTTAGCTGTTTCCTCATCCAAGGGAAACAGTTCCCAGAGATCATCTTCTTCTTTCTTCATTTTTTTTCTTTTTTCTTGTTCTTGTTCTTCGCCCTTTCTTTTTTCGGATTTGTTATCTTCATTTGCAACCGCCAATAACATTGCGTCTATTTCGTTAAATGAGCCAATAATCTCGAATGATGTGGATGGTCCCTCCATTCTGCAAAAAACAAAAATAAACACTTATAAATATCAAATAATACTATAAAATTTCAGATGTTATATTTAAGCAGACGTGCTATTAAAAATATATTAAAATAGGTATCATCTTATTTTTTATATCTCTCAATAATTCATTCAATCAGTTCACTGTTCTATTCTCAAAATAAATAGCTACTGTACATTGAATACTCAGTTATCACTCTTATACTTATTCGTTTAGCGCCTATAATTTGATCTGTCAAAGTTATTTCATTATTTAAATATCAGTTCTTAAAAGTTGGATCTTCAATACAAATAATGACTGTAAACAAGCTGCTATTATTTATTTTCCATCAGTAAAAAACTCTGGGGATCTAAGTTCCCTAAATTATAATTATAAGGCAATTTACCTATATTTCCAACAAAAGTAATATTTCATTCCTTCAAACATAAACAATCTATTTTTTTTTCTACAATTTTTTTACCTTACTTTTAAAAGTAACCTACATATAACTGTCTACAATACCTTAAAAATTACCAGTTTGAAACATATTCTAACAAAATTACTTTGTAACCCTCCCAACAAAAAATTTCAATGTTTGTCTTTGCCTACATATTCAAAATATCAAATAACATACGTCCTTATTACGATTGTATCAACATATTCGTATCATTTATATAAAATTCCACACAAATTAAGCAAAAGTTTTTTTTCTAGGAAACATTTCTATTTACAATACTACCAAGATAATATTCAGTTATCATTACGTTTTTTATTTTACTTTTTCCATACAAATCCTAAACTAATTTCCTCTAGTACATTTGGTTCATAGTTCTGTTTTTTGCTTAAATCATAATTATAGATATTTTGCCTTTAATACCATGTCACTTGCCACAGCTAACAAGCTTGTATGCTCCACGGTCCTCCGCTAACCTTTTCGTTTTTACGTATAATCTTTTTGTTTTAATATTAGCCATTAATTCTAGTCTTCTTTGCCCCCTCCCTTTCTTTCTTCTCAACATACCCTCTAGGACATTCCTTAACAAGAGATTTGGTTAACTAATCTTATACTAAACAATATTATCATCATAATTTTTTCGAAATGCTTCCATTTCCTTCCACATCCTTAATTATGATCTCCTTTTACCCTGACTCGCATTACCGTGCAATATAAAGTGCTAAGTGTCATAAAAACAATTCATTATTTTCAATAAATTATTATAAGAAAACAAAATCCATTTTTCCTAAAAAACTATTGTCGTTCATAAGCTCCTACATGTCTAAGCGGTTAACGTACGCGCATTTGCCATAGGTAACCAGCATTTGCTTCCCGTGGCAAACTCATGTGGTTCCCATTGCACGTACAGTTGTAGGTCCACGTCTCATATTCCATGGCTGCACAAGGGAACGCTAAAGTCATAATCAACTTAACTCAACTGAAATCTTCTTTATAACTACATTTTAAATACGGTCATTTGATTTTTTTTCTATACTTATATTAATATAATATAATACATGAATTTACTTTCAGTCTGAGTAAATATTTTAGCCCCTCAATGCTTTTATGTTTCCTGTATTTTTAATTTTTATTCTTTCGGACATAAGGGCAGTTACATAATCTTATACAAGAGGTATAACGCCATATATAGTCCAAAAAATAATAATAATATTTAAGTCGCAAGCACACGTCGTGAAATAGTGATATTCCCAATAAAAAGTCCATATGGGTATTAATTTCAATTAAATTTAGGCATTAAAACATTTCTCTGTACGTTATTAGTTAAATCTATACTAATATTACACATGCATGGTTTTGCCCAATTCTTTACTTAACAAATATAATTCAATTATCTCTTTTCCAAAATAATTATGACACACTTGCACCTACATTACCAATTTTCATGTCATAAATGTTGGTGAGTGTTTCCAATATTAAAAAACTGTCATTGCCAAACTGGCACATAATAACAGTCTGTTTAAATCCATGGCATTTTTACGTAACCTTCTATTTACACGCAAAAATATATGGCAAACTACACTTTTCCAATTAAGCTAGCGGTGCATTAAACGTAAAACAATTCAGTTCAATTCAACACATTTACTCAACTAATTTCAATTGCACATTATCTTACATAACATTGCTTTTGTTTTTTCAATTCATGAATTAACTAAAAGTTTATATTTCATATCCTCTTTCTAATAATAAATTCCAATATTTATTAAAGCCAGTTTGCGCTACCGCGCGCCTCCGGTGCTTCAAATCTCTCATACAATCCCAATCCGCAACAAGTGAAATTTATGCTGCGCAAACACCGTATGCGTAGGTTTTGTCGGGGTTCTCCCGCTTCCTCCCATTTTTCTTCATTCAACCATTTCACTCATCATCACCGTCTCCTTTAGCCTAACAGAAATACACAGCAACGGTATGCGTCATAGCTACTACGTCACTGTAAAAAACCATGTAAGTACTCTCATCATGCATTTTCTCGCAATTTTTCCCTTTCATCCCACACTCTCATTTCACCATTTCATCCATCTTGCATTATTACCCTTTACCCTAACCTGCATAAGGGTAAAACGTCAAACTTAAAAATTTTATTTTCTATATCATTAATAAACTTTTATTTTTGCACCATCTTGTGCTTTTTTCTCCATATGTTCCAACGGTACCTCAATGTTATAATGTACACCTCTGGTGCGTGCAATCCCTCCTTCAATTCCCCCGCAAATTAACTTTGTGTTAAACATCATTCTCTTATTGGGTTTTCACGTTTTTTCTCTCACTATCTCATTCCAACAATTATTGAGTTATTATTTATTTGCCTTAATCACGCGTCAGTCTTAGCATAACTGGTATAACCGTGGGACGTTAAACTTAAAAATTTCATTTTCTATCTTTTCATCGTTTCCTCTATATATGTTTCAACGGTATCTCTCATGCGTAAGGTCTTTCATTTAATCCCTAGACATGTAACTTTTTAGTGGACAACATCGTGTTCGTGAGTTTACTCGGGGTACTTCCTTTTGCTCCTACTTTCTCATTCCACCAATTCTTCCAGCATCATTCACTTGCCTTAATCACGCATCAGTTTTAGCCTAAAGGACATAATCGTGGCACGATAAACTGAAATATTGCATTTTCTATGTTATTTATAAGCTTTTATCTTTCCATCGTTTCCTGCTTTCCTCTCAATAAAACTAGGCTACACATACTATACTCAAAATGTTCGCAACTAAAACTAATCTTTTCCAAAAAGTCAATTAAACATAATAAGCTCCACAGTTTTCCTCTCTTAAGTTTAAAAATAAATAAAATAATTTATTTCTTACCTCAAATGTAAAAATTCCTTCAAAAATCGCTTCACAATCGATCCAGGAAAAAATCTAAAACAAAAATAAGAAAAAATAATTAGTATAAATTCAACACATCCTCCGCAAACACACAATATCATTCTCTCTCTCTCTCTCTCTCTATATATATATATATATATATATATATATATATATATATATATATATAAACTTTAATAAAAATTACTTGGGTGGTTTAGAATTAAGTTCTATGCTATTATATAAATTTAAAAATTAATTCCACCATCAGCTTTTCAATATTTCTCATTTTATTTTTCTTAAAAGTCAATAAATAAAAATAAACTCATATTACAATTTACATTAAAAATGATATTATATTCGCACTTCAATTATCTATAAAAGTTAAGTTCTTTCGTTATTACTTTATAGAATAAATATAAAAAACAAAATTCAACTTACCTTCCAAATATAGATATTTCCGGTCAACTAAAAACTCCTTTCCTCAAATATCACATGCAAATGTGGTATCACCCAGTAAGCTCTAAACTAAAAATAAGCGTGTTCTCCAAAACAAGATATTTATATTTTTTCACAAATAAAAGAGTCAAACTAACGCCAAACAATTTACGCTTTCTTTTCTTTTCTTTTTTTTTTTTTTTTTTTTTAAATCTTAGCGTCCCCTGCAAACACTTTCGTCCAATTACTGTGTGTCTTAAAGCAAAATTCTTTTAAAAGACTACCCCCTACAACTTCCCTTCAATACAACACAAAATTTACGCAAGTATCTCTCTACAAACAATAAATTCTCACATAAAAGATACTCTTTCCCTTAAATACAGCTTGTAGCGTCTACATAATTCACAATAGCCAAAAAAAAAAATACAATACACTTTTGTAGGTTCTGCAAAACGGAAACGAAACCAATGGTTTGCCTTTTTTCAGTTTTATTATCTTATTCAGCACTGGAAGAGCTCTTTTCCGTCTCTCTCTCTGTAAGTATAGCACCATACATTGACATAATTCTTCAATACTAAGGCGTTCAGTTTTCGTGCTTCAAGTCTCAGCTTCAGTCACACTTTACACCACATACATATTTTAATATATCTATAATTCACGTTATACAATATTCCATCTAACGTAGCAAAGGTTCAATCCCCGACCCAATCAATTCAACTTTATGTTAAACAAAGACCGTGTTCGTGGGTTTTTTCGGGATTCTCCCGTTTCCTACCACTTCCTATATACTTTTAAGAGCTTATTTTAGCTCCCATATTTAGTTCAAACACATCAGATTGTTCAGAGTTTGTAAAAAACAAACGAACCAAAAAATAATCATCGTCTCCTTCACCTTAGCCGTACACGTATCAATGGTATGTACCCTAGCTACTACGTCAATATAAAAAAAGCATCTAAATACTATCATCTTGCAATTTCTCGCAATTCTCCCATTTCATCCCACTATCTCATCGTCTCCCTTAGCCTAATCCAAATAACCATGCAACGTAATCTTAAAAATTTCAATTTCAATATTCCAACTACAAAAAATATAAGTTTGTAAGCATCAGTATTATACACAAATTATTCACTAACTTTATGCCTCATGTAGCGTCGCTGTTGAAACCAAAGCAAAACTAACATCAAGTCAAGTCAAAATCCATTCAATTCATATTGTGTTCCTTCGAATTTTCATGTATCTTCCTATCAATTTTAATCCAATTATCACAACACTAATAAAATATTTATCTTTAATGTATCAAACATCTATGTTCCAATCCTCAGCTCACAGCATATATATTTTCCCATATTTTATTCTATTTTTTTTCTCAACTATAATATAATATCAAATCAATCATGTCTCTTCTCATCTGCATCTTTTCAACTATATAACATAAAAATTCAACTAAATTAAAACTTCAAACAAATCCATAACCCCGAAATATCTAAATTTCTATTGCAAATATTATCTTATTTTCCACGTAAGTTTCTCACACTCCTTTTCAAAACTACAAAAATCCATTCATGATAGTATCCCTAACTTCAACAATACTTTTTTTTCTTTTTTTCTCACTCTGTTAAACCACTGGTATAATAACAATCTTACTCACAACCTGTCTGTTTTCGCCCTTTCGTTTTTTCACAAAAAACAAGTACAAAGCTATTCTTTAAAGTTAACAAAAATCTTTTCCAGAAAAATGGCTTTTTCTTTCTTTCTTTTTTCATTCTAACAGGGCATGCTAAATGGAACATTTTTCTGTCTAAGTCAGAAAAATCTTTTTTTTTTTCTTTTCTAAAAAAAGTTACGTTCAACTCAAAATTACAGGGGGTCCCATCCCTCAACAATAAATGTCACATACATTTTCTCAAATAACTTTCTATATCCCAACAACTTAAAAGATCTTTTTTTCTTTCTTTTCTAAAAAGAGTTACACATGCACGTGTGTCGCAACCAACATGACAATTTCTCATCCACACACAAAAAAAGTTTCGCTTTCTATTGTAGTAATTTTAACTATTCCCACGTTAATTTAAACTGGTCCTTTGGTCAAAAGGACACTACACTTTCCCTATGCAATCTTGTGCCATGTATCTCAGTATGGGGCAATGTAACACGTAACTATCTCTTTCTTACATTCTCTCTCCTTCAGTATAATAAGCGGTACCTCTCCATAGGGTGCATGTTACAGTGCCCCCAATTAACCCATGTCCAGAGCACAGTTCGCCCCCCCTTCACCTCCAAAAAAACTTGGAACACACACATACAAGCAGGTGTCTCCTATTTCTTTCTTTTCCATGCATTAAAAATCACAGTCCCCTCATTAAGCAATGTCCAAAAAACTGGACCACCCAAAAATATAGCACACCTGTGTATATGTTTCTTTCTTTAGTACACATCAAAGAATTCTCTCCCTACCTATGCCATTCTTAGGTTACATGACTTTCTCACGTCCTGCTGTTACACTATTTTCAAACACCCATATCTCACTTTCAACTCGTACTTTCTTACTTCCTTAATTGACAGAATGATGGAATTACGTGACACTTACAAGAAGCTTTTCAATTTTAAATTCTATCCTTTTTCTTTGATGTTTCTCATGTTTCTAAAACTCATTTCACATGTCTGTCTCACCTCCTACGGTTCAAGTATTGTGCAACATCCATATGTCACATTAAATTGACACTTTGTTACTTCCTTAATTGACATAATGATGAAAATACGTGACAGCTTCAAAAGAAGCATCTGGTACGATTACAATGGTGTTTGTAGGCTATCTATTGTCTATAATACCTCACACGTTGGATAGATTCAGGTCCAAGTACTACTAACATTATTTAAAAAGTAGTAAACAAGGAACATAGACAGCATGATAAGTCATCAATTACCGTTGAGTTCATTTTTCTAGTCACTGCCTTAACCTAGATTTTTGAGTAATTCAAATTCTGGTCATACTGTAATTTCTATGGATGGCAACACTGAAAATTCTTCCGATCCGTATTTTCGGGTGTAGAATAGTGGTAAGTTACATTTTATTACCTCTTTCCACTTACGAGAAACGGGCAAAAGAAAAAATATTAGTTTTTCAAAAATATTTAGTAGTCTGTCCCCTTAAGAAAAAATCAGGGATAAATTTTGTACATATATATATATATATATATATATATATATATATATATATATATATACAAGGGCGGATCCAAGGGGGGGCTACGGGACTATAGCCCCCCCTTGACGCTCAGGTTTACACTGGATAAAATGGACTTCAATTCTGCTTTACACTGGATAAAACGGCAAATTATGGTTTTAGCCCCTCCCTTGATCATATCCTGGATCCGCCACTGTATATATATATATATATATATATATATATATATATATATATATATATATATATATATATATATATAAACGAAAAATGCTTTTTGAGAATCGAGACAGAATTTTTCGCCAATTGAGACGAGACTTCTTTAAAAGCATCGGAGACGAGATGAGGCGAGAAAAACTCATTTCTCTTCTAGTCTCATCTTGTGAGCAACGTAACAAAATTTTCAAATTGACTAGGCAGTAGGAAGTAGGTAAAAATTTGACTGCAACATTTGATGCTGACAAACATATGAAAATAATAAAAACATGATAATAAAATTATTTGAGAAATGCTAGCTTTATTAAATAAGTCATTATTATAAAATATGAGGTTGGAGTCTTGAATTCATGATTTCATTTCAGCACTTCTAGTATATAAAAAAAAATCGATGAAACTTCGTACGTCTGTTATTGACATAAGAAATTGAGAATAATTTGATTGCAAACTAATATCCATCACAACTTTATAAATTCAGTTTCGATATATGATTGTAATATACGAGGTAAATAATTATTATTAATATATTAAATATTATAAAATTTTACTTACTTATTGACTACAAAATATACTCGGGGGCAACGAGGCTCAGTTGTGGAGCGCTTACCTCTGTTGCGTTGTGTCCCTGGTTCGATTCTCCGTCAAGTAAGTTCGTTGTGGGCAAAATCGTCTCTGTGAGTTTTCTTGCAGTGCTCCCGCTCCATCTCACATTCCCGTTTCATCGATTGTACATCATCATTAAATTCGCTTAATAATCGTCTTCCTTAGCCTAAAGAGCATAATCGTAGGATGTACAATTGAAGAATTTTATTTCACTCTTTACAACATGTCCTCATTATTAAATATAATAACGAAAACATATATTTTAGATAATTATTACCTATGGATGTTTTACTTGTTATGTATAAATCATCAAGTCACAATAATCCAATCGCCAGGATACTGTGCATACCTGAGCAAGTTAGAAATATCCTGAGTAGGTATGCAAATTAGTGTCACTTGACCTCTTATTTGAGTTTCATAGCATCCATCTTTAGAGAAATAATGGTAAAGCAACGGCACACCAATTAATAATAACGTTTTGAGCCTTTTTTTTCTTGCAATTAGAACTCTTTCTCACTACAAGAAAATGAGAAGCTCCTAACTTATGTGCACGTAAACATGTTTGTTTATATATATTTGACTTCGCTGTTACACTTCCCAAAATTTCTTGGCAATAACGAATACAATACCCTCCCAGTTTGCATAAGTGTGGAGATCTTTCCGTCCACCATCTAATGGGGTTTCAGAATTCCGTGACACATGTTTGCTGTCCGACTCTCAACATTTCCGTACACTCTGTGTACTTCACTAGTCCAGCAAGAGTAGCTTTTTTTTTTTTTACTACAAGAAAACAAATCGGCTTAGCACTTATCATCCATTAATATATTACATAATGAATAGTTATTCTCTCAAAATGATAAGGTGAACAAGTGTTGAGTTTATTTTCCTCTTGACATGTTAGTAGTGAATGGTGCTGCCCACAAGAAAATATTTCTCGTCTCGAACACTACCAATGAGAAAATGAGACGAAAAATGCTATTTTTAAATTCGAGATAAGACGATAAATTTTACGAGTCTAATGTGCAATACTACTTTCCCTGTAATGGGGCGTTTACACCAGTGGTGCCCACCCCCTTATGTCTATGACGCACCCCCCCAATTGTCTATCCGTAGGTGTTCTTCCATGAAAAAAATCTTCTTTTCGATTAATTTTACCCCCCTTCATCAAACATATTTATATAGATTTTAACCCCCCCCCAAATATTTCAATGACGCAGTTTGCGTCATAGCCCCTCTTGTGGGCACCCCTGTTTACACT